>NC_080693.1:67314237-67629790 GCF_030445035.2 Dasypus novemcinctus | reverse complement strand
ATGCTGAAATATTCTGATAAAAATGTAGGAAAGTCAACCCATCATCTACCCATTTCCAAAAATTCTGGTGCTTCGTGGCATGCAGGCCTTTGAGGATGAGCAATTCCTTCGGGTGCCTTCACAGGCCTGCCTACAGCAGAGGCAAGGAGGAGAGGTCTTGGGAAACCTTTGGATGCAAGAACAGAAATTGACTTAGACAAGCTTCAGGAAGAGGGGGGGTCGTAGTAAGAATTCATGGACTCCAAAGAAAGGCTCCAGGAAGAGTGGGAACCAGTAGCAGGAGCTGCAGAGGGCCATGTGGGAGAGGTATACCTAGAAGGGAGTGGGTATGTGGGTAGTGATTAATGTCTTTGACATAGGAAGACCAAAAGGGAAGTAGAGAAGAGGAACAGAGGGCAGGAAAAGAAGTAAACTGATAGGAACAAAGGAGAAAAGAAAGATATGTATAGAGTGCTGAAATATCAACAAATGCTTCAGCCAGCAATCACCAACTATCCCTGATGTAGAATCAGTCTCCATAATATGGAGAGATTGCAAACACAGAATGCTTCTAATAAAACCGAATTGGTCATTCTGATTTACATGTTGTTATGGACTATTTTTAAAGAGATTAAGTGAAAAGATGTACATGAACCTGATAGAGTCCATGTACTATTTATGCTTAGGTTTTATTTTTATTTATTTATTTATTTATATTTTTAAAGATTTGTTTTACTTTATTAATATATATAGTAATATTGATTTGTTTAAAAATAAAAAATAAAAACTTACATCAACATAAAAAAAAAAGATTTGTTTTATTTCTCCCTCCCCTCTTCCCCTCTATTATCTGCTTTCTGTGTCCATTTGCTGTGTGTTCTTCTGCATCCACTTGCATTCTTGTCATTTGGCACTGGGAAACTGTGTCACTTTTTTTGTTACATCATCTTGCTGCATCAGCTCTCCATGTGTGCAGTGCCACTCCTAGGCAGGCTGCACTTTATTTTGCATGGGGTGGCTCTCCTTGCGAGGTACCCTCCTTGCTCTTGGGGCACCCCTACTCAGGGGACACCCATGTGGCACAGCACTCCTTTCATGCAGCAGCACTGCACATGGGCCAGCTCACCATGCAGGCCAGGAGGCCCTGGGTATCGAACCCTGGACCCTCCATATGGTAGGCGGACACTATCAGTTGAGCCACAACTGCTTCCCTATATTAAGGTTTTAAAAGTTCAATAACTTGACTTACATGGATAATAGAAATAGTCTGTAATGGATTTTTAGGCAGTTTGATGTTTCTTGCTACTGATGATGTAGCCTTCAGTTTAGTTTATCGTCACACATATGGTGGCACTCTTCCTCTCCAGCTCTTAAATTCCACTTCAATTTTTATCAGAGATGTTTTCTGACTCTCTATGATGTCAAAGGTACTGTGCTAAGTACTCCTATAGATATCGAGTTGAATAAGGCATAGCCCTGACTTTATGGAGTTTATAATTTGAAAGTGGAGGTGGGTGGAAGGGGAAGGACATGCAATTAGATGCATACATCAGACCAGAGAGATAGTTGCCTGTGTCCATACAGGCTGCTCTTAGAGTGGGGGCTTTGACGGCTCCTCTCCTCTTAAACCTCCCCCCAATATCTTTTAATCCAATTCCTACCCATCCTTGCAACTTCCATATCCATCTAGTTTCATCAGATCTTTCCCTTGCTTGAGATTTCATTGGAATCTCGCCAACCTTTGCCTAGCCCAGTAGGATGGCAGTTCTTACTGGAGGCTGTGTGGTGCCTTTAAGAGCCCCCGAGTGAGCCGACCTAGGGAACCGCTCAAAGACACGTTTGCCTGAGCTCCTGGGCACCTGAACTCCTTTGCCTGCTCAGACGCTGTGCTCTCTGCTCTGTCGCTGGCTTCAGGACTTCACATTTCTGATTCCTCCCACAGTTCTCCGTGCTTTGATCAGGCTGGAATGTGTGTGGACCAGAGGGGAAAGAGAGCTCCAAGGGGCTGGCCAGTCCTCATTCCTTCTATCGCCTTCCTATCCTCAGCTGCCTCTCAGAATCAGGTGGGAGACTCACACCACTCAGGCATTGACAGGTTCATGCATCTCCAGAACTTTCTCCATCAGACCTGTCCTTGGAGAAGCATGATCTTAGGAACTCTGTCCCTAGCGGCTTGGGTATAGTAATTCCTGCTCCCATCCCCTCCACCTGATTCAGGGGTGGCAGGGATTAGATGCCCAGGGTTTTTGCCAGCATTAGTGCTTGGTTGTTGCTTAAGTGTTGGCACCTGACACCTCTGCCCTGCAGAACAAGTGCCATGGGGGAGTAATAAGCTCTTTACCTAGCGGAACTGCACTGTGGCCCAGACTCAAAGCATCTGATTCTTATCAGAGCCAGAAGGGCAGGTTTTACCGGAGTTCCTATCCCCAAACTTGAAAAGCGACTTTACTGTTGACTCCTCACACCGGGGTTTCATGCTATTCTTGAGAAAAGGTCAAGCACTGCACCTCCATAATGTCTCTAGAGAGCACAAAATGGCCTTAGCACTACTGCCACCTCAGATAGGGTGACCAACTGTCCAGTTTTACCTGAGACTAAGGTACTTCCTGGGACTTGGGACTTACAGTGTTAAAACCAGAGAAGACCCAAGCAAATCGGGATGAGTGGGTCACCCTAACTAGAACTGATCCCTGACCTTTTAGAACAGCTACTTGGCATCCACGGGACCTACAACTGAGCAAAAGTACATAAGCGTGCAAAGGGAAATGGATGTGGCTCAAACACTTGGGCTCCTGTCTACCATATAGGAGGTCCAAGGTTCACTACCCAGGGCCTCCTGGTGAATGCAAGCTGGCCCACATGGTGAGCCGGCCCATGCAGAGTGCCAGTCCACATGGGAATGAGGCCCTGCGTGGGAATACCACCCTGCCTCCACGGAGAGCATGCACAGCAAGATGACGCAACAAGAGAAGCAGAGGAGAGGAAATAAGAAGACGTAGCAGAACAGGGAACTGAGGTATTTGCCTCTCTCCCACTCTGGAAGGTCCCAGGATTGGTTCCTGGAGCTGCCTAATGAGAATACAAGCAGACACAGAAGAACACACAGCGAATGGACACAGAGAGCAAACAGCAGGGGGAATAGGGAGGAGAAATAAAGAAAATAAATCTTTGGGGAAAAAAAAGAGGTGCAAAGAAAGAGCTGGTTCTGGAACAACTGCAGGCTGTGGCTGCCTTTGCCTTATGCAGAACTCTTGCTGGGTTCAGAACCCCAGTGTGTACATAGGGTAGGATAGCCATTGTTCCCTTAGATCGCGGCAGGAAGAAATGAGTCTTGTCTAAGTCTTGTCAAATCGGGATGCTGCTACATATGTTTAAATTGAGAAGTATATAACTGGTACAGAATTGGACCACGACCCTTCCTGCCACCGTCTTCTCCACCCTGCAAAGTCCCTGGGGCGGCTGTATGCACTGAGGACAAAGTGAGGCAAATGGACACTCATTCTAACTGGTGCTTGGGCCCCAAACTCCATTGTCAAACCCCAGTTAACTGGCTGGTGTCACTTAGGTTCTGGACCAGAACCAAAGCCCAAACCCAAACCTTAGATCAAACCACTCCAATGTGAAGAAAAGCCAAACTAAGGAGAGTCATCGGCGAGCAGAGCCAAAGAAGGACAACAGACAGGACCAAGAGAAGCCTTGGCCCAAAGTCCAAAGGCAGCCTGGTGTCCCAGCCAGGGCCCTAGTGGTAGAGAGCCCTCCCCAGCCCAAAGCCTCCTGGAAGCAGTGTGATCCAAAAAGAGGCAGTGGCTCGATCTCCAGGCCGTGCTTTATTTTTCTGGAATCATTGAAGTATACTTTAATGCATGTGCTCTAGGACTCTTAGCTATTTTAAAACCTCTATCTCTGTGTAGCGTGGCCCAATAAAATGTCCTGATTTTGACCAGCCTCCTTTTGGAGAGAGCTATGAGCTTCCCCTGCCTTGGAAACCAGAACTGTTTAAGTGTCCCCAGAGCTGGTGTCAAGAGATTTGCACTTCAGTTCTTAAGGATCTCTGTGACTGACTGGAGGCAGAACAATTTCTCAGTTTCCTCACCTATAAAATTGCACTAATTCTCTCTCTCTCACACGCACACACACACGTACACCCGCACATACACACACACACCCCTATTCTGCTTTATTTCTTAGTGCCAGGCTGAGCCCTATTGAAGCCTGAGGCAAAAAGAAAAACGAGCAATACTGCTTCTCTATTCAAAATTTTGTTCATCGTAGATTTTTTGCAGTAGTTTTGATTTTTTAAAATATTGCATTAAAATATTAATCTTGATTTCTAAGTTTTTTCGCACTCCCTTAAATTTTGGACCTGAGGCTCCACTCGCCTGCCTCACCCTAGTCCCAGCCCCCTAAGCCTTCTCTCTGTCTAGGTGAGTTGCCTGAGGAGGGAAGAAGGGAGTGCCACGGACAGGCAGAAAGAAGATACTAAGGGCTTCACAAAATTACCTAGAACCAACCAAAACAGTTATTTTGTTATTAGTAACCCAGCTATGCTATCTAGCCTTGTTTGAGGTGTTAGTCTTGTTTCCCCCAAACTAAAAACTCTTTGAGTGTGGGAACCCTCGTGTCTGCTTTTTAATGCCGCACCCACACCCCACTCTCACCCCAAGTGCCCAGCACAGCATTAAACAGAGTTAAGGACTGAATTGTTATAATGAAAATATAACACTGAATTCAAGATTTCACATTCACCCTTCCCTTGACTTTCCAGAAGACACTATTTATCATTTTAAAACCTTTTTTTTTCTTTTTTTAACAGACAATAAAAACGCAAAAAGTAGAGCAGTTGTTTTGGCACAGTGTTACTGGATAATGAAAAAGAAATTTGCATCTCGTTCCTTGCTTCTTCTTCTCAGCGTCAAGTGGAGCAGGGAGAGGTTCAGACTCAGACAAACAAGCCTCTTGGGGACCCAGGGGGCAGCGGCTCCTCTTCCTGAGGAAGGTCACCAGCTGGCCTCACCCCATTCTTTGACTTGCCAAGCCGAAGGGGGCTGGCTACCCACTACCTGGCTGCGAGTCTGTGGGAGAACATCAAACCCCACCCCTGCGGGCTATGGGTGGGAGGCCAAGGAATTAGGATTCAAACTTTGTGGGTGAAAAGTCTGCAATAGCAGACATTTGAAAGGAATGTCACTGCTTTCGAATAGATGAAGTAATAAAGACTAATCACTATAAAAATAGCTTCGTGTGGAAGCCCTGCCAAGCCTTCATCAAATAAATAAGCAATAATTGGTGTTAAGGTTCTGTAATGGGGGAAGGCACTGAACTGGAGTCTCTTCTTGTTGGGCCACTAACTGACTGTGTGCCCTTGAACAAGTCACTTGCCCTGGATGCCTCATTTTCTTCATCTGTAAGGCAGGGTGTTGACCTAGATAAACACGCCCCTTTCTTCTACCTCTGACGTGAGCTAGGAGGGGGCGGCACAGGGCTGGGCGCAGAGCCTTAAAGGTCCCCTCCAGTCGCCTTTCAGCCCTGGGGGCCTTTTTTTTTTCCATGGAAGGTGTCAAATTCTTAATTAGTGGGTTTCAAAAACTGGAGAATGTGAAGCTTTCCTGTCTATTTGAGGAGAACAAAGGTTTACCTTTTAAAGCCAAGAAAGAGGTCTTGCTTAGTATTCCAACTGAAGCAAGTCGCACCCCATGAAAATGAAATGGAAGCATAAAACGTCCTAAAAATCTGGAACTGTACAAGCAAAGGACAAGTACTGTGCGGGTAGTTTTAAAAAGATTTTCCTTCCATTTGCAACACCTTTGTGCTTCCTTTATGGATCTCGCCATCCCTTTTTCAGCTCTACAACAAGCTATTTTAAGTGTCTGTTTTCCTTCTATACAGTGAGCCTGTTCACATAGGCAATTTAATTGTCATCATACTTTTTCTTAGTCTTTCAAGACCTTTTGTAACGGTGAAATAATTTTAGGCATGCCAAGCACAAATCCATTAAATACTTTCTTATTTCACTAATGAACTATTGTGGGTGGTAAAAATTAATTTCATTCCACCCATGATACTCACATATCTGTTAGATTTTTAGAGTTGAGAAATAAAGGTTGCAAATAACTGAAGTCAAATGAGAGTTTCATCTTAAAACATTCAGGCTGTTGTTTCATTTATGCCAGAACGTATCAGAAGAAAAGTCTACAAAAATACTTTGCAAAATAGAAATGAGTTCAACAGGTCCAACCTCAGGGCTGATGCTGCAAAGGTTTTTATAAGCTGGATATGCTGAGGACCTGGAAGGACTTCGTGATAATGGATTGGAGATGTGTTTGAGCTCATTCCGATGAGCTCATTTGTTTAATGCCTGGCCCTGGCGATGCCAGAGTCCTGGGTTTAATCACCGTCCAGCTCAGTGCTGCTCAACTCCACAGCTCAGGCTGTAGCCCCTGGCTGCCATTTTACACACTTGTATGGGAAGTCACAAATGAGAAGAGTAGAGGATGTGGAGAGAGTCAAGCAAACACTTCCCTACAGCAGGGAAAGGAACTCCAAGCACAGGGACTTCTAACGGAAGGTCAGGAAAGCCATTTGGACTTGCAAGGGAAAGTGCATTGTAGTAATGTCAGGTCAGATCCATAACTCTCCCTGGAAGGTGCTCTGAAAAGGAAAACAAAAATCATCCTCATCACATGGATGACAATAATGATCCTGTTGTGAGTAGCGGAGACCCTCTCCAGGTCCCTTCAGAAAAAGGGGGCAAAAGCCACAACTCAAAAGAGAAGAAACAGGTCTAATGTCACAAGACAAGAAAGGTCAGGGTCCTGTCCCCACAGGTAACCATTTCCCAAACTACTGAGGACCGTGACAGATGCGAGATTGCGATTGACTATTAAATGCTTCCTTCCTTGCTGTCAGGCCCTTCCAGAGTCAACTCTGATTTACTTAAATTAATGTCAGTGCCTTAGGTGGGAGAAGTGGCATGCTTAGTTTTCTTTAGTCAGACTTAATTACAATTTCTGCCTCTAAATGTGTGTAAACTGCTCCAAAGCATTCCATACACCCGGTACTTGAACCTTCTATCCTTCTTTCCTTCAACTCTTATTCTTGACTCCTTTTTTGTTTCTCCCCTCCTTTCTTTGTAAACCCCTAAAGGTAACTAGATGAGGGGACTCAATCAATGATAGTAAAGAGTCCCCCAGTCGGAGGGAAAGCAGACAAAAATCTCAAATTCATTTACTGTGGCCATGAAGCAACTGCTAAGGAGCGTCTGAAGGCGTTTGAAGCTGGGCTTGGGGCTTAGCAACATAACCAGGAAGAAGGACAGCTCCTTGAAAGAACAAATGAAGAAAGAGGAATGATGCAGCAGTTGTCATAATTATTTTCGGTCTGCAAAAACAACGATTTGTTGTACTTCAATACCCACATTCCCTCGCACACAACTTGATACCTTTATTATTTTTTTACATTAAAAGGCAGTAAGCCTTGAAAGACAATAAAGCCTTGGAAAGTAGAGTCTGCCTAAACAAAAAGCTTCTCTCCTCAAGTGACAGAAATTTGGATAAAAGCTATTTTTAGATGAAATATAGCTAACTATATCTAACTAAGGTCCAGATGTGATTCTACCACAAGAATAGAAAAACAAATCATCTAAAGCACTGAGCTGTACTTGAAAACATTTTTTTTTTTACATTTTTGGGTAATAATGATTTATAGTGGAAAGACATGGGCACGTGACACTGACCATCGGCTCTGCAGTGTTTCCCTCGGGAATGACATCTGCACACATGGCTTCAACATGTAGAGGATCCTGAGGTCTGCATTCCGGATTTAATTATTACTAGCTCTCTGGGCTTGCAGAGATATGCAGTATGTGTCCACATGTGCATAAAGCAATGAAGTGAGAGGTTCAATTGTATCGGGATTGCTGTGCTAGGCCAGTGTGGTCCTCTAATAGTTGCCACCTTGAAAGGTCACCTGCTTATTCTAACGATGCTGCTTCTGCTCCAGGCATTCTTGGAAGTCCTCCTACTCATTCACTCAACAAACATTTATCAACATCCACAGTTTTCCAAGTACTCTTTTAGGTGCTGAGAATAAAGTGATGAGCAGAACAAATATAGCTCTTGCCCACATGCTTACAGTTGAGTGAAAGTTCTTTTGGAGCCCAGTTAATAAATTACAAAAGAAAATCAATGTTATGACTCTAAAGACACAAATGGTGGTGTCCAGATTGAATGCTGCCTTCATCACTGGACATGATACTGGCCATCAAAAAAAAAAAGTCTCTTTCTGAAATATAATCACTGAAGATATTCAAAATAAACTTGATGCAGGCTCCAAGAGAAGGGTAACAAACAGATCACTGTGCAAGGGCATCATCACTGGAATAAAGACTTGGCCTTTCCAAGTGGCTATTTCCACAGTTGATGCTCCAATGAGGGAGTAAAGACAGCAGCCAGGTGGTAGGGAGGAAGCTGTGAGGGGTGAGGGGAAGTGGCAGAGAACTAGGTGGGGGCAAATCTAATCCAAGTCCAGGCAGGTGATAAAATCCCTGAGTAGAGGAGAGAGTGGCGCTCTTACTGGGGAGAGAGGCATTTGGTGAGGGCAGCTTCAAAAGAGTTGAGCCCAGGTGGTTGGAGAATCAGTCTTGGCCAATCTATTCAAAAGGATCCATCCAAAAACTGGATGGGGAAGAGCAGAAACTAGGCCTACACGCTGTGTACCCAGGGCAATAGAAATATCTAGGTTACCCAAAAGATTCTGGCTGTTAGTAGCAAAACAGGTGATCTGGTTTCTCCAAGAACCAGGATAGGTAGGGGCTGGACAATATGGCTTTATGGGGCCATGAAAGTACTGGCCCTTGCACCCTTGATAGAGGCAACTACAACTACTTTTAAAACTTCAAACCTGCAGATGATATAGTGTGAAGCCTAAGCATACCTATGCCCTCATTATGGATAGTCAATAAAGGATTAAGATGGAACAAGGACTAACAACTTTACTTGACATTATTTCATAATCATTTCTTAAATATCTAGTAGCCATCTGAAGATGCACATATGTGAAAGGTTATTCTTCTCATAGCTGACAAAATGTGCACACAGTTATGCAGTTGAAATGGTTTTCTCACCATTACAGAGGGATTTGCATGCAGCCATACAAACTCTCCTCCCCTAAATCCCTTACAAATAGCGAACATTGAAGAAATGCATAGCTGGAAACTGGTAAGTACTTTGTAGGTATGAAATAGATTTGATCAAACTGAAGACATTGGACCTGCAACTTCAGTTCCATTAATATTATATTCTACAACTGAACTAATCAGAAGAACCAGAGTGCCCTTCCTTTCCCTCCTCAAGAGCTGGCCCATCAGGACAGTCTTCTAGGTCAGTCACTGGGTTGGAAATGCAGTTACCTTGTGCTCCTTGGTGCCTTGGGGATGCCGCTCATCTGTGGGGGCTCTCATGGAGTTGTCTTCTTGATCTCCACCCCAAAGCCCTGGTTTTCGAACCTGGCGTCCCACAGAACCCTGAGGGTACCTCAGGATCCATGGCATGGCCTGGAGAGTGGGGCCCAGGCTTTCAGGCTTCCCCACCTCAGTACATAACAAAGCTGCTCTTTATTTTTTTAATCCATCTTCTATACTGGTCCTCATGCAAAATTTTGTTTGATAAAACAAAAGGTTAGAAAATAAATCCACCACACCTTGTACTGTTGTCATTGATCATTACCCAAAATAATCATTGCCTTTCTGGCCATCCGTCTTTTCTTGCTCTAACAAAGTAGGGTTTAATTCCAGAACAGATTTTCGAGCTCCTCACCCATCCAGTTGCTTACTGAACTGCATCACTTACGTGTCCCAAGGACACCTTAAACTGAACATTCCTAAAGCTGGACTCTTCTCTCAAAACAGATCTTGAAATCTATTCCTCTGCCTGTCTCTCTGAACCCACCACCATACACACACAGTCACTTCAGACAATGATCTTCGGGTTTTTTCCTTCTTTTTGACTCACATCCCATAGGTGCTAATGTCTTAATGATTTTACATCCTTCATAATGAACTGCTTTAGTCCAGGTCTTCTTCATCTTCCTTCTAGATTACTGCAACAATCATCTAATTGGCCTTCTTAATTCCACTTTTAATGACCTTCCCCTTCTCCCCTTCCCAATCTGCTGCACAATTGCCTTTCAAAATTACAAATTGGACCTCGTAACCACTTCTACTTAAAATCCTTCAATAGATGCCCATTGCCTTCAAATTACAAACTAAACTCTTTACTATGGAATTTAATGTTCTTCTTAGGTTGTCCCCATGTCTCTCTCCACTTCTCCCACCACTCCATCTCTTGGCCAGTATCCAAACCCAGGCCCAGCAAACCGCATGCTGCTTCTCCTGAATGATGGGCCCTCCGCTCTCCACCACCCTTCTTCCCTGGCTTAATACCTACTCAGTCTTCAAAAACATATTGAATGTTTACACAGGGACTGTTTTGGTGCTCTGCACATATAAGATAATTTCTAATCCTCCCAAGAACTGCTTGGGATTTCTAGAAGCTGATGAATCGGCCCAAGGTCACACAGCTGGTATGTAGTTAAACAGAGTCCCACACCCTGGATGCTTGCCTCCAGCACTTGCATTCTTACTACAAAGCTAAGAAGCCTCACTGCACAACTCTACTCAGAAGTTATCTTCTCTGGGGGCCTCCCCTTACCCCTTATCTTGCTCCTCCCATAGCACCCTACCTAGGCTTTCCTCTAACGACGCAGGTTTAATGTGACAGGCGAGCACTCACCTGTCTCTGTCCTAGGTTATGAACTTCTGGCAGGCCGATGTTGGACCTTTTAATTACAAAATTAATACCTGTTCAAAGATGTTAAAATTCAAGTGCGGCGGCTTGCTCAGTCAGTAGAGGTGGGGTCTGGCTGCGGACCCCACTTGGGACGAGGGGTCGGTCAGGCAGCAGACGAGGGGTCGGTCTCACAGGGGTTGCGCGGTTCGGCTGACGGGGTCGCCCGGTGAAGCCGGCGATGAACTGGGGACAAGGGAGGCCAGGCCCTTGTCGGGGGCTCTCAGGACTGGAGGGCGCATGGCAGAAGAACTACCGCGGAGACAAGGTAAACGCACAAGTCCAACTTTATTGAGGGAGAGGCAACAGTTTTATAGGGGCTGGGGAAGGCTGATTGGTCGAAGCCACGCCCTGCTCTGATTGGTTGCCGGAGAAAGGTCAGTGGGAGGGGTGGTGATTAGGGATTGGCTGTCGCTGTTGCTGGGGGAAGTGGCAGGGTTTAGGGATTGGTGGCTGCTGTTGCTGGGGTAGAGGGCAGACTTGAGTTTCCCGCCCACACCTGGCTGTTGCTGCTGTCGGGGGGGAGGGGAAAAGGCGGACTGGAATCTTCCGCCCTGCGCCTGCACAGGGAGAAAGAAGAAGAAGGGTGCTGCCCCACAAGGCATCGCGTGGTGCCATCCAGGAGGAGGGGCGGCCGCGGAAGCATGGCTGCCGAGAAGGGGAGACCCGAGGGCACTCTGCGCCCATGCCGAGCTTCCTTCAGGGGTGGCGGTGGGCCCGACCAACCACCCTATTATGGGGGCAGCGGAATTAGGCCTACCGTGGCTGCCCCCCCGCCAGGCCAGCAAACCACACTTCAGCCCGAGGGGTGACCGCATTCAAGTAATATACAAAGCTGTAAGTAGACCCCCATCTCTCATACAACTCCTTAAAAGCAACCCATGTTAACCCACTTCTTACATAACCTTCCAGAATTTTTTCTGTCACTATGGAAAAAAATATACATATATACACATAGCATTTTCCTCCAAGATGGGCTCATATTATGCACACTATGCTGCAAATTTGGCTTTTTTCCCTTAAGACTACATCTTAGAGAAGTAGATGTGGCTCAAGTGATTGGGCTCCCATCTACCATATGGGAGGTCCAGGGTTCGATTGCCTCCTGGTGTAGGCAAGCTGACCCACATGGAGTGCTGGCCCAAACAGCAAGCTGGCCCAAGCAGAGAGCTGGTGCAGCAAGATGATGCAACAAAAAGAGACACGGAGGAGAGACAATAAAAGACACAGCAGAGCAGGGAGCTGAGGTGGCATAAGAGATTGAGCACCTCTCTCTCACTCCAGAAGGTCCCAGGATCAGTTCCTGGTGCCGCCTAAAGAGAAAACAAGCAGGCACAGAAGAACACACAAGCAAAGGGACACAGAGAGCACACAATGGGGGAGGGGAATATAAATCTTAAAAAAAAAAAGACTACATCTTAGACATTTTTCTGTATTATTACATATAGATATACTTCATTCTCTCCTTTTTATATATAAATAATGCATATATATTAATTTTGCAATACATATAAATGAATAAAACTCACTATTTAAAGGCCTGGTGGGGGGATCTAGCTATATGCTGTTTATAAGAGAAACACCTAAAACATGATGCAGAAAGATTAAAAGTCAAGGGATTCATTGAATACATTAAAAATACAATATATATATATTTATATGCATAAATAAATGGGAGCGAAGGGAAAGCTCTGCCTTACAGAAAAAAGCCAACTGATAAATATAGATGATCGATCCAAGTAGAAAATCACCAAGTAGGCAACCATCATAGTAATAATTGATTCAAGCAAGAATAATCAATGTTTACTAAAACTGAGAGGGTAAAGATTTGAGGACTAACAGGATATTTGCAATTGTCTCAAAATATCTCTCCATGAAGGAGGTAATGAATTTATAAATTATCAAGGGAAAAAATAACTCTAATGAACTTATAAATTGACAAGGGAAAAATAATAGCTTCCCAATGAAGAAGATACTTGGCAGGCACCACCTTAACCAAGTGATACAAATTATTAGCACAATTAATGGGACCTAGCAACATCATCTGCTATGATGCACTGAGAGGGAGACAGCATCATTTCTGGACTATTCCTATCAAAAATGAATCTAATCAGGAGGAAACATCAGACTAACCGAAATGAAGGGGCACTCTGCAAAATATCTGACCAGACTCTTCAAAAACGTCAAGTTCATGAAAGACAAAGAAAGCACTGGGGAAACATTTCAACAGTTGTCATATTAACAGTCCCCCTTGGAAGCACAAGCACTTCAGACCTTTGCTGGAGACATTCAAAATTAAAAGAACTAAAGAGATATGACAACAGAATACACTTTCTTTTTTACATAAATTATGTTATTGGGACAGATCTCAGGTAACATAGATCACCTCTAAATACTTCTACACGTATCCCTAAGAGATGAGACTTTTTTGTTATTTTTAGCATTGCCACAATGTCATTTCACAGCAGGCTGGATGTCAGAGCCGTAAGAGAGATGCAGACAGAGCCTTGTACCAGCCTCTCCATCCGGCAGAGTGGAACTGCCTGGGGATTCCTGCAAAACACCCGGATCTCTGGGGTGATGCTCCAGTGGTGGTATTTTTAAATCCATCCACATGAATCCAGTGTGCAACTCAACCGCTGCTAACCTCTCCTTTCTCAGCTCCCACTCTCCATCCTTGTGCTCTGTGCCTTAACGATGTCAAACTGTAGTTCTGGGGGCACCCAGTTTTGACCTTGGCCCTGTTCCTTGGGCTGGCAGGTTGGGTGGGGTGTCCCTCCTCTGGGCTCCTGAGTGCTCCAGCATTGCCACACGGGATGAATGTTTTCCCTGTATCCGTATTTGTTGCTTCAATAGCTACATCTCCTCGAGGTTGCCTGACAGCAGCGCTGGAGTGCATTGAACCGAGAGCTCTGGCGGCTCAGAGGAGGGCACTAGGTCCCTGGGCTGCGAATTTGGGAAAGGCCTTCTGGAGGGAGTGGCCTTTGAGCAGCAACTTCAAAGCAGGGTGGAATGTGTATAAACCCATAATTGGGCTTGCTCCTACTTGAACTGAGTCCCCAGAATGCCTGGGGTGTTTCTTTCTGTCTCCTCCCCTTTCCTCACTTTAAAGTGAGATCTTCCGCATCTTGAGGGTGTTTTAGAGCCCGGTTTTTAAAGTTAAGTTAATATCCAGGCTTTGCACCTGCCTTGCCTTGGGCAATTCACTGGACCTCACTGGCCCTCTGCTTCCTCACCCAAGAACTGAGAATAATGATTCTTCATAGGGTTGTGGCGAGCGTAAAATGGGATGCTGTTGGTAGTGGTGACAAAGAACCACTAAAAATAAGCAGTTGAGTAGCCACTCTGGTTGCTGTGATGAGGCAAACTTGGAGCAGGGGCAAAGCTCTTTGTTAGGACGTTTGTCATATCTTTCCCCAAGCCGAAGAAAGGTTTTGTGACTCTTCTTTTCCTTCGTGTAATTGTCCACATGAAAGACTCCCCATCCTTATACAATTCACATCTCACCGGAGGCTCTGCCTTTTTTTTTTTTAATTAAAACTTTTAATTTGAGATAATTGTAGGTTCAAACACAGTTGTAAGAAATAATGCAGAAAAATCCCATGTATATCCTTTACCCAATTTCCTCCAATGGCAACTTCTTATGAAACTATAGTATAATATCACAGCGAGGACTGTCTTAGTTTCCTGGCTGTTGTGACAAGTACCACACAAAGTGCTGGCTTGACAACAGGAATTTATTGGTTCACGGTTTCAGAGGCTAGAAGGCTTGCTTCCTCCCAGGTCAGTAGCATTCTGGATGGCTGGTATTACTTGGTTCCTTGGCTTTCCTGTCACATGGTGATGTCTTCCCCTTTGTCTTCCAGGTTCTGTTGACTTCCAGCTTCTATTTCTCCAGGTATTTTTTTCCTTCATAAAGCCTCTTGTTATAGGAATAAGGCCCCAACCTCATTAGTGGGGCCACACCTTAACTAAAAGTAACATCTTCAAAAGGTCCTATTTATAATGGGTTCACATCCATAGGAATGGATTAAGATAAGAACATACTTTTTTCTGTGGTTTTTAATTCAACCTACCTCAAGGATATTGAGGTTGATAATAACAGTCACTGTATAAAATATTTCCATCAGCACAAAGATTCTCCTCGTTGCCCTTTAATAACCTTACCCACTTTCCTCTACTCCCAGTCCCTCCTTAAACCCTGGCATTTCTATAATTTTATCACCCATTTCTATAATTTTATCATTTTAAGAAAGTTATATAAATAAAATCATGTAATATATAGCCTTCTGGGGCTGGCTTAATTCACTCATATAATTCTCTGGAGAGTCATCTAGGGGTTATTGTGTGTGCTGATAATTTGTTCCTTTTTATTGCTCAGTATTTCATGGTACATAAGTACTACAGTTTGTTTAACCTTTCTATTCACCTATTGAAGAACATCTTGTTTTTTTTTCTAGTTTGGGGCTATTACAAATAAAGGCGAGATTAATATTCATGTACAGGTTTTCGTGTGAATATAAATCTTTGTGTTTTTTGAGATAAATGTCCAAGAATGCAGTTGGTCATGTGGTAGATGAATGTTTAGTTTTTTTTTTTTAAGAAATTGCCAACAATTTTCCAGGATAGCTGTATCCTTTTACATTCCCACCAGCAAAGCATGAGAGATCCAATTTCTCCACAGCCTCACCAGCATTTGGTGTTGTCACCCTTTTTTTGTTTTAGTTATTCTAATAGGTATTTAGTGGTTATAAGAGTATCCCATTAGATTTTCATTTTCATTTCTCTAGTGGTAATGATGTCAACCATCTTCTGATGTGGTTTTTTTTTGCCATCTGTATGTCTTATTCAGTGAAGTGTTTCTTCATGTCTTTTGCCCATCTTCTAATTGGATTGTTTGCTTTATGCATTCTAGATACTAATCCTTTGCTGGATATATAGTTTGCAAATATTTTCTGTGTAGAAATAAAACCAGATCTTGTCTTTTCATCCTCTTAATTGGCTCTTTCACAGAACAGTATTCCTCTATTATTCTTTGATGTCTTCAGTATCTGTAGTGATATTGGTAATATGTGTCTTCACCTTTTTTTTTTTTTTTTTAATTTCCAACTGTTTAGAGATTTTCTATTACTGGTTCCTAGTTGGTTCTTTTGTAGTCAGAGAACACACTTTGTGTGATTTCAATCCTTTAACATTTGTTGAAGTTTGTTTGTGGGGTTTTTTGGCTCAGGATATGCTCTATGTTGGTTTATATTCCCTGGGTACTTAAAATGAATGTCTCTTCTGATGTTGAATGAAGTGTTCAATAAATGTTGATTAGATCTTGTAGGTTGATGGTGTTGTTGAGTTCTGCTACATTCTTGCAATTTTCTGTCTAGTTGTTCTAACAATTGTTGAGAGAGAAGTGTTGACATCTTCAATTGTGATTGAATTGTAATTGTGTGATTGAAGTGTGGATTGTATATTTCTCCTTGTAGTTTTTTTTTTAAAGATGTATTTACTTATTTCTCCCCCCTCCTTCCATTGTCTGCTCTCTGTGTCCATTTGCTTTGTGTTCTTCTGTGTCTGCTTGTATTCTCATTAGGCTGCTCTGGGAACCAATCCTGGGACTTTCTGGAGTGGGAGAGAGGCAATCATTCTCTTGCACCACCTCAGCTCCCCGGTCTGCTGTGTCTCTTATTGTCTTTCCTCTGTGTCTCTTTTTGTTGCATCATCTCGCTGCATCAGCTCTCCATGTGGGTCAGCACTCCTGTGTGGGGCAGCACTTCACGTGGGCCAGCTTGCCTTCACCAAGAGGCCCTGGGTATTGAACCCTGGACCTCCTATATGGTAGACAAGAGGCCAATTACTTGAGCCACATCTGTTTCCCTCCTTGTAGTTCTATTAGTTTTACTTCACAAATTTTGCAGCTCTGTTGTTTTGTACATACACACATAGGATTGCTATGTTTCTTGGTGGATCAACACTTTCATCTTTATAAATATCCCTTTTTGTCTGTTTTAGTTTACCAAAGGGTTGCCAGTGCAAAGTACCAGAAATCTGTTGGCTTTTATAATGGGGATTTATTTGAGGTAAAAGCTTACAGTCCCAAGGCCATGCAATATCCAAATTGAGGCATCAGCAGAGATACTTTCTCACTGAAGTCAGCTACTGTTGATTCTGGTGTTGTTGCCACATGGTGAAGCAAGATGGCTGCTGATCTCTGCAGAGCTCTCTGCCTTCCCCTCCAGAATCTACCATTTCTAGGAGCTCAGCTGTGAGCAACCAGGCATAGGGCTTGTATCTTTCTGGGCCTTAGTTCTTTGAGCCTTTTGGGGGTCTTCTGTTTTCCTGCAGTCCTCTCTCTTTCTCACATTGCATAATCAACTATGCTGGCTTTCTTTTCCTGCATCTGTCTGTCTGTGTGTCCATTTATATCAGACCCAGCAAGGGTGTGGAGACAACCTGAGTCACACCTCACTGATGTAGTCCAATCAAAAGCCTTAAAGTGATTTTATCAAGTAATTAAAGGCCCTTCAACTGGTAACTCCCAGAAGAATAGATTAGTTAAAAAACATAATATTTCTCTTTTTGAGTTTCATGAAATAATTTCAAACTGCCACACTATCTCTAGAAATTTTTTTGCCCTGAAGTCTACTTTACCTGATATTAATATAATTGCTCCTGATTTCCTTTGATTAATGCTTGCATGACATATGTTTTTTCTATCCTTCCACTTTCAACCTGCCTATATATCATTATATTTGAAACTTCTTGTAGATCATATATAGTTTGGTCATGTTTTTAAATCCACTCTGACAATTTCTGTCTTTAATTGGTGTGTTTAGACCCTTTACATTTAATGTAATTACAGATATGTTAGGGATTACTCTGCCATTTTAAAAAATTTTGTTTGTACTCTCTGATTTTCATTTCTCTATTTTCTTTTTTTTCTGCTTTCTTGTGAGATACTTGAACATTTTTTAGAATTCCATTTTCATTTATCTATAGTGTGTTTGACTATATCTATTTTTATAGCCATTTTAGTGGTTTAGTGGTATTACACTATATCTCTTATCACCATCTACCGGTGTTGTCATTTTACCAGTTCCAGTGAAATATAGAAAACTTACCTCCTTTTACATTCTTTTACCCTCTCCTATTTATAATGATGTGGGCTATGGGTGGAAGGCTCTTTGTCTCTTCAGAGATAACTAAGTTGTTTGGCTTGTGGGTGTGGAACGGTAAGAGGCTGCAGTCCTGCCCTTAGGGACAGTGGAAGCGGCTCCAGTCCCAGGAAATGTTTAACAATGCAAGGGCTATAAACTTTAAGTATTTAGGGGAAATGCAAAAAGTAAATAGCTAAAAGCTTATCTAGAAGGTCTGGAGTCCATGCTAAAAGCTTACCTAAGATGTGGAAGAGATATATGCTAATTGAAGCCTATTGAGAACTGAAACAAAGGGACCATTTGGCCTTTCCTCTCTGTATAAAAGACATTTGAAAATCTTGTTTGGGGCTCGGGATTCAAACTGAAAGCTCCCGAGTCCGGCCGGCTGTCAATAAACCATTTTTCCTTCTCAAAATCATTCCTGAGTCCTGGCCTCTCTATACTCAAATAATTGAACTTCTCTTACATTCCACAACATTTTTGGCGACTCCGCCGGGACTCAAATGAAGGCCAGAGACGGTAGCATTTTGCTGCCCCTTCCAAATCCCCGAGGAAGCCAGGAGGACTCGGGTGAACCCCAAATCTGGGCACCCCTGGATTAAATTTAATCCAGAAAAGATGTGGGCTCCACCAGAATCTTCCCGACAAAAATCGAGGGCAATGGAAGGTCTGAAGAGAAAGATTCTGGGAACGAAAAAGAACTCCAAACATGGAAGAAGGTAAGACTCCCCGGGTGAGCACAGTCTGGAAGGCCCTAGTTTTAATTGCTAGGAAGGGGAGGCTGATCACCTCCCGAGAGAACCCTAGTAGCCCCAGAAGGCTGGGGGGAAGCCGTTCTCTCTAGGCTTGGGAAAAGGAGGAAAACCGGGGAAAAGCCCTGGTGTTTTGGGTTTGTCTAACTGCATGTTAGAATCTGGTACTGGTCTTATATCCACTAAAGGAGTGGAGTCTCGATTTTAATAGGAAGGGCTATTTATAGGTTCAAGTCCTAATGTCCTGGAAATTGGTCTAGATTAAGGAAAACAAAACTTGGTTACAGGAAAATGGATCGGCTTTTCTGGTGGAGCTTGGTCTGGGTGTAAAGTTTAAACAGTGGAAAAGTCTAGCTGAAATCTTTTGTTATAGTGCTAATTTGTGAATGAATTCACTTTATACCAAATGTTAAGTGTTCTGAGGTTTGTGATGGCTGTGGGGGCAGCCATGGTGAAAATAAATATATAAACTTGTGGGTCAGATTAGTGACCTTTGTGCTTCTGTCTGTGTCAGCTCAAGGCTAGTGTTGGAGTTGTGTCCTTATGTAAAGTGGAATTACAGCTGAGCTGGAGCCCTCCCTTGCCATTGGCAAGGGAGTGGAATGATTCTGGGGCAAAAGCTGAGGAGTCTGGATGTTTGCGGAGTCTAGATGTTTGTGCATGCTCTGCTGTCTTGTCTCTGGTCTGGCCCTTTGCCGGGGCTTGGAGGCCAACTGTGTCCGCGCCACGCACCCAAGTTTGTTGGGGATGTCCCAGTCAGGGTAACTGGGTCCCTAGGAGAGTTGCCAAATTTGAGTAGGTTCTGTCTGCCCATTTTGGCTGAAAGCTGGAAAGGGGGGAGTGGCTTGCCCCTTTCCAGTGAGTCCACCCTTCTATTCATAAGCCGCATTCCTGTTTGTTGTGCGCCTGACTGCCTGGAAGGGGGGGGGGAAGTGAAGAGGGTGAAAGCAGAATCAGAATAAATGCGGTAAAGTTCCCTCCTTAGGGTGTCAAAGCCAAAATACCTTTGCATTCTGCCCAGGTTCTTAGAAGGTATTGTAGTAACTTTAAGTAAGAGAATGTGTTCTGTGAAGGTAAAATTTGTCTTAAGGGTATAAATAATTATAAAAGTTTTACAAAGCATTGTTTAAATTAAGGTATTTAAATGGCTAATTGCAGAAGGTCATTATTTAACAAAAACTGAATTAATAATAATAATAATAAAAGGCAATTTTATAACAAACATATTCGGCAGCCAGTCTCCCCTGCCAACTTGCTTCCAAAAAAACTGTTTCTGGTATTACATGCTACTAAGTATTTAAAGTGAAAAAAAGTTCATTATTTTAACAAACTTGTTTAGTATTAATGGCAATTACATGTTGTAAGAAGTTTGCCTGGTAACTTAGTATGTGGGATATATGGAGTGTGTTTTTATTGTTAAGGAAACAGAAGATGATTTTGTCCTAAGATAAAATGATTGATTATTGGAAAGAGTAGAGTGTGGGACAGAACCTGAATGAATACTGAAAGTGTAGAAGGTTTGTGGAAGGAAAATTTTTATGATTAAATTGAGTAAGATCAATATACAAAGAAAATCTTTTATCAATAGCTTCTTGTGCTTTAACCTCATCATTTCCTCAGTGTTTGAAGAAGAGTCTTACCTCTTTTAAAAGAACATTTTATGTTCTAGAAATCAAATCCTGAAAAGTAGCCTTTTATTTCAAACTAACTGCAAGAGATTTATTCTTTTACTTTAAAGGAAAAATTAAAGTAATGGTTAAGTTCATTTAATATGTTATAAGTTGAATGAAGGGTATTTAAAGGTGTTATAAAATTAATAGGTTTTTTAAAAAAAATTAATAAAAACTGTAACTAAGGGTTAAAATCATTTATAAATGCATTTATATTATAAAACAGTAGAAAGACAATAACTGAGATTATAGCTGGGTGAATTTAGCCTGAAACTATTATTTAAGTGTAAATTCTACACTAACCTTTCCTTTGTTTATGGTTACTTCAAGCCTAACCTCACCCTTTGCCTTTGCCTATGGTTATTTCATAATTGAGAAGAGCTGGGACATCACTGTCTCCTCTCCTGGTATTAGTAACCCTTTCTCTCATGAATTCAAGTGTAAACTAAATAAATTGCTGCCTGATAGAATAAGGTTAAATGGCCACTGGAGTTTTATTATCTCCAAAATCAAAAAGGGGGGTGGAGGGGGAGAAGTCTCCTGCCTTGACGGTCAGTGTTCCTAAGAGTGGCAATTCATGAGAGAAAGCAGTCTGTCTCCCTGAGGCTTCAAATAGCCTCAGTATATATATATATATAAAATTAATCTTGTTGCTTATCCAAAATTCTGCTAATTTCAAAGTAAAATATAAAGTTCTAAAACAAAATGGTGCTAAGGCATTGAGAACATTTTGGTTATTACAGTCCATTAAGTAAGAAAGAAAATTCTTGTGGTAAACTGCATGGTCATAGTGCAAATTAAGAAGAGTTTCAAAAGTCTTTGAAAAGTTTAAAGTAACTAAAGTCATGTTGTTGTGTCAAACTATTCATGTCTGCCTATTTGCTCAAATTGTTGAGGTTAAATATGCAGTTATATAAGTAATATGTATTTCTGGACCCCTAATTAATTAAGCTAAACAGTATATAAAATAATGCAAATTATAAGTAATATCAATGAGTTGTGTTTGTGTCTAACTCTTTGTGTCTGCCCATTTTAAAAAAAATGCTCAATGTATGTCTTCATACATCAGGATAATATCAAATTAACAAATAAAAATTCTTAAAAGAGGTCTATTCAAATTGTTAAAAATTAAATATGCAGTTATATTTATAAATATTCTTAAAGCCCAAATTAAACTAAGCAGGATGAAAAAGTCATAGAAATCTGATTATTGAAACAATTGGAAAAGGGCCTCCTCTTTGCAAGAGCTTTTAAGGCAAGACTAGGTGTGGCAGATTAAACCTATCTACTAGGCTAGGGAATTAAGAATCAGTTTGCCTGGTAATTTCCCAGTTTAAACCTTTGTCAGCCATAAATTGCAAAAAAAAAAAAAAAAAAAAAAAAAAACAAAGATTAGGTTAATTTTCACATAAGAAAAATGTTGATGTAACCTGGCGGCCTGCTGCCTCAGTCTCCCACTCCCGGGTTTGACAGCAGTGGAGGAGACCAGTTTAGGCCAGTCCTATGGGCAGTGGAAGGATGCCCAAGAAGGAGCTAAGTTGGTGCCATTTCAGCACTAAATTCTATTCCTTATTTGACAAAGGGGGAGCAGGTAAAAACTAAAATGGTTGGAATGTGATAGAAGAAGCAGTTAAATCAAACTTTTGCGTGGGAAAGTTAAATCTCAGATAAGCTGTAACTTCTGAAGTATCCAATCTATGGAAAAACAGGAAGAGTTGCATGCTAGGCTTAGGGGTATAAATTGTGTCATTTTTCTTTGTTCGTGGCACCAGCCATATCCGGCTCTGCACCCCTTCTTGCAAGATTGAGAATAAATTATTTTCTTCTCCACAATCTGGTGAGCCTTAATTTCTTCCAGAAGATTTCTTTCCAACGAAATAAAGGTAATTAGTGGCTCTATTAACAAATTTCAGTAAGTAAAGGAAAGTCCATAAAAACTATGGAGAGATCTTTCCTGGGTTATGATTTTTAAAAAATTAAGTAATTGTGTAATGTGTTTTAAAACCTGGTAATCAGTATGCATGTGTTTTAAAACCTGGTAGTCAGTATGCTTTTAATTTAATAATTTTCATAACTTAAAGAAGTTTTTAGCTTCCTGTAAGGGAAAAAGAGAACATTCCTTGCATAAACTATTATGGTTTCAATTTTATTTAACTTGAGTGTAATCTCCCATAGTTAATTTATAAACTAAATTAACATTATATGTACAAAATCTTTACAGTAATGAAAATTGTAAGTTCACATTGGTGAAATTAGGCTAAAGGAAAAAGATTGTAGATATGCTCTCTTAAATAGAGTAAATTTCTTTCATTGGTAATTGTAATTTAGTAAGTTTATTTAAACATGAGGTGGCTAGTCAATGTGGTTATAGTCAATTATAAAGAGTTTGTAAAACATCTTCCAAACTGAAAATGTTTAAATAGTTCTAGTTGTAGAAGTCATTGTTAACTAAAGAAACTTAGATTGGTATTGGTAGCAGAAATAACTTCATGATAATAAACCTGTCTGAAGGCCACTGCAAAATACACATTTAAGTAAATGGTAATAAAAAGTTGTCTTGATTCTATTGGAAATATTCTGTTTTCATTCTAACAATGAAAAATAATATTTTTCCTCTATTACAAAAGTAAAGTACCTACTGTTATCTTCATAGTAAAATTGTGTAAGTAAATAGTCATTTGATATATGTATTGCGTTAAGTTGTTTAAAATATATATAAAACAAGGAATAAACTTTAACATTGTCAAACTCTTGTGCATTCGAACCAGGCCTTGTATACATTACAGGTGGCCTCTCCATGTGAGTTATTGGCTAGGCTGGTCACTGACCCCTCAATTAAAAATATGTGCTATATCAGTCTCTGGTTCTGCTCCTGAAGTCGATGGAAACTATATTGCAGTTTCAAGCTCCTGCAGCCAATAATGACTCGGTACAGCCAAGTGTACAATGGATATTGCCTCCAGACTGGCACTGTTCCATGGTGCCAGAGAGCACTATGCACCAGGCTAGTGGAATACTGGAAAATCTCTCTAAGATGAAGGATGCTGCAACTTGCTCACTGCGTTGAAGAACATGCTAAGTGGAGCCATGATACCAGGATACTGTAAGTAAAACTTAAACACAATTGGCATTATGGCCTGCTCTCATGGAGAGATAACATGTAAAGTATTACAAACCTGAAACTCAAAACTAATAATTGCAACTCTGAATCCTTATGCATTAAGTAATACATTAGTTAATATTAAGTGCTGCACTTTTATCCTGTACTAAATATATGCCTAATAATTGTAATGTTATCTTTTCTATTTTGGATCAAGTGCAGAAGTATATTAGACATGTTAAATTCCTGGTAAAATCATTTTCTAAACAGTTAATAACATGTCTATAGAATAAGGTGGCAGTCTCAGCCAGTCTCAGTCAACTTCTATATTCTGCTGTACTCTGCTGTGTAGCAAAAGTGAGGCTTGCTTGCTGATGGTGAGTCACCTATTGAACAAGTCAAAATTGCTAGAAATTGTACAATGAAAACCAAGGTGTAAAAATCTTTATTCTGTAGTTCTGATCACTCCCACAGGTGAAAACTAAGAGTATTTCCAAATTAATGTTCTAATCCTGAGTGAAGCCAGTTGCCCAAGGAGTGCCAGTTCACCAGGAGCATCTGACAGAGCGAATGAGTGTCAATCATTGAACAGCTTGGGATGTGTCTTCAGACAAAGCTAAGTGTCTGTTGCAATTTCTCTCTAAAGATGGATAACTTAAAAAAGAATATAGACTTCCGGCAAGATGGTGGCTGAGTGAGCTTGCCTTGCCGTCTCTCCTGGGAAGAGGCAGCTGGGCACCGCTGGAGGTTCTCCGGGACCAGGCTTTTTCAGGATTTTTTCAGGGCAGGAAGTGTCTGGACATCGATTTGGTGGGAAGCTCTTGGGGGGAATCGGCTGGGAGGCGTCGGAGACTCTTTGGGACCGGCTGTTTCGGGATTTTTCCTGGTCCGGAGGTGTCTGGACATCGATTTGGAGGGAAGGTAACAGAGAGGATCCATCTGTAAAATATACACGGAGATCCCAGCTACGTGTGGAGGACTCCCTCCTTGGGTAGGCGGAGCCGAGGCAGCTAGCACCGCGGCGGGTGGCGGGCGGGAGAGCCGAGCCGCGCTGTGCCGCGGCGGCGGGCGGTGGGCGGGGAAGCCGAGTCCGGCAGAGCCCGGCTGAGCCGCAGCGGGCGGGGGGGCCCAAGCCCAGCCATGCCGCGCCGGGCGGCGGGCGGGGGACCGGAGCCCAGCTGAGCCCAGCCGAGCCTGGCGGCGGGGTTTCTGTTCTTTGTTTTTTTTTTTAATTTTATTTTATTTTTATTTTTTATTTTTTATTTGTTGTTGTTGTTCTTGTTGTTCTTTTTTTTTTTTTCAATCCTCTCTTTCTTGTCCCCAATATTCTTCTTATACTATCTTACCTTAACAATACAATAGGTCCTACAGGAAATACCTCACATTTGCTGGGTTTCCTCACCCTCCACTGCCGCATTGCTCTGTGAATAGATTTAGCCTATCTACACTATCCTCTTTCCCCTACAACTTGATATCCTCCACCATCTGCTATCTCTCCTATATTCCATCTCCCTTTCTTTGATCCACAAAGTGTCTAACTCTTAATTTCTAATACCTTTGTTTAGTTTTCCATCTGGTATTCGTCCCTGAAACTATTACCTTTCTTTTCTCTTTCCCTCTCTCATGAAAACAATAGCCTCTTAGTACGTACCACATTCCTCCCATATTCAGTCGTCTACCTCATTATAGGTACTTTCCTACTACTATAACTCTACACAATTTACATGATCTAACCTCCATCCTCCCAGAACTCATAGTGTTGCTTTGTAAACATATATCACCAATACTACTTCACACTTTTTCCTTCCTTACACAATTGACTTTCCCCAGCACTAATACTTTCCTTTAAAGTGAGCTTAACTAGCAATAAGAAATTGGAATAAGAAGAACAAAGTGACAAAGAGAAGATATAACACTTACGCAAAAACAACAGCTAATTAATCTCCAAGACTAGACAAAGAAGCTAAGGAACTGATTAAACCCGTCAAGAAAAAATGTTGACAAGACAGCAACAAAAATCTACAAACCAAACCAGTAATCAGGAAAACATGGCTGAATCCAATCAACAAACTGAAAATCAGGAAGGGGGGCAGGACTTCGCACAAGCAATGAAAGATCTCAGAACATTTATCACCGACAAATTTGATGAAGTAATGAAAGAGGTTAACAGCGTGAAGACAACACTTGGAGGGGAAATTGCAGACATGCGCAAAAAAATAACAGATATGATGGAAATGAACACCACGATTCAAGAAATCAAAAATACACTTGCAGCAAATATCAGCAGACTAGAAGAGGCAGAGCAGAGAATTAGTGATGTGGAAGACAGTGCATTGGAAATCAAACAGATAGTAGAAGTGGTCAATAAAAAGGTAGAAAAAATCCAGATAGGACTTAGGGACCTGAATGATAACGCAAAACGCTCAAACATACGTATTATAGGCATTCCAGAAGGAGAAGAGAAGGGAAAGGGGTCAGAAGGAGTGTTGCAGGAAATAATGAATGAAAACTTCCCAAATCTACTGAAAGAGACAGATGTACATATCCAAGAAGCACAGCGCACTCCACTGGTCATAAACCCCAACAGGCCCACCCCAAGACATATACTTGTCAAATTATCCAATGCTCAAGACAAAGAAAAAATTCTAAAAGCAGCAAGAGAAAAGAAAACCATCACATACAAGGGAAACTCCATAAGATTAAGTGCTGATTTCTCATCTGAAACCATGGAGGCAAGAAGGCAGTGGTATGATATAGTCAAGGTACTAAAGGAAAAAAATCTCCAACCAAGAATACTCTATCCAGCTAAACTAGCATTCAAAAATGATGGAGAGTTCAAAATATTCACAGATAAACAGAAACTGAAAGAGTATATCAACAAGAAACCTCCCCTTCAAGAAATTCTTAAGGGAATTCTGCAGGAAGAAAGGAAAAAACAGGACAGTCAGAGATGGAGGAGAGTGTAAAAGCAACAAGAAAGACAAAAATAGAAGGGGAAAATAAAATAATACAAACAAAATATAACAAACACAAATCCAACCAAAATATGGCTACCATAAATAACTCTCTAAACGTAATAACACTGAATGTCAACGGATTAAACTCACCTATCAAAAGATTCAGACTGGGACACTGGATAAGGAAATACAACCCATCTATATGCTGCCTACAAGAGACACATCTTAGACCCAGAGACTCATGGAGGTTGAAAGTGAATGGCTGGAAAACAATCATACAAGCAAACAACAACCAAAAAAAGGCAAGAGTAGCTATATTAATATCAGACAAAATAGACTTTAAATGCGAAACAATTGTGAGAGACAAAGAAGGATACTATATTTTAGTGAAAGGGACAATTTGTCAAGAAGATCGAACAATCATAAATATTTATGCTCCTAACAAGGGCGCCTCTAAATATGTGAGGCAAACGCTGGAAAAACTAAGTGAAAGAATAGATGCATCTACAATTATAGTGGGGGATTTTAATACACCACTATCAACTCTGGACAGAACATCTCAAAAGAGAATCACTAAAGAAACAAAACATTTGAACAGTATATTAGAAGAGCTGGATCTAATAGACATATATAGATCATTACACCCAAACACAGCAGGATATACATTTTTCTCAAGCGCACATGGAACATTCTCCAAGATTGACCATATGCTAGGCCACAAAGAAAGGCTTAATGAATTCAGAAAGATCGAAATCATACAAAACAATATCTCTGACCACAGTGGAGTCAAGCTGGAAATTTGCAAGGGACAGAGACCCAGACTTCACACAACAATTTGGAAATTAAACAGCACACTCTTAGAAAAACAGTGGGTCAAAGAGGAAATCTCAAAAGAAATCAATGACTACCTTGAAACAAATGATAATGATAACACAAAATACCAAAATTTATGAGATGCAGCAAAAGCGGTACTGAGAGGGAAATTTATAGCCATAAATTCATATATCAAAAAAGAAGAAAGAGCAGAAATTGAAGAATTAACTGCACATTTGAAGGAATTAGAAAAACAACAACAAAGTAACCCAACAGGAAGAAGAAGGAAGGAAATAACAAAGATAAGAGCAGAACTAAATGAAATAGAAAATAAGAAAGCACTTGAAAAAATAAACAAGACCAAGAGCTGGTTTTTTGAGAAGATCAACAAAATTGACAAACCTTTAGCGAGACTAACAAAGAAAAAAAGAGAAAAGATGCAAATACACAAAATAAGAAATGAGAAAGGTGATATCACCACTGACCCCACAGAAATAAAGACTATCATAAGAGGATACTTTGAAAAACTATATTCCAACAAAAATGACAATTTAGAGGAAATGGACAAATTCCTAGAAATACATAAGCAGCCCATACTGACGAAAGAAGAAATTGATGATCTTAACAAACCAATCACAAGCAAAGAGATAGAATCAGTCATTAAAAATCTCCCAACTAAGAAGAGCCCAGGGCCAGACGGCTTCACAGGTGAATTCTACAAAACATTCCGGAAAGAACTAACACCAATCCTGTTGAAACTATTCCAAAAAATTGAAACAGAAGGAACACTGCCTAATTCCTTCTATGATGCCAACATTACCCTAGTACCAAAGCCAAACAAAGACACCACAAGAAAGGAAAATTACAGACCAATTTCTCTAATGAACCTAGACGCAAAAATACTTAACAAAATACTTGCTAATCGTATTCAACAACACATTAAACGAATTATACACCATGACCAAGTGGGATTTATCCCAGGTATGCAAGGATGGTTCAACATAAGAAAATCAATCAATGTAATACACCATATAAACAGATTGAGAGAAAAAAACCACATGATTATATCTATAGATGCAGAAAAGGCATTTGACAAAATACAGCACCCCTTCCTGATAAAAACACTCCAAAAGATCGGAATACAAGGAAACTTTTTGAACATGATAAAGAGTATATATGAAAAACCTAAAGCCAACATTGTTTACAATGGCGAAGTCCTGAAATCCTTCCCTCTAAAATCAGGAACAAGACAAGGATGCCCATTGTCTCTGCTCCTATTTAACATTGTCTTGGAAGTACTGGCTCGAGCACTGAGACAAGAACCAGATATAAAAGGCATTCAAACTGGAAGGGAAGAAGTCAAAATTTCATTATTTGCAGATGACATGATCCTATATATAGAAAACCCTGAGAGATCTTCAACAAAGCTCCTAGAACTCATAAATGAGTTTAGCAAAGTCGCAGGTTATAAGATCAATGCGCAAAAATCAGTAGCATTTCTATACACCAATAATGAGCAAGATCAGGAGGAAATCAAGAAACAAATACCATTCACAATAGTAAATAAAAAAATCAAATACTTAGGAATAAATTTAACTAAAGAGGTAAAAAACTTATACATCGAGAACTATACAAGATTGTTCAAGGAAATCAAAGAAGACCTAAATAAATGGAAGAATATTCCCTGTTCATGGATAGGAAGACTGAATATTATTAAGATGTCTATCCTACCAAAACTGATCTACACATTCAATGCAATCCCAATAAAAATCAACACAGCCTTCTTTAAGGAACTAGAAAAACTAACTATGAAATTTATTTGGAATAAAAAGAGGCCCCGAATAGCCAAAGACATATTGAAAAAGAAAAACGAAATAGGAGGAATCACACTTCCTGACTTCAAAACATACTACAAAGCTACAGTAGTGAAAACAGCATGGTACTGGCATAAGGAGAGACACACAGACCAATGGAATCGAATTGAAAGTTCAGATATAGAACCTCATGTATATAGCCATATAATATTCGATAAAGCCACCAAACCCTCTCAACTGGGAGAGAATGGCCTATTCAACAAATGGTGCCTGGAGAACTGGATAGCCATATGTAGAAGAATGAAAGAGGATTACCATCTCACACCTTATACAAAGATCAACTCTAGATGGATCAAAGACCTAAATATAAGAGCCAAGACCATAAAGACCTTAGAAAGCAGTGTAGGGAAACATCTACAGGACCTTGTAATAGGAAATGGCTTCATGAATATCACACCAAAAGCACGAGCAGCAAAAGAACAAATAGATAAATGGGACTACCTCAAAATTAAAGCCTTCTGCACCTCAAAGGAGTTTGTCAAGAAAGTAAAAAGGGAACCCACACAATGGGAGAAAATATTTGGAAACCATATATCTGATAAGAGACTTATAACTTGCATATATAAAGAACTCATATATCTCGAAAACAAAAAGATAAACAACCCATTTAAAAAATGGGAAAAAGATTTAAACAGACACTTCTCCAAAGAAGAAATACAAATGGCTAAAAAGCACATGAAAAAATGCTCCAAATCCCTAGCTATCAGGGAAATGCAAATCAAAACTACAATGAGATACCATCTTACTCCCATAAGATTGGCAGCCATGAAAAAAACAGTAGAATACAAATGCTGGAGAGGATGTGAAGAAAGGGGAACACTCATCCATTGCTGGTGGGAATGCAGAAGGATCCAACCATTCTGGAGGACAGTTTGGCGGTTTCTCAAAAAATTATCCATAGATTTGCCATATGACCCAGCAATACCACTGCTGGGTATATACCCATCAGATCTGAAAACAAGGACACAAACCGATATATGTACACCAATGTTCATAGCAGCATTGTTCACCATCGCCAAAAGTTGGAATCAATCCAAAAGTCCATCAACAGATGAGTGGATCAATAAAATGTGGTATATACACACAATGGAATACTACTCAGCTGTAAGAACCAATACACTACAATCGCACGTGATAACATGGATGAACCTTGAGAATCTTATGTTAAGTGAAGCAACCCAGGCATTGAAGGACAAATACTATATGACCTCAATGATATGAAATAAGTTGACTGCCTTAGAGAGCTAGAGTCTGGAAAAGTGGCTTACTGGAAATCGGGGGGTGGAGGAAGGATGTGAGGTTAATGTCTGTAGGGGTGGAATCTGTGATGAGCTGGGGGTAAGTATGAGCACAAAGAAGGGACAAAATGGGGGCAAGGGGTTACCTTCGGGTGGGGTTTTCTGGGTTTGAGGGGGGCTGGGGATGGGAAGAGGGGTAATATGGTCCAAGAAATAGGTGGGAGGGAGGGGCAACATACAAACATGGGAGAGTGCCAGAAGTTCGTTGAGAACTAAATGTTGAGTAAAACGTATCAAAGTATAAATAGGAGGGTCACCTGGTTAGGACGCTCAGGGGGTATGGTCTGATGCGGGACGGACTCCGGAGGGAATAGCTGAAGGCTCATTTTGCCAAGGTGGGTTCTACCATTGGGTGGGGTGGACCCATATCCTGGGGAAGACTAATGCCGTCGAATAGAGAGAACTGTATCTCTCGTGAGAAAGGACGGCTCCCAGGGCATTAGATTGGCAGGTGTTGTGGGCCCTAAGGGGAGGGGAAAATGGACGTGCAATGGATAGAACAAAGGTAAATAAGGGGGCAAAAGAGGAGTTATGTGAGAGTACACGAGGATGAATATAAAACAGCTAATATTACACCAAAAACATATAGGGGACGACAGACTAATAATGAAAACCATAAGACAAAACATAGGATAACTAAAAAATTTAGAAAACTGTACAACCTAAAGTATGAACCACATAGTAAGCACAAATGTTACCTTGTTTGAAAACTATAGTTTCGGAATCTGTACATCAGTTTCAGGAAATATGATATGAATAAGTTAAAAGATTATTGCTGTGGAAGGGAAAAGGTTTTATGGTGGATCTGGGGAAATACTGTATATTGTATATATGAATTTTGGTGATCTAAGACTCTTCTGAAGCTGACATTATGTTGGGATTCACTTTACGGGAAGTTTTGGATCACAGAGTGGTTCAACAATGGCAGCGGAGGAATACTGATATGGGATGTTATTGACAGGATATATATGGTTGACAGGGAGTTATACAGGGCATATGCCCAGGGTATATGGTAATGTCTATATATACTCATAGTGGAAACAATTAAAAACAACAGCTGGGGGGGTACTGGGCTCCTGGCCGGGGGGTCACTGTTGTGGGCCCTGGGAGAGCAGCGGCAATCCTCCAGGTGCAACGGCAAGAACCAGGAAGGAAGGAGGGCCCAACAGTGGGCTCTTGATACTAATGGCTACACTTTTGAGCCTATGCACCTGCAATAAGAACAAGGCCTAGAGTAGTATTGTGCCTGGGGGTTTCCTCCTGACAGCCTTCATGTTACTCAAATGTGGCCACTCTCACAGCCAAACTCAGCGTGTAGATGTGATGCATTCCCCCCAGCGTGGGACACGACACCCGGGGATGAGCCTCCCTGGCACCGAGGGATCACTACCACATACCAGCTGAAGAAGCAACTAGAAAATGACCTTGAATTAAAGATTCAATGCGGAACAGCAGAATATACCTGTCTACATATAATAACATGACTTTGGGAAGCGGTTTGACCTAATGTAAGGGGGAAATGGAAAGGAGAAATGAGATTATAAGGCTGTGAGTCTCTAAAAAAGAGTCTGGAGGTTGTCAGAAGGAATACCCCTATGTACAACTGAACAGAGTCTAAGAGACAGATAAGGTAGATACAACCCCAGGTATTGGTTCTTTTGAGGGATAAAGAGACCCACGGGTTCTATGGTCATGGCAGAAGGGGTTCACTGCCATGACAGATGGCCCTTCTTTGGAGCTGGTGTTTCTGCGTGATGGAAATGGACTCAGAGGGGATCTCTTTTCACAAGACTTGCATGCTACTTTATTGGAATTGTAGTTGGTGCTGAGTTTAAGATATATGTAGGGGATTTGAATCTCTGGACTGATAATATGACACCCAGGCCCAGAGCCTCAACAGACTTCAGCTCCTACACTTTGACTTATTGGACTTACTCCACTCAGCTAACATGGAGTTGAAGAAGGTCAACCACCACAACATGGAGCCTAGAGTGTCTACAACTAGAAGCGGGAAGAGTGCATCCAGTACCCATGTGGAATCTAAGCCCTCACTTGACATAGGTGTGCAATGGACACAACCAATCCAATGTCCACAGAGGAAATGTGAAATGGGTGTGGGAACGGTAGCCATGGGGGCTGCTGGGTGTGGGGAACGGGAGGAAGAGATGAGATGTGGAGGCGTTTTCGGGACGTGGAGTTGTCCTGGATAGTGCTTCACGGACAATTACGGGACACTGTAGATCCCCCCAGGGCCCACTGGATGGAACGTGAGAGAGTCTGGGCTATGATGTGGACCATTGACTATGGGGTGCAGTGATGCTCAGAGATGAACTTACCAGGTGCAATGGATGTATCACGATGATGGGAGAGAGTGTTGCTGTGGGGGGAGTGGGGGACGGGGGCGGTGGGGTTGAATGGGACCTCATATATATTTTTTAATGTAATTAAAAAATAATAATAATAAATAAATATTTTTTTTAAAAAAAAAAGAATATATATGCTGTTCCCACCAGCTTTTAAGGAATGCCATCTTTATAGGCACCTAACCTTGTCTACCTCTGTAATCCAATGTGTCCTCTTTTAAAAACAGGTATTCCAAATTTTTAATTAAGTTTGTTTCTTTCAGAGTGAACATCTTATTAACCATATGAAAACTTCATCCAACTTCGTACAGAATGCCAGATCCATCTTCCTCCAGTTAGAATAAATTAAAGAGTTTTACACCTTATTAGGCAATGACTACAGCCCATGGCCAGCAGGAAGCAGTTACAGAAAAGAGATCGTCTCCCTTCAGCACCCCTTTTAAATTAAAGGTGTAAACTCTTTAAGAGTAAAATAAAAGTAATAGATGGATCTGGAACCTGACTGGAAATCCACGTGAGTGCCAGTGGCAGCAGAATAACTGCAGGAGGCCCCTGCCCAAGATTCTGCTGTCCAGAATGAAAAGTTCTAAACTTCTAAAAACAGTCCTGGATGCTGTACTAAAGACTGATAAATAATCAATCAAGACGACAAAACAGCCATCCACCTCATAGCTCCAACAATAATTATGCCAAAGCTTAGCAAGATAAACTTTGGCAAAAGGGGGGGAATGATGTGGGCTATGGGTGGAAGGCTCTTTGTCTCTTCAGAGATAACTAAGTTGTTTGGCTTGTGGGTGTGGAACGGTAAGAGGCTGCAGTCCTGCCCTTAGGGACAGTGGAAGCGGCTCCAGTCCCAGGAAATGTTTAACAATGCAAGGGCTATAAACTTTAAGTATTTAGGGGAAATGCAAAAAGTAAATAGCTAAAAGCTTATCTAGGTCTGGAGTCCATGCTAAAAGCTTACCTAAGATGTGGAAGAGATATATGCTAATTGAAGCCTATTGAGAACTGAAACAAAGGGACCATTTGGCCTTTCCTCTCTGTATAAAAGACATTTGAAAATCTTGTTTGGGGCTCGGGATTCAAACTGAAAGCTCCCGAGTCCGGCCGGCCATCAATAAACCATTTTTCCTTCTCAAAATCATTCCTGAGTCCTGGCCTCTCTATACTCAAATAATTGAACTTCTCTTACATTCCACAACAATAATGTAATTGTCTTAATATTATGTAATATTACTTCTATAGACATTTAGAACCATATGAGACAATGTTATAATTTTTGCTTCAACCATAAAATATAATTTAGAAAACACAAGAAGGACAGATTATTTTACTTACCCATATTTTTTGCGTACTATATTTATTCTTCCTTCCTATTTTTCCGAAGTCCCTCTTTTTATTGCTTCTTGCCCATTTAGAGAAATTTCTTTAACCATTCTTTTAGACTAAGTTTGCTAGTGAGACATCCTCTTAGTTTCCCTTCATCTGAGAATGTTTTGAAGGATATTTTCACTAATTTTTTTCCTTTGCCTTTAGTTTTCAGAAATTTAATTGTGATGTGTCTTGGTGTGCATTTCTTTGAGTCTGTTCAGCATCCTGAATCTGTAAGCTTATGTCATGAGCCAAATTTGAAAAGTTTTCAACTATTATTTCTTCAAGCACTTTTTCAGTCCCACTTTCTTCCTTCTGTGACTCCAATGACACGAATGCTAGATTTTTTTAAATGGTTTTACAAGCTCCTGAAGCTCTATTTATTTATTTTTCAACTATTTTCTCTCTGTTGCTAAGATTAGGTAATTTCTATTGTTTTGTCTTCCAATTCACTGAATCTTGCCTCTTTCCCCTCATTCTGCTGTTGAGTTCTTTCACTGAGTTTTTATTTCAATCATTGTATTTTTCAGTTCTAATATTTCCATTTCATTCTTTATATCTTTTCTTTCTTTGCTGAGACTTTCTATCCTTTCATTTGTTGCAAGTGTGTTCATAGTTGCTTGTTGCAAGCAGTCATGACTGCTTTGAAATTTTTGTCATATAATTCTAACATCCCTGTCATTTTCATGTTGGCATCTACTGCATGTCTTTTTTCATTCATTTGAGATCTCTTGGTTCGTGGTATTATGAGTGATTTTCATGTAAAACCTGGACATTTTCATATGCTCTCAGACTACAGATCTTATTTAAATGTCTGTTTTAGCAGACTATTTTTTTAGGAGGTACTGGGGATTGAACCCAGGACCTCATACTTGGGAAGTAGGAACTCAAACCACTGAGCTACACCTGCTCCCCTTAGCTGACTTTTTTTTTTATATTGTTCTGGAAGGGGAAAAAAGGGTATAACTTCACTACTGTCAGGTGGAGATAGGAGTCCAGGTTCTCCACTCAGCTTCCATTGACACTCAAGTAATGCTTCTCATTACAGTTTAGCAGGGGTGGGAGTTTCAGCTCCCCACATGGTCTCCACTGACACCATGGGGAGAGGGATGCTTATTACCAGCCAGTGGGATAAAAGCCTTGACTCTCTAAATGGGCTTTTCTGACATCACCCAGGTAGGAAGTTTGGAGTGCCTCATTACAGTAGAAGCCGAAACACCCCAATTGACCTTTACTGACATAGTGGGGGTGGAGACCACAGGTTTTTTGCTGTTGTTTGTTTGTTTTGTAGCATTTGGCTGGAGTGGTTACATTTAAAAGTATTTTGTCTTGCTAGGCTACCCCTTTCCTGGTTCTGGCTAGAGAAAGCAGGCTTTTGTTGGGGCTTTTGTGTGTGTATATGCTGGCTTCTTTGCCTGTAAGTCTGGGATATAGTGGCAAAAAGAAATCCCAGAAAACTCACAACCATGTTGTTCCTCAGGCCCATCGTATCTAGCTGTTCTGCCTTCTACTTTCCATTTTGCAGTCTTCTTACGTTAGCTTTATATTTAATGTCAAGGGTTTTTAGTCATACTTAGTATGTCTAATCCTCCTTCCCACTGCTTCATTTTTTTAAAAAAAACTTCTATTGAAGAGATGCACCATAATTGACTGAAAGACATTTCGTTTGCTAACAAATGTAGTTTGTCCTACTAAAAACAATGCTACCATGAATAGGAGAGCAGGTTGTTTTATTTGTTTGCTTATTTTTTAAATTTCTGTATCACCAAGCCTCAGTAGAGAGCCTGCCACATAGCAGGAGGTCAATATATGTTTATTGAATGAATGAATGCATTATGACTGAACTGCAAACTTCATTCTTTACCAAGTGTGCACCTGTCTCTGTCAGGGATTGTTAGCATACAAGAGAAGACTTTAAGACCTCAAAAATTAGAGTAGATATTGACTGAAAATAAATTTATTAACTAATAAAGACTTGAGATACCACCAGTATTTGCATTTTATAGTAAAAATAAATTAGCTTTCTTGGTATGTGTGCAAATATGATTAGAAGAAAATACATCAAAACAAAATCCCAGTGTTAACCCTAGGATAATGAAAGATTTCCATTGTCTTAGTGATTTAAATTTTCTTCAGTGATCATGTATTATTTCTGAAAAGAATAAAACCATAAATTTCATTCTAAGGGTAGATTTCTAAAGTTTCAAGGTATTGAAACTCAGTGGCCTAAAACTTTGGTCATTAGTAGAGGGTCTGGAGTTTCAATAAATCATATCATGCTGCCTGTCTAAATACTTGTAATCCTGCCCATGTATTAACGTGGAAACAGAGGTTGAAGCATAAGTGGGATTTATCACTTCACCAAAAACATCATGGCATTTAAGGGGGACAGGTCTTCAGGTAAACTGCACAGAAATTTTATATCAGTGTAGATGGCATTAGTTACATAAACTGGACAAAGAAGGTGGCAGACTAATGAAAACAAAAGCTGACATTAATTTAGCTCTTACTTTATGTCAGGTTTTGTCCTAGATGCTTTACAGGACAACATGCCCATTTTACAGGTGAGGAGATAGAGGCAGACTAGGTTACCTGATTGCTATAGGTCTCATAGTAGCAAGTAGAAGAGCCAAGATTCAAAACACAGGCAGTGTGTTTCCAGAACCAACCTCTTCGTAATTGCAGGAAGTTGTCAGGAAGGCCTTCTCTTCCCTAGAAATAACCTCCCCTACCAGTTGTTTCCTAATAAGTAGAGTGTGTCAGAAATAGCATTCAAGTTCTGGGTGAAAAAGGAAGATGTAACTAAACTTGCCTACAGAAATTCGGTGTGGGCAAGTACATCCCTGTGACATTTCCCTGATTCCTTACTACTGACCAGCACCCTTCCCACTTTGGAACCCACGTCATGATTCACCTTCACCCTTATCTTTTGACCATCTCTCTGCCTTTGGAACGAGTCCCTGCCTCTACACTGGTGGTACGTCACACCTCTGAGGGTTTCATCCTTGGGATCTGCTCTAGCTACTCTCCATGTTCACGCACACCTTTAGCCGGTCCCTCTGGCTAAATCTCTGACAATGCGAGAGATTAATTTCTCTGGTTGAAAGTTTTGGTCACTGAGAAAAGCAATATTCCTGGTAAGCTACACTAAGTCTTATTAGTATTTTCTTCACTAAATTCATTCACACAAAGGCATAATTTCCTGGGCCAGAAAGTAAGAATAGATTATAATTCAGTTAAAAATGAAGGACATAATTTTGATGAAGATGATGGTAATTATTGGAGTGATACCTGTGAGGTTCTACACTCTTTACATATATTGTCTATTCATGTATATAATCTTCACAGCCTTGGCAATGATGCATTTCCCTCTTACAGATGGAGAAAAAGAAGCTCAGAAAAATGAAATGAGGTTACAAAGCCACAATTAAAATCCAGGTCTTTCTGATTTGCAAAGTTCAAGCTCTTTCCCCAGTTCCATGCTTATAGGACACTGGTGGATGAGTAGGAAAAGAAAGACAAAAGTTGGGGGCACTAAATACAAATATATCATAAGTCCATTACTGGGCACCATCTACTAATTTTTTTACCACTAAGTGACATTCATTGGCTCATAAACTTTAGCTTACATACACACACAGTCATACACATACATAATGTATTTCTTACAAAATAAAAATGATATTCTTCCAAGAATAACTGAGGAAAATCTAAATAAAAGTAACTTTGCCCAATGAATTAGAATACCAACTTCAGTACATATTATTTCTTCTGTGCCTCCTAAACTCTTTTTGCAGAAAAGTAAGTTAACATTTCACATTTAGAAAACTAATTCTATTTGGTCATTCTGAGGGTTGAACTAAAGAGTATTATGGGCTGCCTTCATTTGCTGTAGATCAGTGATTCTCTAAGTGTGGTCCATAGGCCCTGGGAATCCCTAAGGCCCTTTTAGATGGGTCCATGAAATTAATAGTATTTTTGCTATAACACTAAGATATTGTTTGTCTCTTGGCTGGGTTGAAATTTTCACGGATACTACAAAAGTCATGGTGGGTAAAACTGCTGATACCTTAATATGAATCTGGCAGAGGAACCAACTATACTAGTATGAAAAGTCCATTGATAGAGTTGCAGATTCCTCATTGCAACAAACCTTTAAGAAACTACCACATGTCAAATTTTGGTTTGGGATCAGAGAAGAATATCCATAATTATCTGAAAAAGCTGTTAAAATATTCCTTTCTTTTCCAACTACATATCTATGTAGGGCCAGATTTACTTTGTATACTTCAACCAAAGCAACATATCACAACAGATTGAAGGCAGAAGCAGATAGGAGAATCCAGTTGTCTTCCGTTAAGTCAGACAAAATCTGAAACAATCCCTCTCTTCTCTTTAAATGCTTTTGTATTAGAAAATACCATTATTTTTCTTTTAAAATGTTAACATGCAATGGACTTATTTTTAAGTGAACAAATAAATATCTTTAAATTTTTTCAGTTCTAATTTTTAAAAAAAATTTTAAATTTAAAGATATATAGATCACAAAAAATGTTACATTAAAAAATATAAGTGGTTCCCATAAGTTCTAATTTTTTATACAGTAAATATTGATAGACATGATCCACACAAACAAAAACTCTTTTGGTTCTTAAAAAATTTTTAAGCACATAAAGAGGTCCTGAGGCCAAATTTTGAGAACTACCATACTAGACTTAAGTGATCTGGTTAAACTTTCATTTTTAGGCTATTTTCTGGACCATTTAACAAGTAATATACTTATTGCAATTATACCTAATAGTTACACTGAAAGTGTCCATCAGGGATGTTGTGATACATGTAAAAAAAATAAAATAAATATTTAAAAATATATATATATATACATACACTAAGCATGTCTTTTTCCCAAACATGAATTTGGAATTTGTTCAATATTCACTTTTCTGTAATTTCCTTTTAAAATGAAACATTTCAAAAAATATAATAAAACACGAAGGTAAATAAAAAACAGTACAAGTCAAATTTATGGTGTGGGAACATAAGGCTTGCTATTACAGTTTTTAATGGCAGATAGTTTACAATAAACATTGGGCTTAGCCTGGTAGAAAATAGTCACAGACAGGAGGTAATTACTTGTCCATCTCCAAGCATGAGAAGCTCTGGAGTCCCTCCAGTTGAATAAAGCAGATCTGCCAACTGTCACTCATTTGGACTAATGCTTTTTTTTGTTGTTTTAATTAAATTGGAAAAAAGAACATAAGCTAAACCTCCCTCTGGAAGTGCTAAAATTCCATGGATGGATAAATCTGTGTGGCCCATCCTTTTACGATGTCTTTATTAGTCTTGAGGAAATCACATAGACTCCCATAAATAGAGTCACAGAGGGGAATGGAATGTATACTGTGCTAAAAAGGGCCCGTTGCCAGCAAATCTGAATATTACAGTGAGGTTTCTATAAACGGTAGGAGAAAAGCAGCTAGATCCCTGTACAGATAACAAGAATATAAATGGACCTTTTAATGAGCTTTGCATCATCACATATGAAATAATAAATACACCCAAACAGAGATAAAAGGAGGAAAAGTGAAATTATGCAAAAATTCTGTCGGTAAGATATGTGGGCAGCATAACTCAAAATAGAAACCAAGCAGCTTTCCAAAGACTTGAAGGTCTTAGATGAAGAAAATATCTTCATATTTTGTTTAATCCTGTTCTCTCCAACTTTTGTCAGAAACTGTTCCCCACCTCTGATTATTTGGGGACAGTGGAACTATTCACAGAAATATACCTGAAACAGTTTCTCACAAACATATATTCTAATTTTAAGATTTTAACACTCAAAAAAGAACTGTGGCAAAATTCAAGGTTATGTGTAGGAAGAAGAACCAAGATACACATGACATACATGTTTTATATTAATTTCTAATATGCTTCACAAATAACATTTATTTCTGCTTTATGAATATTTTGGATTAAAGGGTGATTTAGCATCAATTCAAACTAAAAAGGCTTCACCAGTTATTATTACACCTTAGTTTATCTCAAATCAAGGGCATTTATCTCAAATCATGGTGTTTTCTTCTTGCAATGAAGAACACCAGTAAGAGTAATTTTGATTTTTATTTGCATTGTCGTTTCATTGGCTAAGATGCTGCCCCGTTGCTACAATGGCAACCTCCATTTCATTTTATAATGAATGAAATATTTTTCCTTATGCCACTATGTGTAGCAGAACTTGTGTCTATTCCATGGCGATGCTAGCAGTAACCCAACTCATGTTTAAAATGAAGAACAAATTATGTGAGATCTTATGAACAGTAATGCAATTCCATTATACAAATTTATGACACTTCACAGGTGCCACATGCAAAGGAAGTAATGTGAACAGTGGGAAAATGAATAAAATTTAAGAGAGGAACTGAGATACTGCTTCTCTACTATTTTTCCTTCAGGTGCTGATGCCCACTTCATCAACTTCATAAGAAGTAGTGCAGGAGTAAGTATGATGGTGTTAGGCTACCATTTCATAAAACTCAGTATTGACTATGAAGTCCTGGACTTATCTAAAACATTACACTCTGAAGGCTCCCAGCTCATGGGTGGGCTTTATTTGACCCTTACAGAGTTTTTCTAAAAATTGGATTAGTTTCCAACATTCACAAATCAGGATATTTCACAAACAGAAACCAAACAAAACTTTTTACTGGGTAATTAGAAGGTTGGAAAAGCTGGGCCTGCATCATTCTCCCTCGGCAGCAAGGGGCATAGCATGGCCCCTCCAGCTGGCTGTTACTCAGGCACCTTACCTGCTTGGCTCTTGGAGGTATCTGAGTGTGAGACTCTCATTAATGAGTCCCTTGGACTTAGGTCTTGAGTCAATGGAGAAAAGAGTCATCAGACTCAAGTGTGTGCTCCTTTGGGGTCCCTCCCTATCCTTTCCAAACCTCCATGGTAAGAACAGAGTTTCAGATCCCAATTGGATATAAAATAGGATGCACTGAGGGCCACTGTCCCAGACCAAAATTGCTTCCAAGTTATCTTTGATCTGCAGACATTTTGAGAAATAAGGGTTCAGCACCTCTTCTTGAAGTTTGTATATAACCGAGGCTGAACTCGGGTATATATCTTAATTCAAAATGAAAAGGTTCTGGGAAATTGGCCCAGCATGAAGGTGTTGTTGAAATGTCCTCTGTGAGATGAGGTAGAAAGCACTAGCTAGAAGAATACCTGATCTGGGCCCCACTCTGCCCTAACTAGCTGTGGGACCAGAGCAAGCCAGTTCATCTCAATTGGCCTCTGTCTCTTCACCTATAAAATGAAGGGAATCTTTCCAAGTTCACAGCTCAGGCCTTACATTAAAATCACCTGAGACACCTTAAAAACTACTGATGCCTAAACCCCATCCAGACCAACTGAACCTCATTCTCTGAGGTGGGGGCCCAGGAATCAGTATTTTTCCAAAGATCCCCAGGTGATTCTGAAGCAAAGAGAGGGAAAAGAGCATAATTCAATGTAATCTCCAAGGTTCCTTCCCATTCTCCAATTCTGGGCTCTCCATGGTTCGAGACAGGTGCCAGGAGAACAGCTGTTTGCTTCTGTTCATTTCTCCTTTATATCAGATTGCCAGCAAAGAGTATTTATTTTACCCGCACAAAAAAATACATGGCATGTGGTCATAGCTTTTCATCTTCATGTAAGTCATTAAGAGAGGCCTGAACTGGAACTCCCAGATTCTAACACTCACACCCTTAAATTTACTCTCCACAACCATAGGTCACTTGTCCAAGGCCCACTGATCCCCACATAGTAAGTATTTTTATCTGGCAAAGATATCTAAATTGTTGCCATTTAAAAGATACCAAGAGCTGCATACACTATTACAAGGTAGTCCCCCAGCTATGTGTTGCTACTGAGCACCTGAAGTATAACTTGTCCCAGTTGACATGTGCTGGAAACAAAAAATATACAGCAGACTTTGAATATTTAGGACCCCCCCTAAAAAAAGCATGTAAAATATCTCAATAATTTTTATATTTATTATGTATTGAAATGATAATGTTTTGATATAGTGGGTTTAATAAACTTTATTACTAAAATTAATTTCACTGTTTCTTTTTACTTTTAAAATGTGATTACTGGAAAAATTTAAATTACCTACATGGCTCACATTATATTTCTATTGGGCAGTGCTGACTAAGAGGTGTCTGCTTTCTGAAACTTTAATTGCAGTTTATAGTGTTTAAAAGAAGATGATGAACTAAGTTGGGAGTTTGAAAAACATTTGATAGTCTTAACTGCACTGGCTCCTATAAGGGGATTATTCTTCCCCCCACCCCACCCCTGCGTCATTATTATTTGTGTTTGCTGCCTGCTCTCTGCGTCTGTTCGTTGTGTGCTCAGATTTTTTTTTTTTTTTAGGAGGCACCGGGAACCTGAGTCACCTCCGCTCCCAAGGGGACTATTCTTAATAGAACTGATTGAAAACTACACAGCCTTAGCTGGGTGGGAGACTCACAAATCCAAAGTAATACTTCATGCCAAAAGGACACTCTTGTACACCCAAATAAGACTCTTGGGAGAATCCCAGTAGAACACTTACTAGGGAGAAGAATGTGGAGGTTATTGGTCATTTCCCCTTTCTTTCTACTTAACAGAGTTAGGTGTATAACTTCAGTATCTCAATATCTCTTTTCATAATGTTTTCCCTATTCATGTGCTCACTAATGCCAATTCTGTCCTAAGGCAGGAAGCCTTCAAATCGTAAACAATGAACCACATCAGTGTGTCTATATAGATGAGGACAACCTCTTAATGTCCCATTCAGTTGCAACTTTGTTTTCCATCATTGGTCTCTCCAGTTCTTCAAAGCTGTTGTTTCTACAGTCTAGTGTGATTTCCAACCCAAAAGTCTTAGATTAGTAGTTATCAGGTGCCCCCACCCGTGCCTTATCATAGAGCTACAATAGAGGGCAGGGAGGGAAAAACATGTCAGACGGAACGCTGGGAAATAGAGCCAGCTTTAGGTTCAGAAAAGAGTAGGCAGCTGTCCAAAATGTATGAATTCAGGGGTGCCAGGAAAGCTCCGACACGCAAAGAAAACTTTTTTCTCATTAGCTGGCTGATGGCTTTAACTGCCCCATTAGAGCCAAAGCTCTTTTAGTTGAAGGCACTGAGGCCTCTTAAATGAGCATGTTCCCAGGTGCCCTCCCTACCCCCACCCCCATTTATACCTTAACATGAATACTTTGCAGATCAACTCGATTCAATAAACATTGACTGAATACGCATGTGGCAACCCTAAGCAGTTTTTGATAAGACTGTTATGGGCACCCCTCCAGACAGGAAGGGAAAGAAACGTTGGATTGAGGAAAAGGGCACAGACAGGAAGGCCGGGCAAGCTGCCAACCAATGCCACCTAGCTCACCGTCTAGCCAGCATCTGGCACTGCTGAGAAAGACTCCCATGGAAGGGAACTGGCCCAGAGAGGGGCACCAGTGCGTGGGGCTCAAGCAGTACTTGGAGGCCCTTCACCATCCACCGCCGTGAGAACCTTCTTTCCACTTGCTCCCAGCTCCCAGAACCACCCCTACCTCGACTGAAGCACTTACCACGTGATCTTGTTTACTCTCCTTCCTCCCCCACAAGCACAAAGACTCTGCCTTACTCTTCTGAGAGTCCCCAGAACCTATTTGGGGCTTAGTAAGTGCTCGTACGTATTTGATGGACGACTAAATGCACATGCCTTCCAGTCTCACTGGGGCTACCGGGTAAGTCTGTTATCCTACTGATGGCACTCGGGGTTAAGGAGGTTGCAAACCCCTGCCTCGAACTATGCCTACATTTCTAAACTCTGGACATCACATTTTGAAACAAAGACGAGGGTAAGAGGCAAAAGGCAGATTGGGGCATGAACATGTTACCACTCTGTGAGTGCGTGCCTACTTGTACGCTGTCAGAATAGCACGGTGCCGTTTCCCAGGACCGTTCACGACAGCTTCTCCCCAGCCTCAGTAGGTTTCCATGAGGAGGGCCATTATGATGATTTGTTTTGCTCCGTTTTGTATTAAAATAAGTAAAAAGCAGAGTGTATCAAATCCCCCAGCCCCCAATTATAGGGTATAATACTTTTTAACAAAATGAACTTCCATCATTTTCCAGCACTTGTGAAATGTTGACAGTAAGTGCCTGGCACTCTGAGAGCTCAAGGTTCCAGCAACAGTTGTGTGGCCTTGGATAAGGAACACAGGGAGACTCTTTGTCCTCTGGTTTCTTCAGTGTATTAAGGGAAGATAAGGGTATATTCAATGGGTATGAAAAAAGCTTAACATTACTCAGTTCGAAGCTCTTTGAAATGCATGAAGGGCACTGCACTGTATAAATTTAACACTTGTCCTAGTGTTTGCTCAGAGCCCTTTTCTGAAAATTTGTAAAATTTCTCTGTATATATACATATATAAAATTTCTCTGTATATATACATATATAAAATTTCTCTGTATATATACATATATATACATACATGTATATATATACATGTATATGTATATATACATAACATATATATATTATGTATGTATGTATGTATGAATATATCTGAAAATGTTTTAAAATTTTTACAATCACACTGTAATAATGGTAAAGTGTCTGTACAATGTATCTAATGCAAGCCTGCCATGATAAGAGCTATTTGAGAAACTAAATCACATCAATGAAAGAACCGCAATGAGTCAATTGGTGAAATATTGCATTAGCAGTGGCCTCTGACCCTGCACGATGCCAACCAAATGCTTTCTGCTCTCCTTGTAATTTAATCATTTTTCCAGTTAAATTAATTTCTTAAAATCCACTCAGCTAAGCCGCCTGTTTAAAAACAAAGCAAGCAAGCAAACAAAAAGCAACAAACTGTAGTCGTGCTGTGGATGGCAATATGAAACGATGAAAATGCAGCAACGAGAGGCCATCACGGTGTGTCTGCCATGCAGGACTGGCTGGGAAGGTATTTTTGTAAAGGTAGCATGAGAAAAGTGCTAACAAGCTGGCTCCAAACGTCCTATGCTTGGGCTTGCTGGGAGAGTGTATTCCACACACATCCAGGAATTTGTTTGAGGAGTGAGCGTGGTTAAGTCATGTTTTAAGAATGTTCTCTCATTATCCTGACTCAGAGGGTGCAGTGAGCCGCAGAAGGGACGTTGCACAGTGATACCTTCTGTTTCATCAGTTTTCAAGAACTGCCTTCTACTGTACTGATGGCGGTATCCTGATGTCATGGGAGGTTAACTCCTTCACGTCTTCTTTTTATATGGTCAGAGCAAGAATGCTTGACGCTGTTGATGTTTTTTGAAAAACTGCATAACCCAGGGGCTTGGCTTGTTGAGGGAGGGGAGAGGGGAGAGGAGAAGGTTGTCTAGGAGAGATGACGGGGCCAGAGGAGGAGGAGCGTGGAAGGAGAAGAGAGAACCAATTATAACAGTCTATGAAGCCAGCCAAGAAATTTGTTTGGGAAAATAGAAATCTAAGAGTTGTGGTTTGGCAAGTTACTCTGACTCTTGATGAGAAAGGCAGAGAGAGGGGAAATGGGTATGAAGGGGGGGGGGGGGGCGGGGAGAAGAAAGGAGAGAAGAGGAAGGAAAGGCAGCCAAGATTAGGAGAGAAAGAAAGTCAAGGGGATGGGGAATAAAAGGAGCAAGAACCCAGTGTCTGAAAAAATGCCTCGGTAAGGGATCGTATGAGGGAATGCATTATAGTAAGAGCCTGGATGTTAAAAATCAGGATAAACTACCCAATGTGGGACATCTGGTCACTTCAGTGTCCAGGACCTAGAAGAATTATCTTTGATATTTCATTTGTGATCATTTTGACTCATGCCAATGACAAGCACATGACATTTTGAAGTTTCCTCAAAGGGCAGAATAGGGACCATGAGGCCATTACTACAAATAAATAAGAGGGTCCCACTCCCCCACCCCCCTATGACTTCTCTTACAACATCCTGTGTTCTGGCACTAGATATCATTTGTCATTGTGTATTTATTGATTGTTCTACTTGTAAATTGTCTGTGATACCTACTAGACATTCAATAAATATTTGTTGATTGAATGAATGGATGAATGGGGTGGAATGTTCCAGATTCACTGATCTAGAGTGCACAGCTTTGAACCCTGGCGGCAGTCCCCAACAGCCCATCTTTTCTCTGTCCCCTCCTCCTCCCCGCAGCTCCAGGCCTAGTTCCCTCCTATGCCTTGAAGCTGCTTCTGCTGCCTGCGAATATAGCAATCGGGACATCTCCTAGTTAAAAGGGAGGTAAGCAGCCATCCTCGGTGGGACAGAGATGATGAGAAGCCACAAAGAGTTAAAGAAAGAAATTAGAGCTCACAACTGATCTCCTTTTTCTTTGTGTGATCAGAAAAACAAAGAAAACCACAAAAGAAAGATATCTGAAGAGAAATAATTCTGGGTCTGGGATGCAGGCTCATCTGTGTGGCAGGGTTCATTTTCCAAGGGATCCCCACCGCATCCCAGTGAGTGCAGAGGGCGCTCTGCAATACCTCATGCCTTGAATAACCAGGAAATGGTTGATTAGAAAGGAGGTGGCTGCCCTCCAAATCAGTGCCCTGGTCCTTTCTCTTGCTGCTTGCTGGCTGTTGCCCTACTCTCTTCCTCACTTGTTCTGCACATTTATCCAAACAAAATGTCATGGAGTACCCTCTGTCTTAAAGCTCCAAGAGCTACACAGTGCTCATGCTTTCCTTCCCTTCTAACCAAAAGGATTTGTTTTTTTGGCCTGAGTATCCATCTGTCTCACGTGGGAGGCCAGACACTTCTATAACCCATTGTGCAAATAACTGTCATAGCTTTCTGAAGCCTAAGTCATCTTACTCAGGGCTTGATGATCAGGCTGCAAATTAACCTCCTGCCCAAATGAGTATGGCTTGAGTTTATCCAAAGTCCAAACAAATCAGATACTCCTTTTGGACCAAAGTCAAAGTCTTTCCTTTGGGAACAATTTTTCAGAAATCCAGAAAAGCAGCATGCCTGATGTTCTCAAGTTCTTAAAATCACATCCAATCTTATATCAGATGCCTCAATTGCCATAATGTAGGGTTTTGAAAAGCCTGAAGCTTCCAAACTGGATAAAGAAATCAAAGACTGTTTGAACTTTTGAAAAATATCTCAACAGTAAAGGATCCAAAAAATTTTATGAGTTTGCCCCCCCCCTTTGTAAAACAGCACAGTATATCTGCTACAATTCCAAATGAGGAAAAGTCTAAGGGAGCCCCCAAAGGACACGCTTTTTTATGAATTGTAGAGAGTTTGCCAATCTCTAATAGAGTCTACTTATTCCCACAGAAAGAATCAGGTCTCAAATATCTGATCTATGAAAGCCCAACAGGCCTAACTAATTTTCATATAGTTCATGGATGGTTGCAAGACCCAAATTGGATACACCCTCACAAATAGGGATGAGGTCATACAATGTCACTCTGTGAAATTCTGGATAAAAAATAATCAATATTAAGTTAACCATGGAGATGTTAGTAACATAAGATTATCATCTTAAAGAAGTAATAAACTTTTAGAGGTGCTTTATAAACTTATTGACATTATACTTTAGGGTGTCCTCAGACCTCAGCAAAGAGAATTAAATCTATGTAATATAAATAATAATGATAGCTGCTATATGTCAGTCACAATGCCCAAAATGTTACATCTGTTATTTCATTAATCCTCACAAGCATCTGGTGAAGAGGCTCTGGCTAATCCCACTTTTAACAATGAGGAACTCAGGGTGCAAAGGAGGGGATGAAAGCTGTTCCCTATCATCCAAAGCTGGGATTTTAACTCAGGCCTTCTTGACTCCAAACTCTGCTTCTAGGGGCATAAATGGAAGTAAAATTGTCACGGGAAGTTGAGCAAAAAGGCAGTTAACCAAAACAAAGCTGTGGCAAAAATCTTCAAAAGCTTTGAGGTGAATAATTCAAATTGGTTACCAAGGCTAAAACATCCCTGGAGGACAGGAAGGTTGTTCCTTAAGGCCACCTCAAGTAGTTGGAGATATCCCTTAAGAACACTCAATTCCCTTCGATCTAATTCAATCTTCACCAACTTTCTGATCTGTAATTTGATCTCCTGGGGGTGCCTTTCCACCTGGAGGGCATACTTGGTACACAGGGCCAGGGCTGGTCAGCCTGCGAGCTTTATTCTCAAGGATGAAATAATAACTTGGTTGGGTAGATGACAAATCACTCTGCTGAGTGGGATTATTGGGCACTAAACTCCTAAAAAGATCAGCCCAGGATTAACTAAAATGGAGTTGCTAGTTCTACAAAACCAAGGACCCTATCCCGCTCCATGGTCTCCATCAAAATGTACACCTAGTCCGTGAGCTTGCCTTGAAACAGCCTTCCAAACTCCTTAGTCTTCTTAATGACATCAATTTAAGACTATTGTTAGTGGTTGATGTTAATAACATACCTACATACCTACCTTTACATACCTACAGTCTGGCTAAATATAGCTTTGGGATAGATGTAGAATGTCACAGCCGCCCAGGTCTACTCAATAAGCCAGTAGTCAGTTTTTAAAATCAATTGGGTGAATCCTTTGCACAAAGGAGTGCTGAAAGGAGAACACATGAAGCTCTAAAGAACTAACATACCCCCAATCCCCTTCCCAGGAAAACTGCTCCCAGAGATTCTTTCTGCAAACATTGTGGCCATCTGCCTTGTATGAAGGCAATACCACTGCCCTGGTCTCAACTGATGGTACAAAGAACCCATCAAAGTAACATGCAAAAAAAAAAAAAACAAAAAAAAAAAAACACTACTCAACAAATTATCACAAACACCCATGCAGGTACCACTCAGTTCAAGAAATAAAATCATATCAGAAATCCCTCTTATGTTCCTTCCCAATTACCACCTCCTCTCTCTCCTGCAAAAGCGATCACTATCCTGACTTTAAACATTATAGTTTTCCTGTTTTTTAATCTTTATATAAATGATGTCATGCAGTTTTTATTCTTTTGTGTCAGGCAACTTTCATTTATTCAACATTATGTTTGAGATATTCATCCATTTGTTGAAAGTAACTGTACTTTATTCATCTTCATTGTAGTATGTATTCTACTGTAGGATTATACCAAAATATATTTACCCATCCTACTGTTAAAAAAAAAAAAAGAACCCATCAGTTACAGCGAGGCCCAAAGCAAAATCAACCATGTTTACGTTGGTTATGAAGGAGCTTCTGAGGCCACTTGGCATGAAGATCTAAATCCAGCAGGAGAGCTCCCAATTAGATAGTAACAAACAGACCTAGTTAGTCTCTCTCCGTCTTTCTCTCTCTCTCTCTAAGTAAATATTAGGTGAACAAAGAGGTTGCTCTAGCTCAAGTGAGCATTGGGGCCACGTCTATAGGAGGCTGCTTGACATCCAGTCTTACAAGACGGAAGACTTAGATGTATAACAGCCCCCCTGGAGAGCTCACTCTTTGCACTGAATTAAATATTTCCCTCAATAGGCTTATTTCTGAAGCTTAATACATGGTCCACTCCTAAAATTTTCTACTTTAAGTTGCCCTTTGCAGAACTCTTAGATTAAAAATTAAATGAGGGAAGCAGATTTAGTTCAACTGATAAAGAGCATCTGCCTACCGTTTGGGAGGTCCAGGGTTCAAACCCAGGGCCCCCTGACCCACGTGGTGAGCTGGTACATGCACAGTGCTGATACACACAAGGAGTGCTGTGCCACATGGGGGTGTCCCCCACTAGGGGAGCCCCACATGCAAGGAATGTGCCCTGCAAAGAGGACCATCCTGCACAAAAAAAGCCCAGCCTGCCCAGGAGTGGCACCGCACACACAGAGAGCTGATGCAGCAAGATGACACTGTAAGGGTAAGGCCACACTGGGAAAATAGGAATAAAACTACATTAGGAAATAGGAATCGCAAGTGCCTTCAGAAGAGTGCCAATAAATAACTTAGGGCTTAGGGCTGCTCCCAAGAAGATTACCAATAAATAACTCAGGGCTTAGGGCTGATCACAAAAAAGGACTTTTAAAAAGAAAAAATAGATACGCTACCTTCAGCTAACCGCAGTGTTCTGCTTCTGTGCCTGCTTGCACCCTTGCTTACTAGTAAACCCCCTCCCCCTCCTAAAAAAACTATAAAAACACGTCTTCCTTGAAACTCGGGGCTGTTCTCTCCTCTGCGTAGGATGAGGTAGTCGCCGCGCGGCTAATAAAGCTCTCAGTTGGAACTCTATTCAAAGTCTGAGTCTGGTCAATATCACTGGTCTATAACAACACAACAAAAAGACACAGATTCCTGGTGCTGCTGACAAGAATGCAAGTGGACACAGAAGAACACATGGCGAATGGACACAGAGAGCAGAAAACAGGAGGGGGGGCGGGAGAAGGGGAGAAAAATAAATAAATAAATAAATCTTAAGAAAAAAAGCCGAAAGAGTGACCTCTGCGGGGGGGCGGGGGGAGGAGAAAACTAAAGGACTTCTCAAAGCTTACTTGGAAACATTACATACCTCAATCAATAGAATCTATTGTCTCGAGTCTTAATTGTTTTCAGCATTTATTCATCATCTATTAGGGATGTTGTGCAAGAAGTTATAAAGAATAGGGTCCTTTCCCCAATCAGGAATTTTTTCCCCCTCACATTAATATTTATCTTCCTTTGATGCTAGAACTCATCTAATTTGTAATTTACATGCTAAGTTTAGGTTTACTCTTTAAATGCTAAGGATGGAATTGCTCTATAATATTTTACAGGCTGACCACTGACCCTATCATTCTCTTTCAAGGGAATCATGACTTTTTTCACAGAGCTTAATTGTCAAAAATCCTTGAAATGTGGGAGAGTTTAAAAACGAGATATAAAATGACTTCCCCAGGACTTGTTATTTAACATCTTAAAATATTGTTAACACTCATATATACACTGAATAAAGTATTAAAATATGCCTCAGAAAGTAAATCTAACTGGTTATTGAATGCTTACTATGTGCAAGTATGACGCCAAATGTTTGTTTGTCCTTTCACATTTAATACTCGCAGCAATCTTTTGACATAGATAGTATTATATTGATGTGGAAAGAGAAAAATCTGGGTCTAATTTGTACCAAGGGCTTTTCTTACTAGTGGGCTGAATCAAGGAAATGGGAATGAGAAGTCCTGCTTTTGGACCCTGTTTCTGACCCTGTCACTTCTCTTCAACTATTTCACTGGGCTTCAATTTCCTCCTCTGTTAATTGTTAATAATCAATGATTACCATTAATTGTTATAATAATTTTATTGGGAGGAGGTGTCTTAGCTCCAACAGAACAAGTTCTTTACTAACATTTCACTATTTCAGTTTCAATCCAGTGTGTCTTAAAGAATTTTCATCTTTAAGCATCTCCTTTTGAAAGACAAAAACCGTGGGGAGATGTCTTAGGTTAGTCCTTATCAGTCAACACTTCAATCATCAGTTAATGCTTTAATAAGGATCACTCGATAGTCAGTTGAGAACAAGAACAGAACATGGATTGGGGAACTGGAGGGGAAAGATACTGGGAATTGCTGAAGGACCAATGACGTTTGGATGAGAATGCCCCAAACCAAGACTTCACCTAAGTTTTTATCTGGACTATGCCTGGCTCAGGGTATTCCTTAGAAACTGGCAAGAAGGTGGGGAATAATGTTTGGTGTGTAATACTAGTCCCATCTGGCTGAAGTATGAGTGAAGAGAACTGAAGGAGAAAAACCAAGAAAGCAAGCCCTGAGGGAGAGGGTAGGGCAAGCCATAGTCAAGAGTTTGGATTTTTATTCCACAGGTAATGGGGAATCTTTGAGAGTTTCTTAGCAGGGGATCAGTGACCCTAACTTATGTTGCTTATAGGACGAGGAAAATGGTAGGAGTAGGACCTGGAGAACAGGACATTGGTTAGGAGGTCCTTCTGTGGTTAGGAGTCCAAACTACAGTGTGGCGGTAAGAATAGAAGAAGGATGCAGAGGATGTGACCACTGACTGGGTGGGAGGGGTGGCAGAGAGGACACCCAAACCATAGACATTCTAGGGAACGATGAAAGGTTCAAGAATTTCTATTGTTTCCCTACCCTCTACCCAATCAAAAATGCCCAAACTTGACATCAATTGGCAAGTTATCAAGTACCTAAATATGCAAAATGAATGGAAGAGTCACCTGTGCATATGAAACCACAAACAAAAATAAAGATAGCAGGGAGAGGGCATGGCTGGCAGAGGTCCTGGTGCCCTCCTTCCAAGACTGTGGACACCAGTCTAAATCTCTAAGACCCTCCTCCTTCCTTGTCAAAGGCAGTGAGGACGACTGTTAACCAGGAGACCTGACTGTGGGCTCTGCGGCTGACTGGGTGCCTCTCAATCACTCATTTCTTTCCTCCTTTGTAGGTTGGACCAGAACATTTCTGAGATCATCTGCAGAGCTCAGACTCCAGGGTTGCAGTGTTTTCCCCCCTCTCTCCGTGTCTCCCCTTTAATATTATTTTATTCAATTAAAAATATTTTCCCCTCTCGCTCTCTAATCATGGCGCGGATTCAAGAACGGAGTGAAGGCCTAGCTAGATAGCTGGGTCTTGGCATGGACATCAAGAGGACAAAGCCCATCCGCCCCCTCCTTTAGCATCCCCTCCCTGCCAGCCGCCATCCATCCCCGCTTTGCCTTTCCGACTGCATCCCGGCCCGTTCCCACGGCAACCGGCGCGGCGCCGGCCTCCGGGCCCCGCACCTCCGGGCCGCAGCCCCTGGCCCCGCCCCCCGCCCCCCGCCCCGCGCTCGCGGCCTGCGGCGCCCCGCACACGCGCGAGGAGGGAGGCGGTCTGGTTGCCAGGGAAACGCGAGGACGCCCAGCAGCCGCCCGCACCGCCTCCGCCCCTAGAAAGCCCGGCGGCCGCCGCGGAAAGCTGCCTCGGGGGAGGGGAAGAAGAGGGGCCGGCGGAGGGAGGGAAGAAGCGAGCGGAGGAGGAAGCGGTGCGCTGGGACGGCCCCCGCGCCCTCGATGAGCGGCTCCTCCGCCCCGGGCCGGCCCGCCTGCCCCGCCCCTCGGCCCCGTGTGGCCCCGCGCTGGGGAAGAAAGGACAGATCCTCCAGGTAACGGGCCGGCGCCGCCCCGAGGGCCCCGCCTCGCCCCCGCCTCGCCGGCCCCCTCTCCTTCACACTGGCAGGTTCTGAAGGCAAACAGGGCCTGCAGCCCCAAGGCCCAGCGGCTTCCGCCCCCCGGCTGACCCCTGCGGCAGTTTTTTCTGCCTGGAGTGGCAGGTTTTGTGAGGAGTCTTTTGTCCCTTTGCACACTGGCCTCCGCCGCCCACCTACCTAACTTGCCCAAAGACTTCACTGATCTTCAAGTCCAGGAAAGGTGTACCCTGACCGCGACCCCAAGGGCTTCTGAGTGTGGAACTGTTGATACCGTTATTAATAATAACATCAAATTGCTTGTCAAGACTGTGACGTTTCCCTTCAAAAGTTTCACAATTACCCATGGAGTCTCTCTCTTCTGGACTTTAAAGACCAATGTGTAGCCACCCACCTCGTAGTTTCACAGTAAAATGCAGGGTCCTCAGCATAAAGCTTTTCTTACAGGCGGCCCCTCCCCCATCCTTGATATCCTAAACCCAATTGCCTGGAAGAGTCAAGTAGTTCAATGATGTCAAACTGCCCCCACCACCTATCCCTCCTCTTCGTGATCACAATAGTCTCTGAGTAGCTGCTGTGAGGGGACAGGGAATGCTAGGAAAATTGGGCCCAAATCACTAGATTTTGTTGCTTATACTCAAGACGTTTCTATAAACTAAGATTTTTAAAAGCTAAAATTTTTTAATCCCGTAATCTTTGTCATTACAAATTAATTGTGGGAAAAGTTAAATGTCTCCTGAAATGCTTCTTCCAAGCATCCAATTACGGAAAAGGGGGAAGATATAAACCTGATTGTGAGGGATTAATATAGCCATTTAAGATTTCATTTCAAAGGAAACTTCAGCCTAAAGAGGAGTTTTAAATTTCCATTTTCGTTTATTGCTGAGCCATTAAAATATTCGCTTTAATGATATTTCTAATATGAGAACATAGTAAAATAACTTGTTATTAAAAAGAACTCAAATCTATTATGTTGACAAATGTGTTCATAGAACAGAACTATACATATAATATGGTTCTTTTAGAGAACTGAAAGAAATATATTCTGCAGTCAGATTCTGTTCTCCTTAGTCAGGGAAATTAGGTTTGAATTCATTGGAAATTTACCCTAGAGAGGAATGCACATGTCACAAAATTCTTAGAATATCCCTCATTGAAATTTCACAGATAAGTAGAATTTTGAGGCCAAGAAGAGTCATTTTGTTCTTGCTCTGTCAAGCAGGACCCCTTCTCCCTTCCCCACATACCTCCTACTCCCTTCTCTTCTCCCGCTTTAATATGGTTTCTTACTTTTGATTTCTGAAGCACAAATTTGGCACAATACATTATCACTGGAGACTTAAAACAAGTGTGCACGACCATGAGTGAATTTTAAATTGAGAAGCAGTTCAAAGGTGAGCAACAGAAAGAGAATACAGAATGCTCTTTTAGAAATGTGTGCCTAGCCCACATTTTATCATCATTCTCTCCCCCTTCCCCTCCACCTGTCTGTATTTGTTGAGGAAAATATTTTGGCTTCAAATGACCATCTGGTTGAGTAGGCCCACAAAGCTGAGATCTACAAATTAAGCATTTTCTCATGCGTATTTATTTACATAGTTATTTCTGTTTCTTGTCCATCCTGGTTGGCTTTTTCAAAGTTTCAGTGCAATGTGAAGTTCAAGTGACACTTCAGAAATATGGACAATATTTGCTCAGACTTTAGTGACCTACCAACTCTTTGATCATCTGTAATGTTTCCTGGGTGTTGTGGAGTATTTATTCTCATAGAGTATTGATGTATTTAAATGAGAAATTATATGTAGCACCATGATGCTTCTAAATATCTATTTTTTATTAAAATACAATGTTATGGAGAGTTTATGGAGAGAAAACAGACTTTTGTAGGGAATTTTAAAGTCCTTTATTTTGTAGGTGATTGTGAAGTCAGAGGTAACCTAGCAAGTCAACTAGTAGTATTTCCTATCTATTTAGACAAAGTTATTTCATGCCTCCTAACTTAGAAGCCTCCTTAAACTAACACTGCACTAGATCCATGATAGATTAACTGGCTTTTCTGGTTAACTTTTTGACGAAAATTTATCATGCAACTGTACTCTCGGATGTGTCCCTTTAGTGACCTTTAACATATTTTCATTATGAATCCTTATGTTCTCTGCCTGATTAATATTCAGAAGGCTTCTCTTTCCAACAGTAGCAGCAGGGTTCATCTTTCTGCCTGTTTTAACACCATCGTTTTCTGGAAAGGGTGAGAACACAACTTCATTCTATGCAGGTACTAATTCATATGAAAAGTTAAAAGTGACCTTTTAAAATATAATCCCATAAATGACTATTGAAATTATCAGAAACAAAACTTAGGTTACACCTGTGGTATGTGGAACTACCTACTGGACTGTAATTTTATATTTCGACTCTCAAGGACCAACTTCCCATATTTTAGGGAAAATTATCACAAGTTTTCCCTAGTGCGCAGGGCTAGAAGATGAAGGTCTCGAGATTTGGAGCCGATGACTCTCGAGGGTCTACCAGACCAGACGCTCAGTCGCTGTGAGAGTTCCCTTTTTGTGTCTGGACCCAATCAGTTTCTGCATCCACCACCCTCATTACACGAAGTCTGCGGTGTTTAGGGTTAGTATATACAGAACTGAGTAAACTAGAGGAGAGAAGGAAAGTCCCAGAATGTATACTCCTGCGGGCAGAAGTATTGTCTGTCTTATCCCTGCTGGTTCTCCAGAGCTTACAGCAGAACCTGTCATGAAGTAGTCATTTTAAAAACATTGTGTGTGTGGAACTGAATGAAAGAGCTCTAAACAATAAGCAGGAATGGTGTGGGACCTCTGCTGCCCTTACAGATGAGGTCTAGCAGACTCTTTACCAGTGCTGTTAATATAATTTTGTGAACTTAAATAATTTGGTCATAAATTGAGGCCACGTCAATCAGAGCCAAACCTCTTGAAAGCATTGTCTCTTCTTCCTCACCTCCCCTTTATGCAACCCACTGCAATCTGTCTTCAGCCCTGTCGCTCCACTAAATGCTCTCATCAAGGTTATTAATAGCCTCTTTCTTGAAACACTCTCTTCTCTGCATCTATGAAACTGCACCCACCTGGTTTTCCTCCTGCCTCCCTCGTGCTTCCTTCTCAGGTTTCTTTGCAGTTTCTCCTCAAGTACCTTTTCCACAGAGAGATATATTTTAGCTCTCCTCAGAGTTTTGTCCTGGGTCCTTTTCTCTATTCAATACCCCATTTTCCCCAAGGCCTTCAAGCCTTAATTTGACCTTAATTTGTCACCAAAATGCCAGTGATGCCCAAATCTTTACCTCTCTAATAAGCTCCAGAGCCTGCCTCTAACTGCCTACTGGACATCTCCATTTGAAGTGCCCCAAATACTTCAAACTCCACCATATTTTCTCACAATCCTCCTCCTCCTTCCTTGTTTCCTGAAGGGAACTTGGGTCCGACCTGCCCGTAGCCTGGGCATCGTGTCCCCCTCCTACCCCATCCATATAATCTACCAAATTATGATGATTTATTTTCTCTTCTGATCGTCCCTCATATCCATCATGATTAAGAGTGTCGGCACTAGCATAAGACTCCCAGGGTTCAAATCCCAACTTCTCCACTTACTAGCTCTAATTTTAGGCAAGTTACTTAATCCCTTTGTGCCTCAGTTTATTTCATCTGTAAAACAGATAATCACAGCGCATGCCTCATAGAGTCATTGTGAAAATTGGAGTAATATGTGTAATTGCTTAGAACAATACTTGGCACTGCAAGAAGCTCAATAAATAGTAGCTGTGGTCATTGTCTTCATTTCTCCACGGATGCTATCCAAGTCTGGCCGCCATCTTTAATCTTTTCTAGATTACTATAATACATTCCCAGCGGTTTTACTGCTTCCATCCTTTCTCCCTTCCTCACCACCCGCATCCATTGTCCATACTACAAGTGGAGGGACCTTTTAAAAATGTAAATCTCATCATTTACTTCCCAGGTTGGAAACTTACAGTGGCTTCACATGACTGTTAGAGTCACAGCCCTCACGATCCCCTATGAGCTGGCCCCAGCGTCCCTTCTGGAGTTGTTCTCCCTCTCTCTCTGCTCTGACCATGTTGGCCCTCCAGTTCCTTAGCTGCATCAGCTCCTGCCCCGAAGCCACTGCATCTGCTCTCCTCTCTGTTGAGACGCTCTTCCCATCTTTTAGTTAGCTCACCCTTTATCAAAATCAGTGTTTTCCCTTCCTAAGGAAAATCTTGCCTGACTCCTCCAGTCTAGGTTATGCCATTCCATAATAACGCTCTTTCAAAGGTCCCCATACGTCTGCTCCATACCACTGATCACAAGCAGGGTTCATTGTTCAATATCCATCTTGCACCCTAGATTGTACACAAAACAAGGGCAGGGACCGTATCTGCCTTGCTCACTGTTGTATGCCAGTACCTAGCACTGCCTGGTTAAAATATGGGTGCAATAATTTTTGACAAAACGAATTGAAAAAATCAAGAGCTTAGAACTTTGGTCACTGGTAGGTTCTCAGGTTTCTCTTTTGTCATGTTGTCAAACTGCTTCTGAATCAGGTATCTGCCAGGCTAACTCCCAGTGAATAACCAGGACAGGATCACTGATAACTGTGGCTGCATTATTTATGCCTGGACCAGGAGGCCTGGAAGGGCATTACCCCCAACACGAGGCATCCCTTCAGTCTGAAAGGAGCACCTATGCCTTTCAAACAATGGGAGTTCAACTAAGACTCATAAAGCCCAAAATGGCAAAGCAGCAAAGGATTATATCACAAGGCATTTATTTATCTCTTATATGCAGGTTGGGGATTAAGAATCATGTTGCATGAAGCAAGTGACAGGCAGAAGTTCGTCAGTGATGTGCAATATCTGCGGGACATGCAGCATAAGGTGGACACTGAATATCAGGTAATTGCAGAAAGCAAGGTTTACCTTCCACCTTCTCTTTATTGTAGTGGGAAAGAATTCAGAATACAGTATCAATATCCGATAACCAGCAATAGTTTTCTAAAGTCCCAAACCCACCACTTAATCCCTGTGAGACCATGAGAAAGCCACTTCTCAGAGTCTCAGTTTTCCCATCTGTTAAATGGGATTATTATTAGTATTCACCTTATAACATTGTCATGAGCATGAAATGAAGGAACAGTTTTAAAGTATTTAGCACAGGACTTGGTCAACATGTGATATTAATGGCTTAAATCTGACCAGCCAGCTCTCAGAAGAAGAGATGATAAGGAGTTAACCTGGGTCACCCTATTGTTTATAAAAATCACATGCCCTTCCACTGTCTTCCTGTCCCGCCTAAAGAGAGGTGGTTAGCACATTCTACAATAAGCTAACTACCCGTCACCGTAGTTACAGTGTTTATGTGCAAAACCAAAACAGACGGGGAGCCTGAGGAGCCATGGCGCAATTACCCAGAGCTGGCGAAGGACAAACCTGCCAAACAGGATTGTGGGATTCTGGGAGCATTCCTCTTGTCAGGGCCTCAGCCTCGGTTGACGACTGGGAATGGCTCCCTACCTAAGGAAAACACAGCACTGCCGCTACCAGGTTTTCCCCCTTCTTAGCAATTTCAAATATAACTGAAAACTCCTGGGTCACCAAGGAAACCAGACCCATCTCAGTAACCTGATTTCACCTGTATTAGTACAGCTTCTATTTGGGGCTGGAAATGGAGTAAGTGATTTCCTCCCACAATTTGCCAATCCACCTATGAGGAGACTATGAAATGAAGGAAATTCGGTTAAACAAGCAAGAATATAAACATTTGAACTGGTCACCCTGGGAGTCCATCTAGTTTTCACAAAGGTGTCGCTACTACCCTCTTTTACAGAGCTTATAAAATTGTATAGAAATTGCTTTTCGTGTGACTTCCTCTCACACTGGACCACAGGTTCTTAAGGGTGAGCCAAATGCCTTATTGATGAAAGCCCGTGAATTACCTAACTTGACCACCAACTCTGTTTATTAGACTTAGCTCTAGCTGACCTGTGACTATTCCTAAAATTAAAAACCCACTGTTATTGAGCATTTTCAAAACCAAATAGCACAAGGTTTGCAAAAATTAAAAATGGATATCTATAAGATATCCCCTGTAATGTTGACATAAGTGTGTAACAACCAACAGTAACCACATTGTTGGCTATTACAACTGTATTATTTATTTAATCTGCAACTTGTCTTGATCCAGAAAGGATTTAAAGTAGAGGTTTCAAAATCAATTGCTTGACTTTAGTGACCCCTCAATGGTTTGGCCCGCATATGACCTATGTGTTATTGAGATAATTTTCTAAGGTAGACCTTGCATTGGGTGGGTATTGAAACCCTGAATCTTTGATAAGCTTGGCCACTTCTCATGGAAATCCCAGCTTTCACTTGGGGTGCAACGTCCTGCTTAGGACACTAGCCAGTTACCATTATGGGGTATACAAATGGTGTGAAACCTCATAACTTGACAGGACTCCCAAATCATATACATTTGCCACATTTTCCTTCCTGTGCTTGACTCACCTTAATGAACTGGCTCAAACTGAGACCTTTAAGAACCTTCTGTATAAGCTATTCCTAAATGTGCAATAGTGTTGGTATGCATGAAATTAGCAGTGCCTTTACTTTCCTGCTAGCAGCAGGAAAGGAGGGTTAAACCCACCCTGAGTTATTTTGATGCTACTCCTTTCCATGGTTGGGTGGGACTCTTTAGCGAAAACAAGAGGAAATAAACATCTATTTGGCATATTACATGCTATTTCAGAATCTGGTAACTAGTATATAATTATATGCCATCTCAGAATTTGGCTCCATTTCTTCAAGGGTGTTCTTGCTGCATAGCTTTAGCTTTCTTTTCTCTTTTTCTTTTTTTGGTCAACTGTGTTTATGTAACTCAGAGGCAGAATTTAGCCATTAATGTCTACTGGAAAGCTGGAGTGAAAGATTACCCTCAGCATTTCAGAGTGCTTTTCCATAATCTATCAAATGTATTCAAATTGGTTTCATTTCATGTCACTTACTCATCCTGATTCTTTCAAGTACAGATCAAACAACTGAAAATGATTATTTAAGTGTGTCCAAGAATGAGATAGGTGGCTTTACGCCAGGTGGCAGGGCTTGAGGGCTTCCCCCCCAGGGAGTGGAGGGGATGGAAATAATTCAACTTCTCTTCCCATAGGAGTCAGGGAGAAGATGCTCTTCCCTGATCAACTTTGAGGTATGTGTTACTTGATTCTACACAGCTAAAACAGGAAAATATACTAGTTCAAGGGGAATATCATGTCAATTTGGCTTTACACCTTTGATTTCTTAACCTCTTAAAACTAATAAACTTTAATAAATTCACCAACGATAATGAACACTCCAAACTCTGGGGTATGGATGTGATGTCATTAGAACAGTAACAACAAAAGAACCAAATGAAGGCAGTGGCAACTCCCACTCCTCAAAATGCCAATGCATTTCAGGTAAAAATAAGCTTGACAGAGGCTGGTGTTGACTGAGCTGTAAAGTTGGGCTGTAGTTATGGCGTTTTTTAATAACAGGGCTATGAGACTGGGAAGTGTTCCTGTAGCACATGGCTTCCTAAGATCAGGCACAGTGACCCAGGTGAGACACCAGGAGCTGTGGAAAACAGTCTGGCAGTTCCTTAAGTTAAATGTAGACCTACCATATGACCCTGCAATTCCACTTCTAGGTGTGTGATTAAAAGAATTGAAAGCATGGACTCGAACAGATTCTTATAGGTAATGTTTGTAGCATTATTCACAATAGCCAAAAGGTGGAAATAACCGAAGTTCCTATCAACAAGTGAATAGATAGACAAAGTGTGGTATATACATACAATGGAATATTACTCAGCCATAAAAAGGAAGTTCAAAGACATGCTACAACATGAATGAACCTTGAAGATATTACGCTGAGTGAAATAAGCCAGACATAAAAGGACAAATAGTCTATGATCCCACTTATATGAAATATCTAGAACAGGCAAATTCATAGAGATGGAAAACAGATTAGAGGTTACCAGGGGCTGGTAGTTACTGCTTAATGGCTATAGAGTTTCTGTTTGGGGTGATGAAAAAGTTTGGAAATAGATAGTGATGATGGTTGCACAACATTGGAAATGTAATCAGTGCCACTGAATTGTATACTTAAAAATAGTTTAAATGGCAAATTTTATGTTATATATGGTTTACCAATACCATTTTAAAAATGTAAACCAGGAAATAGGGTTGGAAACAAGTTAAAACCTAAACACGACAATGATGCTGATGAACACCATTTGTTGCAGACTGACCATGGGCCAGGCCCTCTGCTAAGCATATTACCAGTGGTACCTCGTAGTCTTCTCCAGACTGTTCTGCGGCAGAGAGACATCTCTCTCCTACCAGCGAGGGAAGTGAGAATCAATGAAGTTAGTCAGCTGCCTCAAAGGTCACGATGCTAGAAAGTGGCAGAACGGGAGTTTGTCATGTTTACCAGTATTAGGTTACAGTGAGTCACAAAACCCACGTCATCTCCCACAGGCATGTATGCACTTTCTGCGTTTTGCTTCCATAGTGGTGGCTTCTGCATGGAAGCCTGCCTGACTGAGAGTGCTGGCGTCAGAGGGACAGGCTGGGGCTGGGCTGGGGGGGAAGCCACATCTCAGGGGAAGTGAAGGAGGAAGCGCTGATTCTCCCTGGGAGGAGGAATGAATAAGTTACCTGAAGCCTTCGATTTCAAGACTGCCCTAAGCCAGTTTAGTCACACAAACAGAAACTTATTTATAGCAATCTAGACCCTGACACGTGAAATTGGAAGGGGCATATTTTAAAAGTTCAGGGTAAAGTTGGCCACTAGTCATTCCTAATTACTAATCTGTTCCTCATCTCCATTCCATAGCTTTCACACTCCTCTCCCCTGTCACTTCAGGATGCCGGGAGTACAAACGTCATCAACATCAACAACAACAAAAAATCACTCACATCTACAGTAAAAAGAAAACTAGCCCCTGGAAGGGAATCTGACAACATTCTTGCTAGTTCTAGGACTAGAAGTTTGAACTTGGCTCTGTCCTTGTGTTCCTTCTCCTTAGCAAAGCTATAACTTTGAGAGAAGGATGAATGTTTGATTTTCACAGAAAGATTGCTTGGTTGTATGAGATAAAAATTTCTAAGTGCCTATCTTCCCACTGTTCTGTTCTCCTGCTCCTCTGTGAGAGGGGGGAAGAGGACCCAGAGGGAAAAACAAATTATTAAATGTTGCAAAGCTATCTATCCCTCCTCCCCTTTTGGTACAGAAATATTTTAGTTGCATGAAATCTTGGAGAGGATTTTCAAAAATCACTCAGCCCACAAGAATTCTGTTCATCCCACAAAATCTGCCTGGGTCCTGCGTGCATTTGCTAACGCTGGCTCCTCCACTTTCAATCCATCAGCATTTTCTCCTTCCGCCTTCAATACCAGTAGGTTAGGATAACACAGACATCTGCTGCTTTCCGAAACAACTTACGTAGCCAGGGCTCCTTCCAAACTAAAGCGCCGATTGAGTCCTTGTAAAAGGAATAGGAAAAGAGAGGCACGTAGTCGAACTTCCTAAGCTCTCTGGCAGACTCCCTTTAGGTTTACTTTATTTATTATACTGTCCAGTATCTTTGTTTAACTTATGTATTATAATAAATATTGTCCAGTATTTATTAAAATGGTTTAGTTTTTAAAAAGAAGATGAACCGTGGGACAGAAACACACACCCCCACCACCACAACCACCATCTTGGAGTGCTCTCCCTTTCCCAGGGAGGCCGGCCCACCTTTTTCTTGGGAATCCAGGATTCTGCTTCCAGGCAGCATTTACTGCAGGCAACCATCTGGCTGCTGCAAAGAAGCCCCCAGGGCTGGCGCTTCACCTGCATCTCCATTGTAAAGCGTAGTGTGGCTGATTTTCTGTCCCCAAATCCAAGTGGTAATGGTTGTTTCTCTGCTTAACCTTGAAGCATAGTATTAGGCTTTCCCTGTGTCATCAGTTTCTAGCAGGTCCTTCTTCATCAAGGAAGGGGGTTCGTTTTTCTAACGGAGGGGAAAAAACGCCCCAGGAATCTTTCCTTTCTTTCTCAAGTCAGCCCCAGGAAAGGGGAGATGTCAGCCCTAAGCTTAGAAACATCTTTGTTGGTTTGTTCACTGAGACAGTGGAGAATTTGGCACTGCCAGCACAAAGGTGAATTCAGTCACTGGATCCACAAGTACAGAGATGCTCCAAGAAGTGTTACTGTTTCAGGGTATTTAAAATATCAGCAGAAATCTCCATAGTACATGTTATCCTTGGGTTTGTTCAATCCTAATACTGGAGGAGAAATAGTTGGGTGCATATATATTTCAATTATTTTATTTTTGTCAAGAGATATGGGAAAATTATTTTTGGTACAATATTTGCACTTGGGGATTGGTATTGTCCTGCAACATAAATGCAATTCAACAAACAACCTGCTAGCTGCTTGTGGTCCTTGCCCTCAGGGTTCTCACCAGCAAGATAAACATAGAAAGCAGACAACTAAATAAAATAGGAAAAACTGAATAACTTAAGCTATGTAAAAAGGAGCAATTTTTTTTAAAGGAGGTACTGGGGATTGAACCCAGGACCTCATAGATGGAAAGCAGACACTCAACCATGGAGCTACATCCGCTCCCCAATGAGAGTTGGTTTTTTTCATTTGTTTGTTTTGTTTTTTAGGAGGTACTGGGGGTCGAACCTGGGCCCTTGTATGTGCAAAGCAGGCGCTCAACCATTTGAGCTATATCAACTCCCTGAGCAATTAATTTTTATCTGGGAAGGAGTAGTGAGTGAGGCAGGGAAAACTAAAGCTTAGAGATGCCACCTGAGCTGGTTCTTAGTAGGTCTGCAGGATTTGCCAAGAAAGCACCCAGTGAAACTCATCGCAAGTGGAAGGAACAGCATGTGCTGAAGCTCTGAGGTGTGAAAATTCTGATCCTGTAACTAGGGTGTAATCCATGGGTGTAGGGCACAGTGAAGTGGATTAGACAGAGGAGCTATGATAGGGATGAGAGCACAGCAAGAAGAGAATGAGGGTATTAGGTACTACCTTCCTTAAGGCAGTTGTTGGGTAAGTAATGGTCAAAAGGCTTCTGAGTATGTTTATTATTTGAATTTATTAAGGAAATGGCTTATATTTTTGATCTGGCATTTTAGGGGAAGGGAAGAAAGAGTGAAGGTGAGTTAATGATACCTGAGCGAATGTCTGTACTTGGTGATGGGTATTTGATGTACCTTTGGTGATTGCACAGTTTATTTCCTGTGCCTCACAATTGGAATTAAGCATGAAGTTACCAATGCCAACTGTAGACCTAAGACAAAGAAATATTCTTGTTCTCCAGGCTTGTCTGAGACGACAGGAACATAAAAGAGACCTGACAGACAAGAAGCGAGATCAATTTTGGGTGCCAGAGACAAGTTTTGAGAGATCCCGGGTTTCAAGCGGGTCATCTTCTAAACAGGTACTTAGAACTCTGGGAGACATTCTCCTGCTGCCTTGTGCGTGCATGCATGCGTGTGTGTGTGTGTGTGTGTGTGTTACTAGGGTAACACTGACTTGAAAAGGAGACGTTGAAGAATCCTACCGTTGAGAAAGCCCCCGCTGCTCCTCAGCTGTGTGGCTTCCCACTGTACTTTTCGGGGACCTCGTTCTTCTTACCTGGAGATAGCAGACCTGACTTAGATGGTCTCCAAGACTATCCAGATTGGAAATGCTGTAACTTTTTGATTTTAAGAGTCAGGGAAACAGGGTAGTATATGGGAATCCTGTATTTTATGCATGAGTGTTCTGTAAACCCACAACTTTTCTAGTAAAATAAAATAAAATAAATATCAGAGGTACTGGGCCTTCTAAAGCACAGCATCATACTGGTGGCTTATAGTCTTACCCATTGCACGGCTGGATTTAGTTTTTATTTCAAATGAAGGAAGAGATTAAAATGCAGTTCGTTCATTTAATAACTGGCAGTTTAAGTATTTTTGTCTAGGATGATAAATAATAAGAGCAATATAGTAATAGTGATATAATAACAATCTGATAATAATTATAGCTGTTATCATTATTTGAGTATGCATGCTGACAATGTTCTAGGTACTGTGCAAAGCACTTTATACGTATAGACTTATTTATTAAATAATTGTCATAAATCTATATACATTTGCCTCATTTTACAGATGAGGAAAACAGAGCCTTAGAGACATTAAGAAGCTTTTCCTAAGATTTCACAGTCACTATGTGGTAAAGTAGGGATTCCATTCCAGGCAGTCTTACCCCAGAGATGGTGTGCTGAACTACTGAGCTAGATGCTCATATTTCAAATTTAAGATCTTATCCGCGTAAGAATTTTACTTATCCTATGTAAGAGCTAAATACCACAAACTGCATTCAGTACTGGTTGTTAGCATGGTGAATTGATTTAAGATGAGTAATATGCTTTTTATGAATTCTTATTTAATATTTTATGCCTGAAATATACTCTAGAGGATGGACTCTCTCTTTCATGGATTCCTGAGATGGATCCTGGATACCTGATATAAATCAAGTTCTTGTTGGGATTTCTTCTTTAATCGAGGATGTTCACACTGCAGGTTATTTAATGTTCAAAGGACAACTTAGAAACCTCAGTGATTGATGTTTATGGATATAGATGTATCCCTGGGAGAGATACAGCCTCCCTATTAGGGAAAATAAAATCACACAATAAAATATTCCACCTAGAGTCTGAAGGTGAAAGAGGCTATCTCACAATGTCTATAGCACTGAGAAATGAATCTTCTGGATTCTTTCCTGTTAGTCAAGGACTAAATATAATGCCTACTGCTGATTAAACTTAGGGAGTGAGATTAATCCAAAAATTAAATCAAGTTTGGCTAAAATAACATGTTTTTAGCATGAAGATAAATTCTCACATTTTTGCACAAAAACTAGAAACAAATCAAGGACAGATTAAAAATGTAATTTAAGTCAAACAGTAACATGTAGCAATCTTCTTAGATTAGAACTGCTAAACAAATGGGCAGCTGGGTTCTTCCATTTTCATGCAAAGACTCGTGTGAAGTCGTGGCCATTTTGTATGGTCGTGTTCCTGCATTTAGGATATTCTAGGACTTGAAATTTTAGGCTCCTCTCCACAAACTTTGTTGGCAGGAAAAGCTGATGACAGTTTCCTATAGTTTTCTTCTTCATGTTATCAAAATTGTTTATTCTTTAAATCATTGCAAAATGTGCTCATACTATCTCCAAAAAAAGGTGTAGTGAACATAAAAAAGTTATTATGAAATAGCGTCTATAATCCCCGACTATACGGATCTTATTTCCCAGCTCTCAATTTTATTATTTTTGTATTCAACAAAAATATGTGGGAAAATGCATAAAACTGGCAATTTTTATTGTAAAGTACGAGGATGGGATTTTTCATGTGTGTACTGTATCACTGTAGCTCAGTGTTTCGGAGAACCCCAAACAATATTACTTATATAATCTCAATTTTTCCAGATAACGATATCCCAGGGGTTTAGGCCTTGGCTTTTAGAAGTGCCTTCAAAGGCTTTGTCTTCTCTATCAAGAAGAGTGACAAAATCAGAATTTTCCTTGGTGAAATTCCCCTGTTTGCTCTCTGCCTGCAGGAGGATTTGCCTCTGGATAGAAAAGCCCAGGAAGAGCAGGGTGAGAGGAATTGTCACTGAGTGCCTCACTCTCAACAGCCTTCTGACTTGCTGTGCTGAGAATGCTGATCTGCTCCTGGCTCCATTCTATGACTCTGGCTTGGCATGAATGAAGCCAGTGAGCCCTTAGGAGATTCAGACCAGATCCAGACAATCTTGTAGCCCCCAGGATCATGAGCTGGTTTGGAAATTCCCCTCCCAGGTGTGGACTCCCTACCAAACTTTCTATCAAAATCTAGTTGTTCTTAAACCTTCAGAGTCTGGGCCTGCCCTGCTATATCTCAAACCTGCAGAACTAATCAAGCCTCTTTCTTCAGGGCCCTCAAAGCCAGAGAGGTCCTGGAGCTAGTCTCCCAAAGAAGGCTAGGAATAAGAATGCTGGCTTCTCCTAAAGGAGGACCTGGGCCAGACTAATAGGGATCCAAATTCCAGAGCTCAGTGTATTGAATGTTACACAGGCACTGGAGTAGCAAAGGGTTCTTAATCAATCAGAACCAGGCAGGAGGAAGTAACACCCCAGCCAGCCAGTGTAAACACTAACAAACCCTTCTTCTCTAGTAGGTGAACATTCCCTGAATAATTTATTTCTAGACAGTGCTATGGCAGAAAACTCTAAGTAATGTTTTGCTCCCAATGTGTGTTCATTCTCTGATGGGGTGAGTAGTATGAAAATGAATTGCTTAACCCCTGGAAATTGTTCCATTGTGCAGTTACCATGTAAAGCATGCCACCACAAGATTTTGACATTTGTTATTTTCATCACTTGTTCATTCCTTAACCTAGACTCAAATCGTCAGAATGAACCTGGAACAAGAAAGGCATTTGTCATCAAGTAACAGAGCCAGTGTCAAGGTATCCTTTCCAAACGCTGCCTACGGGTAGGCAGATCCCCAAGTGCACAGTTAATGTGGTGGCCATCCCATGGCTGCACAGTCCCCTCATTGTGACTGGGGGCACTAATCGCTATGCAGAGCCTGTGCTTAATCTAAATCCAAGATAAAGCAATAACTATCAAGCCTGCGCTAAGATGTTCTTTAAGTGCTACCTCCTAAATATATTTAAGTTAGTGACTTGGTGTAGTACAAAGAGCACTTATCATCAAAGGCCCACTCTGCCTCTTATTAGCAGTGTGAATTCAAGCAAACCACTTAACTTCTTAGCACTTCAATTCCCTATCAAGGAGACACTTATTATTATGCGTACCTCATAGGATCATTGTGATAACGAGTAAGACTCTAAAGTGGCAGGCCAACACTGGATTACATTATAGATTGCCTTGGTGGCCAGCTGTGCTTGGAAATATTGCTCCAGCAGTTATCAGCGGAGGAACAAGCTTGGAGGTTTCTAGAATAGCTTCTTTCATCTCAGCCCAGTCCCAGGTCCCATTTCTAAAAGCCCACCTAATGGAGTGATTTAATTTTTAACTCTTTTCAAAGTTAAATGCAATCTTGTGAACTGCTTAATCAGATTAGAATTTTTTTCTCTCCCCTTCCCCCCGCCCCTCCAGTTGTCTGCTCTCTGTGTCCATTTGCTGTGTGTTCTTCTGTGTCCACCTGTATTCTTGTCAACAGCACCTGGACAGCACCTCTCTTTTTGTTGTGTCATCTTGCTGCACCAGCTCTCTGTGTGTGTGGCGCCACTCCTGGGCAGGCTGCACTTTCTTTGCACTGGGTGGCTCTCCTTATGGGGCACACTCCTTGCGCGTGGGGCTTCCCTGCGTGGCACGGCACTCCTTGTGCACATCAGCTCTGCGTGTGGGCCAGCTCATCACACGGGTCAGGAGGCCCTGGGTTTGAACCTTGGACCTCCCATGTGGTAGGCAGATACTCTATCCGTTGGGCCAAATCTGCTTCCCCAGATTAGAATTTAACATCTAAAATAGTGAAGTAAAATAAACAGTGACTACGTTTTAGTTTTCTAAAAGTTGCTGGGAGCAATGTACCAGAAATGGGTTGGCTTTTATAATGGGAATTTATTAGGTTGAAAGCTTATCGTCCTGAAACCATGAGAGTGTCCGCCTCAAGGCACCATCAAGAGATGCTGTCTCACCAAGTTGCAGCTGTGTGTGATCAGGCACATGGCAGGGCATGATGGCAGCTCTGCTGGTCTCTGCCTTCTCCTCCGGGCTCACTTTCTCCCTGAGCTCAGCTGTGAGCAATTTTATTCCTCTGTTTATAAAGGAATCCAGTAAGAGGATTAAGACCCATCCTGGGCTATGCCCTCAAGCAATCTAATGAAATGGCCCTTAACTGATTGAATCTAATCAAAGGTTCACAATAGGTTTAATAACATAATTTTCTGGGGTCCACATAAGAGACTCAAACCGACACGCCACATAACCAACTAAACTAACCAACAAAGCAGTCTCATGAGATGGGAAGGAAGCAGGATCCTTCTATCCCGGGACAGCTGCTGACCTGGAGGAACCTGCTGTGATTGGCAGTTCTCCTCTCAAACCTTCCTAGAGAAGGGACAGGGCCCCATTGAAGATGATGAAAATTATTAGCCCTGGACCTGGAGGACAGCAAGCTTCTATGAAGAGAGACATCATGGGTGCTCTTCTTCCAAGATCCTATGTCCTTGCTGGCAGGGACACTTTCAAACGCATAAACCTTTCAAGGACAGAGATTATTGTCACTACTTTTAAATCAGGATGTAGAGACCTCTTAGGTTTTCAAGACACTGTTTGCTCTGGTAATAGGAAGAAGATTTTAGTCCTTTCATCATCAGCAACCATGCAGCTAAATATTTAGATTCCAGGTTACAAGGACCTATCGTTACGTTGGAAGGAGGTGTAGGCAGTTAACCTGATACCAAGAAGCAGCTGGCTGGGCCCCAGGTCTGGCTCGGTCTGATGGAAGATCTCTAAGGTCACCTCAGTCTCTCAGCTAGCAAGGTAAACTTAATGTGAAGCTTAAATATGAAGGCTCTTACCCAACATAGCATTTTAATTCTTTTGTCCATGATAATCCACACAAACATTGGAGGTTAAACTAAAATATGAAACCTCTCCAAGAAAGCTGCAGCAGCATAAATTGTCAGAATGTGCATCCATAGATGAGGACAGTGAAGACCTAGGTCTGTGCCGTCCAATACAGTGGCCACTAGGCACCTGTAACTATTTCTATTAAAGTTATTTAAAGTGAAAGTTGACATTCACTTTCTCTGCCGCACTAGTCACATTTCATATGCTCAGTAGCCACATGCAGTTATTGGCTACCGGAATGGATCATGCAGATACAGAACACTTCTGTTATCGCAGAAACTTCTATCAGACCATGCCGCTGTAGATTATGGTCAAGTCCAAAAAACGAAATGAAACAAGATCGCGTGGACCAGGAAGGGGGTTTGTTTCCCAGAAACTGGTCCTGCACAATCTACAATACAATGCTGTGCCCACTCGGGTCCTTGCAAATGTTAGCCCTCTGATGATTCAGTGGTCTGCAAAGGCTGGCTCGGTTTGCATTTGGTGCTTTTCTGTGACCTGAGTGTATTTGCATGACTTCATTTCATTACCTGTTGATTCACCTTATCCTGTCTGTGCTACCACTGGCTTCTCTTTCAAAAGGCTCTTGGGGAGTCATTCTCCCATCAATCTATGCCAGCCTGCTGATACTCTTAACAGTGTCACAAAAGCAGCCATGGCTTAGGACATGGCATCTGCATTCTGTGCATCCTCTTTCCATTTTTTTTTTTCTAACTTCTGCTTGTTTACTGTCGGATTCCTTGTGAGTTGGACCTCACTTCTTTTCTGGCTCCAGGCCTCCGGTGTATTGTTGAGGCAGTTCACACACAGGCACAGGTTCTAGTTACCAAAGGGCCCCACCCTGGGAGGCTGTGAGTCATCTCTAACACCTGGCGTTGTGTTTTGTCACAGCTGCCCTCTTGACTCTTGCTCAGATTCTGTGCCCTGGAGGTGCACCTGCGTAATAATGCAGCTTCTGCACACAGCATCTTGAGCCCAAGATATACGTCATGGACGGGGAATGTGCGGCCCATAATTGACAAGTGCAGATCTGTGGGAATTTTCATTTGAATGTGTTTCCTATTTTAGCTGCTGATCTGTCTGCCATGGCATGTCCCCTAGGCCCCTTAGACTAAAGATGCAGAATGTATCATCTTCTCACCTCAAATTGGGTCCTCATTCTGAATTTATTTCTGCTCAAGTCAGAATTCTGGAAATTATCTTAGATTGTTGCTCCTTCTTATAATCCACAGCAATCAAACACCAAAGCCTGACTTCCTAATCTTCTCCCTCTTGAATCTTTTCCGCCCTTACTTCCCCTTTGCAGAACGCTGTCTTTTATTTCCCTGAATTATTAGAGGAGTCATTTCCCTGGTGGTTTTGCCTTCCATCTCACCCCTTTCAACTAGTCTTCCAGGCTGCCTAAAAGTGTTCTTTCCAGAAGCAATTTGGATCATGTCACTCCTCTGTTAAAAATTCTTCAGTTGTTCCCCACTGTCTTTGGGGTCAAGTTCAGACATCTTAGCAGAGTACTCAGGGTACTCTGAGGGCACCTCTTCTGGGAAGAGTTTCCAGGGCTTCTCCTGGGGGTCAGGTGACTTTGCTCTTGCCCCTCTTTTTATGCTCAAGCACCCTAGGCACGTCCACTATGTGGTAGATTCTTCTGTCTGCCTTCCTTAGGCTGGAAGCTACTCAAAATCAGGCTCTGCTTATCATTATATCTTCAACAGTGCCTAGCACATAATAGGAGCTCAATGAATATTTGATAGCTGACAATTGCAAGAATGTTTGAGGAATGCGCACAAGTTGAAAGTCACATCTATAACCTTGACCACCAGGAAAGGGAACCTCAGCCTGAGCGAAGGGAAAGGAAAGGGAATGATGTTACTTGCAGGGCAAATGCTGCCTGACCTGGCTTGAAGTGTTTGAGAGGGGAGTGGTTTGCTTGCAACAGCCAATGTGCAATGGCGAGTTTGGGTCTGAAGGTGGATTGGTTGGTTAGGGTCATCCCTTTGGAAACCCTTGAACTGGTGGTGACCAGAGAGCATTCTTTTCCTGGCATATTTCTCTGCAGGAAGACAGATGGCTTCTTCATAAGCTTAGTGTAGGGGGAGCAGTTGTGGCTGAAATGGTTGGATACCTGCCTCCCACATGGGAGGTCCTGGTGCGGTTCCCACTGCCTCCTAAAGAAGATGAGTGGACACAATGAGCAGACACAGTGAGCAGACAATGAACAGACAACGAACAGAGAGACGAGGGAGCCATGGCAGGGGAGGGTTGGGCAAAGCGCAGTGTAAGATCCTTTAGCCACGGGTAGGCAAGAGCCTATGGACATAATAATGGCAGAGTTATAGCTCTCAGTGGACAGAGGAGGCTCAGAACATCCCTGAGGTCACCCAGGATTGTACTTCGTAAGAGAGGTCATCTTATTGCAGTTGAATATTCTGCCAGGTAACTCACGGGACTGAATCGGATATTTCCTTTTTAATTAGATTATAGATTAATTGGAATACCTCGTGTGCCTCTGGGGGGCCAACTAGGGTGCTGGAAGTCTTCAACACCACTAATGGAGCAAACGAGCAAGAACAGTCTCTTGGGCAAAACCAGCAAGGCTTCATTTCTCCTTGCCCTCTGTGCTGTGCCTGAGTTCCACTAGGTGGTTTTAAAAGAGTCATGGCAGTCAAATGGGGCAACTGTCAGACTAAATTGCAGCTGCTACCAAAATGCTGTCTTGCTTTTTCAACAATAAGTGAGACAACCCCAACTCAGTTCTCCCACAAGGGTGATTCTGCCATGTGGCCAAATGATATGAATACCAACTGATATCCCAGCTCACTGAAATTGTTTGTGCTGAGGATTGGTGGCCTCTGACCCCAAAAGATCCCTGTGTTAATTAGTTGGATTTAGCAGTTTAGAAATGGTATAAGAGAAGATTATTGTAAAGTGGCTTTTTTTCATTATATGTAGGGCTATATATTTTGGTTTAGTCTATTTTATTAAAATTCTCTACTTTAAAAAAATGGTTCTAATTAACTTTTAAAACCAAAAAACTTGTTACAAAGTAATTAAAATTCAGCTCTCAAAATTTTAAATTTTTTCAGTTATATGATACTGTTCAAATATATATCTGCATTTTACAAAATATTTTATAGCACACAGCATTTCATCCTAAAACTTTCTTTTGTTTTTATATATTTGCTTTATATTTTGCTTTACTCACTGAGAAATTATAAATCATGTGTGTACAAGACACTGTGTTATGTGCTATGAGGATATAGTAATGAATAAGCCATGTCCCTGTCCTTGAGCAGTTTACAGTGTTGGTGAAATAAGACATACATAACTGCCTGCTTTCAAGACAGATCTGATGAGTGTAATAAAAAGGCTAAGGGATAACAGCACAACTCTGTGATGAAAATGAGAGCCACTGAGTGTACACTTTGAATGGACTATATAAAACATGGGGCTGTATAACACAGGTAATCTATTGATAGAAGATGGACTGTGGTTAACAGGACAAATATGAGACAGTTTTCTTGTGAACAATAACAAATGTATAATACTAATAATCGGGTGGGTTGGGGGAAAAATAGACCAAGATGTGGGCTATAGTTATAGCAATATTTTGATGATGTTCTTTCATAGTAACGAATGTTTCACCATAACACAAGACGTTGGTGGTGGGGTGATATATGGGAGCTCTGTATGATGATATGCATGTTTGTTTTGTATATTCACAGTGTTCACAATACCCTTATTATTTATGTATACTCATGTATGAATGGTATACTTCAATAAAACTTTATAAAAAGGCAAGGGGAAGTCTAAGAAAGCCTCACAGATGATGAAGATTTTAAGTTACATCTTAAGAAATGGGCAAGACTTGGGGAGCTGGCAGTGGAGGTGGAGAGCTGAGATGGGGAGGACGTTACAGTGAAAGGAATAGTGTAAGTCAAGCAGATATCGGTGCGTTGAGAAATGGCAGGTGGTCCAGTCTCGTGCAGCCACGAGTTGTCCATCCTTGCTGTAAGTGAAGCCTGGCTCTTCCCTGATGATGCCCCCCCCCCACCGTATCCCCTTTCCAGGGTGGCTGTTCTATCACTTTTCCCTTTTCCTAATACTCAATCCCTCCTCTCTCCTTTTCCCCATACCATAGCTGTCCTCACTTGGGAACTTCCTTGGCTTCTGCACCCCACTTCCCCACCCCCTTTCTTCCTTACCCACTCTTTTCTCATTCCCACCTACTGGCAAACTCTCTGCCTGTGCTCAGGCCCCACCTCCTTGCTCTTCTCAGGACCCTTACCTGTATCCCCTCCTTCATCCCTTCCCTGCCTCGAGCTCCCACCTCTCTGCACCAGCATCTTCCCATCAGCATTTAATCTCCCATCCGGCCTCCCACAAAAGAACAGAACAGTCCTTTCTTTTTTAAAAAAAAATTTTTTTAATTTAAAGTTAATAGATCACAAGGAATGTTACATTAAAAAACATAAAAAGCAAGAAACAAAAGAGGTTCCCATATGACCCACTCCCCACCCCCCACCACATCATTTTTTTAATTGTATTTTTTTGAAGATATATATATCACAAAAAAAATGTTACACTAAAAAATATAAGAGGTTCCTGTATACCCCCCACCTCCCCATCCCACTCCTCCCACACCAACAACCTCCCCCATCATTGTGGCACACTCATCGCATTCAGTGAACACATTTTGGGGCACTGCTGCACTACACAGATAATGGTTTACCCTGTAGTTCACACTCTCCCCCAGTACATTCAGTGGGTTATGGCAGGGTATATAAGGTCCAGCATCTGACCCTGCAATATCATTAAAGACAACTCAAAATCCCAAAAATGCCCCCACATCACATCTCTTCTACCCTCTCCCTGCCCTCAGCAACTACTGTGTCCACTTTCTCCACCTGGATGCTAAAATTTCTTCTATTACTTGTCACAATAGTTTTATAGTAGAATATCAGTAATCCACTCTAGTCCATATTTTGTTCCTCCATTCTGTGGACCCTGATAGGTGATGTCCTCTCCACCTCTAGATCAAGAGGGGGCTTAGATCTCACATGGATGATGGATGCAATTCCTCTGCTTACAATTGTAGGCACTCTTGATTCCCTGGTGTGGTGGTTGACCATCTTCACCTCCCTGTTAATGGACCTGGGTAAGACCAACGAACCAGAGAGTAGGAGTCGCCACTCTGCTGAGAGGCTCAGGGCCCAGCTGGCACATGAGCAGTCCCGAGATTCAAGTCTCCTGAGTATGAACCATCCCTAGCGCCAACCACAGGTTCAGTAAAAGTGACAGAAGAGGCATGTGTAGAAAGGACACATCTGAGTCCAGCTCCGTCACACTCAGGAGCACAAATTCCAGAGTAGGGCCCTCTTAACATGGCATAGAGTTCCAAATCCATCTGCCATGACTATATATCCTGTGGATCTCCATAGCCTTCAGGAGAACCAGTACCTAGGGCTGTATCTACTTTGGCTTTTTTTGGGGTCCTGCTGAGGTGTGCATAAGCGCAACCCCTCTGATGACCTCCTGACTCTTTTTGGAAGACTCTTAGCCATATCAACTAATTTGTCTTTGGCATTTCCCCCTTATTATTCAAGGTCAAAGCAGGGTTTTTTTTGTTTTTTTTTGTTTTATAATATTACATTGTATGTGTATGCCACATTTTTTTTTTTTAAAGATTTATTTATTTATTTAATTTCCCCCCCCTCCCCTGGTTGTCTGTTCTTAGTGTCTATTTGTTGCGTCTTGTTTCTTTGTCCGCTTCTGTTGTCGTCAGCGGCACGGGAAGTGTGGGCGGCGCCATTCCTGGGCAGGCTACTCTTTCTTTTCACGCTGGGCGGCTCTCCTCATGGGCACACTCCTTGCGCGTGGGGCTCCCCCACGCGGGGGACACCCTTGCATGGCAAGGCACTCCTTGCGCGCATCAGCGCTGCGCATGGCCAGCTCCACACGGGTCAAGGAGGCCCGGGGTTTGAACCGCGGACCTCCCATGTGGTAGACGGACGCCCTAACCACTGGGCCAAAGTCCGTTTCCCGAAAGAGCAGTTTTTAACACTTGATCCAACATGTAGGCTGAGATATTCTGCTGGTCTGAGTTGACCCTTTTACTCAAGGTCTCTTTCTAGTTGCTTCTCCAGTTAGTGATTGGTAGTAATACCGCGGCACTAGGGAGGCTCATCCCCAGGAGTCATGCCCCACACTGGGGGGAAGGTAATGCATTTACATACTGAGTTTTGGCTTAGAGAGTGGCCACATTTGAGCAACATGGAGGCTCTCAGGAGGTAACTCTTAGGCACCCTAAGGCTCTAGGCCTAGTTCATATTTCAGGCACACAGGCTCCTAAGCACAGTCATCAGTATCAAGGGCTCATTATTGGACCATCCTTCCTTGTTGATCTTTGCCGTTGCACTTGGGGGGTTATTGTTGTTTCATTGGGGAATGTGACAGAGCTCCCCTGGGTGGAAACTCAGCACTCCCTCAGTTGATGTTTGTAACTGTAACTACTATAAAAATGCCCAACATGTACAGAAATCCTGTATTTTATGCATGATTGTTCTGTAAATGTACAACTTCTCTAATAAAAAAAAAAGTTATTAAAAAAAATGCCCAACATATATCCTAACATAGTTATGTTCCCTAAATTCATGTCCTGGAGAACCCCCCCCTACCCATGTACCCCCCATCAATAACACCCCACACCAGAGTTCCTCCCCTGCCATAGTTAAACCTCCCTGTGGTCCAAAACTTCTTCAACAATGAATCCTAATATATTGCCAAATCAACTAATAGGAAATTGAAATACAGTGATGGGTTTAAAGTTTAGAAATAGAATACATAGTAATTTAGAAAACCTAAAATAAAATAAAAATAAATTGGCCTATTAATAAAATGAAAAATATTATAAAGCTTTGTTTCTAATGTTTTGCCTTTCATCACTGTAATAGGTGTTGCCCTGTATGTACAGTGGCAAGGCACTTTCATTTCTTCCTCAGTGTCTACATCCTTTTTTTTTCTTTCTAATTTTTAATTTTGTCTTCAAAAAAGTTTTAGATCACAGTAATTCACATACACAATATAGGGGACTCTCAGATATCCAACATCAAACTCTTTTCTCCTTTCCCCAGCAATGATCTCTTTACATGTTCATGTTGTATTTGCTGCAGCTGATGTACAAATTTTGAAACATAGCTATCAAACTTGGCTCCATTTTGGTTTACATTATTGTTTATATTTTAGACAGTACAAATTTCTAAATTTTTCGTTTACATTTTAGTTTATAGACTTTTATACACCTTAGATGTAAGTTGACATGTCCATTGTTGCATGATCTTGTGGAGCACTTCCATTGCCCCCCAGTACCCTGCTTCCATCCATACTATACCTCTCTCCCCTCCCCTTAGGGCACACTGTGGCACTCAAGCTTCACTACTTGAGGAACCAGATTTACAAATACTGCAACAATGCTGAGGGCTTGACATACTAGACTGCCCTAACTAATTGGGAGCCAGCAATCCTCTTGAGACACAATTCCCTCTCTTTGGGAACATCGGGTCTCCCCAGGATGTGGATACACCTTCACACTCATTGTATGGATCTCCACCCAATGATATAAAACCACTATGACAAAATGAGCACTCACATACTTCCTAGAAGCTTGTCCCTGTACCAGATGCCCCCCCTTAAGCACCTTAAACACGTGATCCTTCCTTATTATATTTTCTAAAGAGTTCAGAACCCACACCCCCCTCCAGTTACTTCTCCTTCACAGTCAAAAGTTCTCAAAAGAATCATTCACACTGACTGACTCCCTTTCCCCACCTCCTACTCACTCCTCAGCCCACTCCAATCTGGCTTCCACACTCCTCTTTCCTCAGAAATGGCTCTTCATCAAATGACTGCCACATCTTTGAACACACGGGATCTTTCTCAGTCCTCATGGTACATGACAGCATTAGCTTCACTTGGCCACTCGCTTCTCCTGGAAATGTTGCCTCCTGAGCTTCTATGGCACCACATTTCTCTCCTGGTTTCCTCCCTTGTCCCTGAGTGCTGCTTCTCAAACTCCACTGCTCTGTTTCTCATCCTCCTCTGCTCAGGTGCTGAAAGCTGGATTTCATCAACACTTGATTCTCTTCTCACTCTATTCCAGGATTTTGGGGTGGTTTTTTGTTTGCTTCTTTTGTTTTGTTTTTGTGTATGTGTGTGGGGGGGTGGGGTTTGTTTTTCTATATTTTACTAATTTTTGTGCCACAGATCTCTTTGACACTATGGTGAACCTTCTGGGTACCCTTCTTAGAATAATATTTTTAATTGCATAAAATAAAATCCATAGGATTACAAAGGAAACCTTTGTAAAATATAGCCATCAAAATATTTTTAGGAATTTATGATTCAGTAATATATTTGCTTCTTTATTAACACATTGAATAACAAGTGGTGGGTGTAAAGGATATTTTGAGACATCTTCAACAAATTTAATGAGATGTGAAAATATCTGTGATTTCTATTGGTGACAAAAATCACAGGTACTGCTAATACTACCATGGTTTGTTGCCTACATTCATAAATGAAAGATATGCTTCGATTTTAGTTACAGATTAGTGAAAGTAAAGATGTAATAATAAAATAAAGCAGTAACATTTTTACCATCCAAGATTATGCTTCCTACCCACTTAGGTTAGTCCATCTACTCCCAAGACTTTAACTGCCAATAACTCTTTTTTTTTTCTTTTTTATTCCTTTTTTTTTTTTTTTTTTTTTTTTTTTGAGGTACCAGGGCTGGGGATTGAACCCAGGACCATATATGTGGGAAGCCAGCTTGAGTTAAACTGGCTCTCCCAAGTTGGTTTTGTCATTCGTTTGTTGGTTTTGGTTGGATTTTTAGGAGATACCAGGGATCAAATTTGTACATGGGAAGCAGGTGCTCAACCACTTGAGCTACATCCACTCCCTAGCTAATGACTCTTAAAATTACCCTTCCAGCCCAAACCTCTCTTTTGATCTCTAGACCTGGATATCCAACTCATTACTCAATATCGCTACTTGGATGTCTCAGAGACACTTCAAACGCAACATGCCCAGTGCTAAAGTTCCCAACCTGGTCCTTCATTTCTTCCTCATATACCTTATATATCATATATATCTTCTTCCTTATATATCAGAATCTTAGGAAACATCCCTGACACTGTGTCTTCACCCACCCCTGTATTTAATCCATCACCAAGTTCTATCAGTTTTACTTCTTGTATCATCCAGGGTTCTTGAGAGAAACAGAACCAACAGGATATATGTGTATGGAAATTCCAGTAAGAGTGATGTTGAAGTCTTGAGTTTGAGTTTCTTAGGGGAACCCTGCAGGCTGGGAATCCCAGTAAGAGTTGATCTTGAAGTGTTTGGTCTGAAATCCATAGGAGAGGCCAGCAGGCCGGAAACTCATAGAATAATAGAGGATGTAGACTTGAGGCAGAATTTTTTCTTAATATTGAAGGTAGTCTCCTTTACTTAAAGTCAACTCATTACAGATGCTAATTCCAGCTACACAATACCTCCACAGAACACCTAGGCCAGTTCTTGACCAAACAATTGGACACCATGACTTAGCCAAGTTGACACATAAAATTAGCCATCATACTTCCTAAATATCTTTTTAATCCATCTGTGTCTTCTTCTCTGCCATGGCCTAGTCAAGTTTCTGGAGTGGCCTCCTAATGTAAATCTGCACACTCATACTTCTGCCCTCAAATCCCATTTTCCATGCCACAGGTAAAAAGATATTTACAAATAGAACTCAGATCACTTTACTTCCTTACTTAAACTTCCATGACATCCTGTGACTTTTAGAATGGGACCAAAATCTGTCACAAGGCTCTGTGGGAACTGGCCCTCTACTGTTCTTTGCTTCCTCCACATAAAGGCCACCTCCAGCCAGAGAGCATTTGCATATGTTGTTCCTTCTTCTTGCAACACTCACCCCTTCCCCTCCCCCTCCAAATCTCAGATCTCAATTTTGGTCACTTCCCTAACTGCTCCCTCCTCCCAACTAGATTAGGACCCTCTGCCCTCTGTTCTTATGGCTCTCTGAATTTTTCCTTTATAGCATTTATGATGGTTATAATTTTACACTTATTTAATAATTATTTAATTTAAATGATCTACTTTCCCACCTAGGCTATAAGCTCCATGAGGACAAAGTCTTTGCTTTATTCATCATTCTCATAGCCCCACATATATAGTTGCATTGCCTTTTCTGTGGTGGCTCCTGTTAGTATACTAACTTTATGCTTGTCCTAAAGCATCAAGTGAGAAATAGGACAATCTTTTTAAATTCATCTTATATTGACTTTCCAATATTGCTCATTGATCTTAGTGTTACAGGATGATCTCATGAAGGGAACAGCTTTTAATTAATATAATGAAATTAATGTTTATTAATGTTATCAATCCCTTTGCTTTATTGGTGCTCAAGTCACAAATTCTGATAAAATCATCCTGAACATGTGAAGGACTTTGCTGCTATTATAGTTTTTTCCTAGAAAAGAGAAATTTTACCCTGCTTTGTGCTTCAACAGCACTCTGTGTAGAGTATACTTTACTTTCTTTGTTTTTTAAGATTTATTTATTTATTTTCCCCCCTTCCCCTCTTCCTGCCCTGCTGTTTTTGCTGTCCGTGTTGTCTTCTCATTTTCTCCCCTCTAGGATTCACTGGGATTTGATCTTGGGGACCTCTGATGTAGAGAAAAGTTCCCTGTCAATTGCACCACCTTAGTTCCTGTGTGACTCACTTGCGCGGGCACTGGCTCACCATGTGAGCACTTGCGCTTACCACACAGGCATTCACATGGGCACTGGCTTGCCACACAGGCATGCATTCTCTTCTTCTTTTTCACCAGGAGGCCCCAGGAGTCAAACCTGGGTCCTCCCATATGGTAGGCGGAAGCTCTATCACTTGAGCCACATTCACTTCCCTGCTTTAGATTTCTTGGACACATAAAGTAACTGTCCTATCCAGAATGCTATTTATACAAGCCACCCTCAATTCCTTCAGGCAGTTTTTGAGTCTGAGGTGCAGGTTAAATGCAGACTTTGGGGACAGCACTCTAAAGATGCTCATTTGCACCCATGATCCCTTGGTCATCTTTCCCATTTTCACTCTTTAAGTGTTGAGGTTCACTGCCTTGATCATACTCTTTCATAACCAAATGAGACTAAATTTATTTCAAATGTAATAAGCATACAGTTTCTCTCTGGAACTCTACTCTGCCTCCTCCACCTTATTCACAGCAAATTGTGCCCTTATCTACACTATGTCATAAGGTCTGCCTAGCTCAGCCTTCCATCTTATGGCACATGGCAAAAATGGGTTTTGTATACATAGATTTCAGAAGCACCCCTTGGGGGAAGGGAGGGGGTGGCATACCACCTGAGAACTAATTTTCTGGGTCTTGGAACTGAGCCATCAGCTAAGAGGTAGAAATTAACTTCAAATTCTTTCTGTCCCTGACAACTTTTGTCTCCTTGCTCTCCTGAACATCTCTGTTCATTATCGTCTTGCCATTTCATACTCAACGTTGTCTGGTCCCAGTTTTAAAATCTAGTCATTCCCACATTCCTGAGGAAATGCATCCTACTTCCCAGCCCTGGGTCTCCATCTTCCAGGAGGTCTAACTTGAACCATTATAATGTGTCTAAGTCCTAACTTCAGTGTCCTGCTCCATTTACATTCCCTAAATGTAAGTCCCTTTTCTCCCAGTGTGACTCTCTGAACTTATGAGAGATACTAGCCCTAAGCAAAGAAATGTCTCTACTTTATTATGTATGATGCCACACAAAAGCAAGTTGGAGAGCTTAGAAAATGTTAAATCCAAAAATAAGAATATTCCAGAAAATATTGACAATAGCTTCTTTTAGTTAACATAGCTTTATTAGAATTTTCTTGGCAAATTCTCAGTAGAGAATTTTAATTCTACTCTTGTATCATGTAAGGCTTTTTTTTTTTTTTATGTTTCAGGCTTGATTTTGAAAGATAGTGTTGGTTTTCTTCCCACAAAGGAATAGCAATGTGCTGTTGCTTCCACCTCCATGTGACATTTCAACTTATGAACATATGGGGAAAGGAATGAAAATTGTAATTACTATTCAAAATTACAAGAGGAAAAGACACAGCTTAAAAATAACTTTAAATCAAAACAATTTGTTTGATTATCTCTAAATGTTATTAAACATTTGCCGTTAGAGCTTTACCGTATAAAAATTTGTCCCGTATTTTCTTTAGACTAGATAAATTTCAAGTGGCTATTTGTAAATTTTATAGCCTTGGGAGGAAGCTGAGAGTCTGGTATAGAAGTGACCCACCTCTTCATTCATATCCCTTGGAGTAGATGAAATCAAACAAAATGTTCAATTGGGGTTTTTGGTTTTGGTTTCAAACATGGGTAGTTATAAAATTGTGTGGTACAAAGTGTAAACCATAATGTAAACTAGAGAACATGGTTAGCAGAAGTGCTTCAATATGTGTTCATCAATTGTACAAATGTACCATACTAATGAAAGATGTTGTTAATGGGGAAAAGTATGGGGGGAGGGGTGGGGCACATGGGAATCCCCTCTCTCTATATATATATTTTTTAAGATTTTTTATTTATTTCTCTCCCCTTCCCCCCCTCCCACTTTGTCTGCTCTCTGTGTCCATTCATTGTGTGTTCTTCTATGTCCACTTGTATTCTTGTCAGTGGCACTGGGATTCTGTGTCTCTTTTTGTTGCATCATCTTGCTCTGTGTGTGTGTGTGGCACCACTCCTGGGCAGGCTGCGCTTTTTTCACACAGGGCGGCTCTCCTTATGGGGCACACCCCTTGCGCATGGGGCTCCCCTATGCAAGGTACACCCCTCTGTGGCATGGCACTCCTTGTGTGCATCAGCTCTGCACGTGGGCCAGCTCACCACATGGGTCAGGAGGCCCTGGGTTTGAACCTGAACCTCCCATGTGGTAGGCAGATGCTCTATCAGTTGAGCCAAATCCACTTCCCTATATATTTTTTATGTAACATCTATGTAATCTAAGGTTCTATAAAAATAAAGGAAAAAAATGGGTACTTAATAATCAGAAGTTAGGGAGTTAATTTTTTTAAATGCCTGCATATGAATTTATGACTAATTATAAAATCTAACTCGTACTATGTGCCTAGCACTATTCTAAGTAGTACACACATATATTCATTTAATCCTCACAGAACCACCAAAGGTAGCTACTCATTGTTCATGGATGGAAAAAATCTGAGACACAGATTAATTAACTAACCTGATGTCACACAATTGCTATGAGGAGAAGCCAAGATTCAGTCCCAAGAGCTGGGTTCCAGAGTCTTAAATGCCATACTTTAGTGCCAGAATAAGTTACTGTAACTTCTTCCATGTAAGGAAAGGATGGCATGATTGGTTTTCATAAGACAGGCTGATGAAAACATCTGCGAACATGAGAACAAAGGCAGAAGATATTGAAGTGCTTTGTCTAAGAATACTCAGGGAGGCAAGCAGGAAAAGAGTCAGTAGCACATTCATAAGTAGTATAGCTGTTGACATTGCTGACTTCAGTTTCCAACTGACCAAATATCCACTTTAGCTGCTGTTTCTAGAATAAGGAATGATGGTTCTACCCAGGAACCATAGCAGGATGTACTTGGAATACAGGTGTTCAGTCCCATTCATTAGAGACATAGATTAATTGGCCAGCCTTTCCTTCACTTCCTCTATGCTCTGAAGGCTGGAAGTATAATGAAAGTGAGGGAAGGGTAAACACGCTAACCATCCAATAAAGTATCGCCTTTCCAACCCCTCCCAGCTCACCACTCCTGGGACTAGCAAAGAATTCCTTGGCTGGGGAAGAGAGGTGGGGATGGACCCACTAATGCTAATACTAGTCTGTGAAGAGCAGGGCCCAGAGGAGGCAGCCTTCTCCACCCACGAACCTGAGCTGTTTGTGTTGGGCAGTTTTGGAAGAAATTCTATCCCATGCTCACTGATATTTTTATCACCTATGACTTCCAGGATTTAATTATAAGGACAGGCTTAGGGTCATAATTAAAATTTGCCCACATTTCCTTTTCTGGTAATGGAGACCTGTCTCTTGTTCAGAGATGACCTAATGTTTCATTTTTGACATTTCAGAGTAATATTCAAGGGTTTCTATTACATTCCAGATTTGAAAGAAAAGAGGATAATTCTGTCCTTATCCTGGCCCTTTATCTTAAGGTGGTCTTTTTTCTGAAAAGGTATGGAGAAACAATAATTATTTGTTTGAAGGTTGTATCCAGACTCTAAATTACAAAACATGACTTATATTCTAGGTGGATAATGATCTGTTCACATGTAGATTTATACAGACTTTTTCTTAGGAGACTGACAAGTAAGGAATGTTTTTAGGGTTCAGTTTGTGTTACACTGCATGCAATTTTTCAAACCTATTCAGAATATTTTCCTGAGTCAGGAGCTTGTAAAATGAAAATGCCACAACTGTCAATGAGAACGATGAGCAAGATCTAATATAAATTGCAACAGTTGGGGAGGTCTGGGGGATATCTGGGGGATATTAATTTAGCATTCCATGCCTGCAAAAGACCACATTTTCAGAGAACTTTCCAATTTTGGACTAATGTGCCATGTAGAAGAACTTAGTGACCCTTCCCCCAGGGGAAACAAAATTAAAATCTCTTGGTTTGGATTGTTGCAGAATGTGTAACTATAGCAATCACGTTAACACCATGACTTAAACTGAAAACTGTAAGCGGGACTAAAATTGCCTGTTAGTGCTAGGTTTCCAATAGTCATTTATAATTCTTCATTTCTCTGGTAGGTATATATATGGAAAAATTTTAAGACTGTTGAATGCCTACATAATTTTTATTGGGTCTGAAAGACTGTGTTAGGATACTGTCATACCACAGGAATAATGATTTGTCCACCCATAGAATTAAACTGACTTCTTTATAGAAGACAGACACAATAGGGATTTTTTAAAAGCTGAGTTTGTCATATGTTGTACCCAGTAACTTAGAGTATTGAGACTGAGATCTGATTTATTTAGTCCCCACCACATTACCTAAATAACTTTTTGTTGTCAAGTATATGAATAACATAAGTGACATTTTTGGCGACGCACTTGGCCCAGTGGTCAGGGCGTCTGTCTACCACATGGGAGGTCTGCGGTTCAAACCCTGAGTCTCCTTGACCCGTGTGGAGCTGGCCCATGCGCAGTGCTGATGCACACAAGGAGTGCTGTGCCACGCAGGGGTGTCCCCGCGTAGAGGAGCCCCACGCGCAAGGAGTGCACCCTGTAAGGAGAACCGCCCAGCGCAAAAGAAAGTGCAGCCTGCCTAAGAATGGCGCCACCCACACGCAGAGCTGACACAAGATGATGCAACAAAAAGAAACACAGATTCCCATGCCGCTAACAACAGAAGCCGACAAGGAAGATGGCAGCAAATAGACACAGAGAACAGATAACCGGAGTGTGGGGGAGGGAGAAATAAATAAATAGATAGATAGATAAATAAATAGATAGGGACAGTTTTTCCCCATCTGCCTACCTCCAAAGTAGTTCAAATATAAACAGCAAAACGTTTCAAAGCACTATTGTTTCTTCTGATAGCATGGGTAGCTTTTAATACGAGCTGTTTATTAGTCATCAAATCACTTTAAGGGTCAGAAATTCATTCTTGTCACTCTGTTCTACAAAACAGACTCATTAACTTTGCTGTTATTTCTAAGTTAATATGTCCTGTCAGTCAAAATTTCACTGGCGAAAGGGCCTGTAGAGCATGGCTGGATTCTATGGTACGCTTCTGGAGGGTGGGGGTCGCTGTATTTGCTTCATTTCTTTTTATTTTGTCTAGTGAAGGTAATATCTTAGTCATTAATACTCAAGACACTTTTCATTTTCGGTAGAGTTCTGTTGAGGAGGATCCTCTATCCGAAACAAGGTTGTCTGCCAAGACTTCTGTGGTTAAATGTGATTCCAAACTTCCAGCAATTGACCAAACATCAGTCAAGCAGAAACATAAAAGTACCATGACTCCAAGGAAACCAGAGAAGGCCGGCCCCAGCAAACCCTCTCCAGGTGAGTAGCTGACTTATTGATATTCAAGAAATCTAAAATCCCACTGTCGATGCAACAATCAAATTGGTGGTATTGGTGAGACCTAGTTTTTTCCCCAAATGGCTAATTCAGGTTTTGGAAAGTCAAGAATTATATACAAATGGTCAAATTAATTTCAGAGTAGAATACCAGGTCAAGAAGACATAAACTGTTTACAACAGCTGGGTCCACTGCCCACATTTTCAGCCCCATCATTTGATTTGTGTGGCACTTGCCTAGAATTGCCACCTTTTCATCTTCTTGGGGGATAAAGGAGTTTGGCCTCAGGTATCAAGTTTTATGACTCAAACCAGAGCATGAAGAGAAACTTTCAAAAGCATCTGGATGGCATAATTTATAGCCAAGAGATAGCGTAATAAAGTCCTTAGGTTCCGGGTTTGCTCTCTGTGGGAGAAAAGGAGCTTGATAAATCCCCCTTTTGTGCAATTTGGTAAATAATTCGCTCTTTAGCTGCTTTGAAGCAAGAAGCAGCCCTCTGCTCAAGGCAGAAGTGATTTAATAGTATCCAGTAAGGGGATAAATTCAATGGAAAGTTTAGAGTCCCTCCGGCTCGTCCCCATCAAAGCCAACATCTGTAGGACAAACTTGATTCCTCCCATAACTGATGTCTAAGTCGGGCTAACTAGGCGGAAAGGTCTGCCTTCTGCTTCGCAGTAGGATGGAAATGATCCAAATTAACTGCTGAAGACTTTGTAAATAGTGTGCAATTCATTTAACTCCAAATCACAACTACTTTCTAATCCTAAATAGCTCCTGTCATGCAACTGCGCGTCCAGCTAAACCCTAATGCATTTCTAGAAAATGGCAACTTTCACTTGGATTAACCACCCATGTTTTATTGCTTTAATGAAGTCAAAATCAAATTGACTTCTGAAGTGATGCCTTTTCAGGCAAATTCCCAACTCTTTTTCCTCATTTAATCAAGGGGAAGTACCATCATAGTTAACAATTTATTATTTTAAAGACTTTGAATAGGAATTAGGCTTTTAATTCAGCTGTTTGAGGCTGAAATAGAATTGTTCCCCAAATAGGTTGTTCCCCAACTATTTCAAAGCACAGTTTGTAATTTATTAGATCGAGAATATTTTTTATGGCAAAAATGGAATTTAGTTTAAATAATGCAGCCCCACTCATTAGATATCATTTGTAGACTCTTTGCTAAAAGCAGGTAACTGTTTGCAGACTGCCCTTTTTCATCTATGGAGAAAAATCACTGAAATGACCAATGGAGTCCCACTCAATGATTGCAGTTTGACTGATTAATACAGATGTCTTTCAGTCTGAGCAAACTCCATATGAACCTTAAAACACTGATCAAAAAGAGAGAAACTAATTCATTTTACATTCTTTAAAGCATCAGATTTGAAGAATTATCAGACTGGAAAATAACAACGTGCAGGCAAGAGAGCCAAGCCAGCAGAAAGATATCAGCTTCCATCACATGAGGGGTGGCATTTGTAGGAAAAGCCTTTAAAAACCACCAGCTTTATCATAGTACTGTGGCCAGAGACCACGTCTAGGACCTGGGCTGCCGTGCACTGGACCGAGGCCTGGCCGTCCAGCAAGTGTAGCAGTTCTGGTGATTGATGTCAGTTGCCACAGAAGCCGAATCAGTTGTCCAACTCTTGGGGTTGATCAGGATGCCAGCTAAAAGTAATGCATTGGGAGATCAGGATCCATTCATCATATGGGTATAGACTCACCCTCAAGTTTCTTGATTCTTGAGACTTGGCAAGAGTTTAAGTTGAGTGTCTTAGGGAAAAGTCAAGTGGGTGGTTGTGACAATTCTGAAAATTCAGATAAATACCCTATTTATCCGAACTACCTGACACATTGACCCAATTCACGAGGTAAATTCTCAGTTCCCTCCTTTACTTTGCCTCCACAGGGAAATATTTATCTAAAGCATTTTAGGGGTGACCCAGAGCTTTCAGTGAGTCACGAAATCTTCTTCCCATGACAGGCCTGAGATGCTGTGTGAAACCGATGCACTGAATACAGTAAAATCCCTGGGTAGCATCTGCCCAATGGGCTAGCCTTACAGTGCTATGCCAAACAGTTGAGGACTAAAATTGTATATCTGGGGGAGTGTGACTTGACTTTCATATGAATCTCTATAAATATAATCCATGCCATAGAAGGGTTTTGTTGTGTGTGCATTGCCATGGAGAACCCCTAAGATGGCTATTTATAATATAGGAAATGTCAGTGCCCTTGACAAATAGATGTATAACCAAGAAGGTGTCAGATTCTTTTTGTTCTTCACACTCCATTAGAAGAAATTCACACATTTTAAATTCATATATTTCATGAAACTATTTCTAGATGAGTTGACTTATGCTGCTCCTCATCTCTGTCCATGCAGTAGGGTGTGGCGCTTAAAGGGCGAGTGCTTCAGAGTCAAATGCTTGGATTAGCATCTCAGCTCTGTTTCTTATTTGCTGTGTGACTGGACAGGTAACTTCTGTGTACTTCAGTTTCCTCATCTGTAAAATGGGGCTAAAACAGATCCTACCTGCTGGGGTAGGAAGATTCAATGATAGATCGCCTTCTTAGCTATTAGAACAGTGGCTGGCACCAAAGCCCTCAATAAATTAGCGCACTGTAATATCTAGCGCATGACCACATAATATCTAGCACATAATATCTATCACATGAGAGCTGCGTTTAGTAAGGAGAATGGACCAGAAAACTTTGTTTTCTTTGTCTTAATGTTATTTGTCCCCCTCCATCTTTTTTTCCTTTAAAAATCAGAGCTGTACTTTTATAACACATACACAAGTACAGACACTTTTACTGTACCTTGAATTCCCAAAGCAAAACACCAAACGAAAAGAAGATGAATAATCAGAAAGCAGTCACCAAGCCAAAGATCTGTTTGCTCTCCAAAAAGAAAATTCAGGCAGTGAGTCAAGATCCAGCTGAGCCTGATGTGCAGTTGATTCAGAAATCCTATTTCATGACCAAGGTGAACTCCGTTATAGGGTGAGAATTGAGCCTAGTAGAGTGATGTGGTCTGGCTTCCGAGTCCCAAGTTGATCAGTAAGAAGCAGAGCCGTTAGCAGGTCCAGCGAGTGCAGGAGGACAGGGAAGTGCCTGGACTCCCGCAGGCTCCCAAGTCACCTCCCAGCCCCAGCCCGAGTTGGAAAGCAGCCACCTCTCCTTTCCAGGCCACATAGAGGCATCCAAAGGCCATTCATTGCTCCTGCCACGGGGTGCTGGCGCCTGGGCCCTAAAGCGCTGTCTACCCCAGTGCCAGGCACGCAGGGTGTGCCCTCTCCTGTCCTCCGCTCTCACCTGGAACTTGGGCATACTCCGCCTCGTTAAGTGCCAGGAAAACTGATCTGGATCGAGTCCTCCGAGCCTGCTTCCAAAATCTTGCCCTTTAAAACAAAGCCAAGCGTTCTGAAATTATCCTCACTTATTTTTTAGTTCAATGTTAGTCATTATCAGATTCAGATTTGTAGGAGGAGCTAGACCTATTCAACCTTATTGCTTCTTGTCATAAAGATGTACTCTTGAAAATTTAAGAAAAAGCAGTGAAGTCAGATTTAGAAAGATAAATGTCTAAAATAACTGTGGTCTCTTTTGAATTGGCAAATACTTATTTGAAGAGCAGCTGGGAAGAGAAATTTGAGGGCAAATCCTAAATCTTCATTACTTAAGTTGCATATAAATTCTGCTGAAGATTTCCTCTGAAAGACCAAGATTAATGGGTTTCCAGGCAAGTCCAGTTGGTGTCCAACAACTTTCCAAGCTATCTGCCCAAGTTAGGAAATAACCGACATAAGCAAATACTCACATTTTTATATGAAGAATCAGAATTCTCAGTCCCTTTATCATAATTATTCTGAGACACAGAGACTTGGGGGTGTTGCAGACCCCAGATTTTGAAGTCCTGGCCCAGAACCTTGGTTCTACTGCTTTATAGCCCTATAAACAGCAAATGGGCAACTGCTCTGAACTCTGTTTACTCGTCAGTGAAATGGAGTTTTTCCCTACCTCACCAGGGAAAGGGGGGAGTGAAACCCTGGGTCTAGGCTTTAGACTAGGTAGTCTACAGGTTAAGTCTTAGGTAGGCAACAGGTTAAGCGGCAGCCTTTCTTCTATCTGTGAAACCCGCTCACAACACCACCTGCTGCTTCAGGGTTAGTATCTCTACAAGAAAACTCCTGACCACAGAAACTTTCATTTGAGATGTAATAGAGGTTATAAATAGATTATAAAAATTGTTAACCTGTTTGACTATCCATGGGGTCCTCCATTTACCCAGAACCTACATGGATGTTAGCAAATACATTCAGCTGCCACCACTGTCCCCGAGTGAGTGCTATCAGGGAAAATTTGTTTTCTTATCCATCACTCATTCATTCAGCATTTCAGCATTCATATACTGCAACTTACCTGCTCTGCACTGGGGATACAGAAATAAAATGCACTCAGAACCTGCCCTCAGGGGGCTGACAGCCTAGTGGGAGGGGCAGGACACAAACAGGACAAACTGTGATTCAGGACCTGACCAAGGTAAGTTCTACCAGCTCGTGGGGAGGGACAAGTAGGGCAAGAATCCTAAAGGACAAGAAAATTTAGCCAGGCGAAGAAGTGCTGAATGTGCCAAAGGCATTAGGAGAGAGCGCACGAGGAAGAGGGGCTGGGGTTGAAACAGACAGACGTCAGGGAGCTACAGTCTAGGGCCTAACTCCTTTAAGTGTCCCCACAGTAGTAGCAGAGGTGTCACCTGGGAGCTTGTTAGAAATGCAGAACCTCAGGTCCCACCCCAGACTTAGTATCCCGGAATCTACATTTTAACAAGGTCCCAAAGATATCTGAATGCATGGAGTCTGAGAAGCTCTAGTTCAGGGTCAGGGTACAGATTAGGAAAGGCAGAGATGAGACCCTTCAGGTGGGCAAGGACCAGGCCTCCAGGGGCCTTGAACCTCCTGCTGAAGGCAATAGAGTGTCGCTGAAGCAGGGAGGTGACGCAGGCAGATGAGTGCGTGTTTAAAAGCTGATTCTGGCTGTCGAATGGAGAAGGGGTCAGATGGGAGGGTGAGGGCAGCCAGGTGCTGGCTGAGCGACTCAACAAGCAGCAGCAGTAGTAGACTAGGGCTTCTTAACTACACAACCCCTTTGCCAGTCAGGTGAAAAACCACGGACCCCTTACTAAGTCCACACTATACTGTGTATTATTTAATAAATACATCACACCCGCACCAACACGTCCCCACAGAAATGTTTTTTTTGAATTTCAATTCAGGCTCACGGAGCACTTGTTAAGAACCCCCGCAGAAATGAGAAGGGTTTGACCTGGAGAAAAGGCAGAAAGGATTAGAGAAGAGGGTGTAGGCTTGAAGGGTGCTTAAGGAAGTAAACCTGGCACAATTTGGTAAGTGTTGGATGTAGGAATATGGAAAAGGGAGGAAACCAAAGAGAGCTCAGATTTCTGACCTGAAAATGCGGCCTGTGGGGAGTACCTTGCCAAGAATGAGGAAGCAGAAAAGGGTGGGTTATATTCAGACAGCAATACCAGGAAGTACTTCCTGCTGCCGGGAGGAATCTGAGGGCATCAGTGAGGAAGAGGTGGTTGAAACCACAACACTGTCTCACCTAGGAGAGTGGACCAAGTAAGCAGAACAATAACGAAGGGACCTCGGGAAATGAGAACGGTGGAGGGAAACATTTTTAACAAGCATTCCAGGTGCTTCTCATCACAGAGGTTTGGGAGACTGTCTCAGAGTGGCTCTTAAACTTCCACATGCATGAGAAACACCTGGGGCGCTTGTTAAACTGCGGGTTCTGATTCAGTCGTTCCGGTGGGTCGAGAGCTGTAGTTCTCAGAGGCTCCCAGGTGATGTCCCAGCTGCTGGTCTAGGAGCACACTTGGACAAGCAAGGCCAGAGAAAATGCCCACCTCGTTTGCAGATGAAGGGGTTCTGAGAACGTGAGCAGTGACCCAAGGCGGCCCAACTGGATAGGGCAGAGCTGAGGGTGGTGGTACATGACAGGGCCTCTGGATCGTGACTCCATCAGGCACCCGTCACGTCCTTCCAGCAAGGTTGGCAGTTTGTGAGATGAGTGAACAAGTCATTGCCTCATTTAGACACATCTCTGATCCACCCGCTTTTTTCCCCTTGGCTTCTCTCGCTTCCCATAATCCCTCCAAGATTTCTCTGCTTCTTTCTCTGTTCCCAAACTTCCCCTCTGCAGCAGAAAGGTGAGACGAGGGCACGGCCACACACATCTACAAGCGGTAGCTGGGGGACTGGGAAGAGACTTTACCTAAGTGAGACCCTTGCAGGCCACCATAGGTTGCTGCTAGGACAGCCAGTTAGACTGTAGGAGATGAGAAAGGACCGGGGTCGTCCACGCAGCGGCCTCCGGACAATCTCTGGGAACTTACTAGGGCAGCACGTCCCTGAGTTCCTCAGGGGAGCCAGGGGCTGTGGGCTAGAAAGGAAATGATGGCGATCCCATCTGCCTTGGTCAGTTCTTCAGTGGCTTTGATGTCCGAGCTAGGCGCTTCCTGGGCGGGAGCCAGGCCTGCTGGTCCTCTGGCACCCGGAGACTCTCCCCACCCCCTGAGTTTTGATTGATTTACAGACTTTTTTTTACTTCTGTTCCCACCATGAGTGCTGCTTCCTGATTGCTCTTTTTCTTTTGTGCAGGTGACAGCAGCGAGCACCCCCTGTTCTGTGTTGAATATTCCCCTTACTGCACCGTCTTTGCTCTCTCCCCTGCTGAGCAGTCCAATCCCAATTACTGCTGCCTCCTCCTGCCACTAGTGCCGCCGGTCTCCCAGGCGCCCCAGGACCCAGCCCCTTCCTATCTCCCTCCGATTTCCTTTCCCTCCTTCACAAACCCTCCTTCCTCCTCTCCGGGCCCCGTGCCCCCGTCTCCAGCAGCCCTGTGCTACTTCCCCATCTCCTGCCCTACTCCATCTGAGATCCCTGTGCTGTGTCTGCCTGGCCCCAGAAGGCCCAGTAAAATTTACCTTGTGTGGTAAGTCGCCCTTGGCAAGGCACACAGCACAGTGGAATTTGGGAGTGGGGGGTGACCTCAAGCTTCCAGAAGGCAGGAGGAAGGGCAGGGGGCCAGAAGGCAGTGCTATGGACAATACCAAGAGGTGTGGTGTGCAGGGAAGCAGGAAGACGAGACAGCCGCTGACACTTCTCTTGGGCCCAGCCGCCCTCTAGCACTAATGGAATGAGCGACCAATAAAATCCCATCACCTCTTGAGACTCATTTGATTTCTTAACTCCTGTACTGGCATATTTTGGAACGTAACCACCAGAAACTGAACAGGCCCTTCTGTGTCTGATCGTACCCTTGGCTGTGTGAATGTGCGCACGCCAAGCCCACCCTGAGAGGGTGGTGCCAGGACAGGTTGTTCTGCAGGCACACACTAGAACTGAAAACCCATTCAGAACCACACCAAGGAGGGACAAATTAAAGGGCTCAGTAGCTGTTTATATTCCCTTTCCTGCCTACTTATTAGGCACTACGTTTCCTGAAATAAAAAATCCCACCCCCTGGGTTCCAAAAGAAAATATATTTATGGTACATAATTAAGCTTTAATTACGATCTCCTCTGGGTATGTGAGACAACAAACATTTCCAGCACACTCAAATAGGCAAATAGAGGCAGCCTATTATTTGTGACTGTACAGAAAGCTGCCTATATGCCAAGGCAACTTCAGTTCTTGTGGTTAAGCTTTATTTCTTCCCACAATCTGAAGGAAGCAATAAAATTTTTGAAAAGATGTCTCTTAGAATCATGGCACTTCCTAGGCACTGGGGATCTGGGTCAAGGTAGCATGAGGGAAGGGTAAAGGCTCAGGGATTTTATTTTCCTTTTTCTTTTCCATTTTATCTATCCAGAAACCTTGTTTGTGTACTGCTAGTGATGTAACTGAACAATTATGAAGTCAATGGAGTTAACGTGGACAGTTAAATGGACTTAGTTCTCAGTTGTCAGGGTCTTACTATATATGTGAGATTTCTACTTTTTTTTCTTTCTTGGCCAAATTAAGAACCATGTAGTTTGCCAAGTACAGTTTCCCAGCATTGCAAGAGAACCAAGGCAGACACCTATTATCCAAGCCGCAGGGTGGTTTCCTTGTTGCTGGAGGCCTTCCCTTGCTCACATGCTCAGGTATCACAGTCTTCCCAAAATACCTGACAATTCAGGATGTCGAGTTACCTGGAGGTGAGACTCCTGAACACAAACGCCTCTTCCATGAGGCAGAAGGCTCGTCCTGCTACCTGAAGAATTCTTGTTTATATTCCAGTGTAAGTCTAACTTTGTCTTCCTGTAAACTGATATATGTAACATAGTGAGGATCTATCTTAGGCCCCAAAGGTCTAAAGTTTGATTCTTTTTTTTATTCTCTCCCTCCCACCCCCCCACCCACAGTTGTCTGCTCTCTGTGTCCATTCGCTGCGCGTTCTTCTTTGTCGCTTCTGTTGTTGTCAGTGGCACGGGAATCTTGTGTCTCTTCTCTGCGCCATCTTGCTGCATCAGTTCCCGTGGTGTGCGGTGCCACTCCTAGGCAGGCTGCACTTTCCCTCATGCTGGGCAGCTTTCCTTACAGGGCGCACTCCCCGCGCATGGGGCTCCCCTACGCAGGGGACACCCCTGCGTGGCAGGGCACTCCTTCTGCACATCAGCACTGCACATGGGCCAGCTGCACATGCTGAACCACGTGGTCTGAACCGCAGACCTCCCATGTGGTAGACAGACGCCCCATCCATTGCGCCAAGTCCACTTCCCAGTTTGGTTCATTTTTGAGTGTGGGTGAAGTGATTAGGAGCTTGGTAGAGAAGCTGAATGGGAGTGATTCAAATGCTTAAATCCACGTACATGCAAATTATGCAGGCTAGTCCACCTCATTTTCAACTACTCTTGCAGGTGGAAGAGAGAATATTTCACAAGAGTTGCTTTTCATAGAATCTAAAGGGTATCACAGGGAAGAAGTCAACAGTAGGGCCAAATTAGATTATTCTCTTTAAGGTCATGACCAAAATGTCTTACTCATCTTTGTGAACCCTCAAATTATTGCACGGCACAGGCACATGGGCTATTTGTTGAGCAAATCATAATAAAAAAGAGTTGCTATTTGCCTTCTGGATTTAAAAAAAGGGTTGACAGAAACCCTCAGCAAGAACTACACAGGAAAGAAGGCTGCTGAATAATTATTCACAACCTATAAGTCCTGCATAACAATGACTTTCTGATCAAATTCTGTTCTCTCCCGTGGTTGTGGAGGGTTATGACTATTACTTCTAAAGGCAGAAGAAGCAACTACTGTTTTGTAGCAGCTGCCATGTAGCAGACACTGTTATACCATTTATGTATATTATTGTTAAACTTGACAATAACCTGATTTAATTAATATTAATGGGAATTGATGTTGCCATTTTCCAGTTACTGAAACTGAGGTTCAAATTGCCAAATGTAAGGTTCAAATTGCCACTAAGAGTGGTGATCTCCACCACTAGGCCCTGGTAAAACAACCTCTAGGTGTTCAGCTTTATTACTTTAATTTGCTGAACACTTGATTAGAGGAGACATGAAATTGGTTTTGGATATCATTGAAGAGATCTGAAGCTTTGAAGAAAGCAGCTTTTTGAACAAGAAAACCAAATAACCCACCTTAAGCCATTTGGATGTTTTTTACAACAGAAGACTTGTTTTAGTTTGGAAGTCCACGTGGTTTCAGCTGAATGCATCTTCTTGAGCCCTCCAAATCATTATTTGCCATGTATGATGCTACACAGTGTGAGGCACACACACCCTGGGTAAGAGATGGTCCCTATCCTTACAGTCTAGTTGGAGAGAAAACACATACCCATTAAGCACTTTTAGAACATTTAAATGTGAAAGGTCATGGGAATCTTAGCAGTAAGGATTCTGGCCAAAGCAGAGTCATGGCAGATTTGGATATAAGATTGAAAATGACCCTGAAGGGCCTGTTGGCTGGCCAGGCTGGGTATACAGACCCTCTGGGAGGGAGGGTGTGTGAGAGGGAGTGGTGGGGACCCGCAGGCTATATGAAGTTCTGTTGCCTGCAATGTGTAGGAAAGTTTAATATTCTGCTTGGGATTCCTGCTTGGAATCAGGGTGAAATCCTAACCAGGACCTTTGGGCCTGACATAAGTCCTGGACTTGGCCTGAGCCCCAACCTGCCCCTTCTTTGGTCTTCCCTGTTTCCTCCTCAGTAATAAGAACCCTGCTGCTTCCCCTCTGCCAGTCAGTGTGAAAAGAAGCAGGCAGTTGTTGACTTTTCCATGAGCGAGGGAGGGATGAGGCAACAGGAAGCCTTTCCAGCTTGTCAGGTGGTGAGGGAGAAGTCCTGGAGCTAAAGGATGCAATTCTTGCTGTCTTCCCACGTTCCCTGTATGGCATGTTCGTTGCTATAAAGCACTTGATCCATCTCCTCATCTCAGCCTCCTCTTGGTCAGTGAAATGTCTAATCACCACTCTACACCCTCCAAAGATGATGTTCTCATTTTCCACCAAACTTCTACACTATTCTTTCAAGTCACATCCACAACCTCTCTGGGCTCTACCAACTTGCCCTCAGCTGGAACAGACACCACCAGCAGCTCCCCTCATTCTAGTAGGTTCTCTGTGCCCACAATTATCTCTGTCTTGGGCACAGAACCCACTGCCTTCCTCTTCTGTCAGGAGAAGTGGGTAGTATCTAATCATTGTTTTAAACTAGGCTTCCTGGGTGCCAGAGACAACGTTCATTCCTTTTCTGAATCCGGATTTACACTCTGAAGCATAACTCCAGATGTCTCCAAGAAAGACTGCTCTTCCACACACAGGGACCTATTCCTGTGTTGCCTACTGGCTCCATCTATTTGTGAAATTTCTAAACTGTCCCTAAGGGGGATGAACCAGGCAAATTCTCATGGATTTGGGGGAGATATTCATAATTTTACTACATTGTGAACTCAAGAACTTGTGGAGATGCGTGAAAATTACTGAAACTGTTTCTCCATACTCCCATGAAGTGATTCTTAATATATGTGAAGAGGAAACTTGAGATTATTCATACCAATTAGCAATCTAATTAAAAATGTCGATTTTTTTTTTTTTTTTAATATTCTTTGGGAACTCACTCCACAGTAGCACTCCAGCTATTGTGTTTCTACTGAGCATGTCAGCCCAGCACAGGGGTGGGGAGCCTGTAGGCTAGAAAATGGGGGTGTGGCCCCCAGACGCTTGGCACCTTTCTCTAAGGCCATGTGAGCTGCTAATAAACAACCTGAGGCAACATGGATGAACCTTGAAAACATTGTGTTAAATAAGCCAGAAATAGGAGGGCCAATATTGTATGATTCCACTTATATGAAATATAAGTAGATTGGAGTTACCAGGGGCCAGGGAGGAGGGAGGAATGGAGTTATTACTTAGCAAGTACAGAGTTTCCATTTGGGGTGATGAGAACATTTTGGTAATAAATGGTGGTGATGGCCATACAATTTTGTAAATATAATTAGTACCACTAGATTTTACACTTAAAAAAATGGTTAAGATGGGAAAGTTTGCATCACATGTATATTACCATAGTAAAAATAGGTTTTAAATACAGAAAAATAAACAACTTGAGGACACAAATAGATGGAACAAAAAAATGTGGTTCAAACTTGGATGAGCACTTGGGGAACAGGGCTATTGTGAGTCCAAACTGTAGAAGTCTCTTGACAGTGTTACAAACAGAACTATCCCAACACCTACAAATTGGAAGCTAGATACTTCTTAGCAAAAGAAAAGACACCACAGCGACTCTGCACTGCAGGTGCCATGAGTGCTCATTAAAGGTAATAAATGCCCTGTGCTGTACATTATTTCCACTTAACACATAGGGAAACTGAGGCTTGGAGAGGTGAAGCAAATTGCTCAAGTTGACATGGCTACAAAGGTAGTGGAACCAGGTTTCAAATCTAGCTCTTCTCGGGCTCCAGGGTCCATTCTCCTCCCTGCCTCCCCCACAGCTGGGCCTTTTGAGCATTCTTTATACAGAAAATGTTTTCCCTGTAAAAATTAATTATTCAAAAGATTTTGCACCTTTCAGCAGCCCAGGCACAGATTTTATCAAGGAAGAGGAGGCCAAACCTGGGGAGACTGACAGTCAGCCCAGAAATGCAGAGCCCAAGAGCGTCTGGGGACAGAAACAGACAGAAATCACAGCTGCTGGCAAAGGCGCCGGCTCTCAGGGGAGCAGGTAAGGACTGGTGGCTTGTGCGCCTTGGTCCTCAGAGAGGAGGCCTGACTTGTGCTGTTACCTGGTGAATTCTTTATGATTTTTAGACCCTTGTGCTTTTACATGAAGGATAGTGTACCTTAAAATGAAACACTTAAAAGGTTTGAAAAGCAACCATTTGATCTAGTTCTTTTCTGCAAGAGAGGCTGGTGGGAAAAGGGGAAAAAATAGTGTTTTTTTCCTCTTCCATCACTCCATGAGCATGACGAGGCACAGCTTTGAGTAGATGCCAGTGGTGTAGCTTCTGGAGAGTGCATTTGGGTGGTGGATGGCAGGGAGAGGTGGAGAAACTGTCTGCAACTGCAGGGAGGTCTCCTCTGGCCACAGGTCCCACGCTCCCCAAGAGGGAGGATGGATGTAAGGGTGGCAGACTGCCCAGCGACCACAGGGATCTTCTTCCTCCTGATCCAGGGCAATCATAGCATCAAGATCTAATGTGCAAGAAATATCATCAAAGCAAATACATGCTTTGTGTCAAAACACTGGCTTGGTAGACATACCTCCTCTCTCTAAGTTTCGGTCCTGAACATTGATCCCAGGCCGTGCTGCTCTGCTAGCCATGTCACTCTCTTCTGTAGTGGCAGGAAGGTAAGGAGGAGCCCCCTTTAGGGTTCAAGGAAAGTGACACTCCACAGCCAACATTACCATGGACCTGGTCTTTGTCCTTAGGGAAACCACCGAACATCACATTCCTGCTACTATATGAACATAGTAGCCTTCATTTTAAAATGTGACATATACTGTGGTGGACACATATATGGTAGAGCATGGGATCATTTGGACAGCTTAGAGTTAAGGGAAATTACAGCATATATGAATCTGTAACAACTAGATATCCACCATGGCCCCAGGTATCTCATGCCTCCTGTCACGGGAAAGGATGTGAGCTTTAGGGCAGACCTCAGTTCTAATGCCAGCTCTTCTACCTAGCAATGGACACTGGCAGGGGCGAGGAGGCACTCTGGGTTACAGTTTCCTTATCTTAAAATAAGTGTAATGGTATCCTGATTGCATACAACAACTAAGTGGAATAATGTGCCATCTAGCACCTGGCACAGAGATCCACATAGCAAGCATTCAGCTATTGTAAGTCTTTTTTTTTGCTACCTACACAGTGGCCCCTGATGAACTCCCATGTGTAATTTGAAAGGTAGAGTTTCCTAGGCAGGAGATGTTCCTGGACCAAACACAGGGCTTATGCAATCCTCCATCTTCACCCAGATGTCTTCCATTATCCTGAGATCTGTTAAGAGTTTGTCCCAATTTTCTATTATACCTTGGGCTCTTTATCTTCCCCCAATTATTTCTTCACTAATCTCTCGAGTTCCTTTTCTCATTTTCTGAAGTGGTTTCCATAAATTGGAGTAGAAACAAGATCAGTTTGCATTGTTTCGATGGGAGCAAATGTGACAGAGGTAATATGTGGGAAATTCTCGTAAATCAATAAGAAAAAAACACAAATACCTACGAGAAAAATGGGGATTACAGGCAATTTCACAGAGAAAGAAACACAGGTGGCTAATAAACATGTGAAGGAAAAAAGTTCAATCTCACTAAGTAACAAATATAAATTTACATGAGATGAATTTTGCCTACCAAATTGGCTAAGGTTTCTAAAATACTACTCAATATTGGCAGTGAAAAGAATAGCTAACTTTTCCCAAGAACTGATGTGTCCCTTGCTGGCTGAACACTTGACATGGATTGTTGGTGACACTGTCCTACTAGTAGGGTGATTTGGTCCATCTTTCTGGAATGAAATCTGGCCACATATGTCAAAAGCCCTTAGAGGGTGGCAGACTTGGCCCAGTGGTTAGGGCGTCCGTCTACCACATGGGAGGTCCGCGGTTCAAACCCCGGGCCTCCTTGACCCGTGTGGAGCTGGCCAACGAGCAGTGCTGATGCGTGCAAGGAGTGCCCTGCCACGCAGGGGTGTCCCCAAGTAGGGGAGCCCCATGCACAAGGAGTGCACCCTGTAAGGAGAGCCGCCCAGCGTGAAAGAAAGTGCAGCCTGCCCAGGAATGGCGCCGCACACACGGAGAGCTGACACAACAAGATGACACAGCAAAAAGAAACAGAGATTCCTGTGCTGCTGACAACAACAGAAGCGGACAAAGAAACAAGATGCAGCAAATAGACACAGAGAACAGACAACTGGGGTGTGGGGGGGGAGGGGAGAGAAATAAATAAATCTTAAAAAAAAAAAGAGAGAGACATTTAAATTAAAAAAAAAAAAAAGCCCTTAGAAAGTTCATACCTTTTGACTTAGTAGTTCCACCATTTTGAATCTTTTCTAAGGCAATGAGATGTAGTCAAAGACATATAAACAAGGGTATTTATCACAGTATCATTTTGACAGCAAAAATCTCAAACTTACATGCCCAACAATTAGGGGAAGAGTTAAATAAATTAATAAACAGTTAATAGTTATATAATATACCCTTATAGTATAATTAATATCATGTTCTTAAAGAATCATTAAGGGCAACAGATAAATGTTCACAATAAAATGTTGAGTGAAAGAAACCAGGATATGAAATTGTCTATGTACAAATATCCTAATTTTGTTTTTATCTCTACATAAGAGACCCAAGGGTTGTAAATGCAAATGCCTTCAGGGAACAGGCAAATATGGCTGGTGAAATACACAACAGAGCTTTGGGACCTGTGGTAAACCACAGTACATGCTTCACCTAAAGGCGTTTAATTCGTTTTTAAAACGCTGAGCCAGTGCTCGCTTTGGCAGCACATATACTAATTGCTGAGCCAAGCCTGGTGAAAGTAGCCGAGGGATCTTGAGTTTGCAACTCACCCCTGAATTCCAGAACAGTCACAATGGTCAGCTGAGTTTGAGATTATAGGTCATTTTTATTTTCTTCATTATCCTCTTCTCTGGTTTCCAAATTTTTTTATGAGCTTCGATTCCTTTTATAATCAAAGAAAAAAGTTAAAAGTTTATGTATGTTGGAATGTAAGAAATGATTGGCAATGCACGGAAGTCCAGACGAAAGGCATACCTCTTAGGGCAAACAGATGCTTGCTCCAGCTTCAACTCATCTCATTACACATAAAACTCCTGGAAATGGCAGCACTCCATGCAGAGCTGGAGCCCATGCGGGACCTCAGCGAGGCATTCGGCAGCATCTGTAGGACCTGGTCTATGAATAGCACATCCCCAGCATGCCAAATTGGATGTTTATTCCCAGCCCTAGAGCTACTGAAATCTGCTCCCTATTTGATAGACGCAAGAAATAGGGTTAGAATAGCATAAATATAGAATGTCACAGTCTGCCACCTTAGGGGAAACATATACACACACAACAGGGAAGCTCTGATTGAATTTTTAAAGGCGAAGAGAGCTGTGGAGACCAGGATGGAGATGCATTCCCTGGGGTACTTCTGGGATCTGGCAGTGTCACCAGGTGAAAGCTTGGTGGCTTCTGGGAAATAAGTATAAGATTCCTGTAGAGCTTCCAATTTCTGAAGCTGCCCTAGCTGATTCTTTTGCCTATTTGGTGTCTCCACGTTACCCAGGTAGAAAACAGAGCTAAATTGGCCCAGGGGCAGAAGAGGCAGCTCCCGCCATCTTCCCCAGAGACAGCCGGGCTTGAGTGTTCACGGGATGATCAGGAGATCCGGGTTCCCGCACTGGCAGCACTGTTAGCTCATCCCCGCCCTCCATCAAAGTCAAGAAGAGAAATCAACCAGAGCATATGCTTCTGACTCCTCCAGCCTTTTTTTTTTCTTTTCTTTTTTTTAGAAAACTGCCAGGAGAATTCGGCTGGTCATATAGTAGCATTTGTTCCTCAAAATGCAGATCGACCCGGTCTAGGATAGGCACACCAATTTCACTCATATGCATACATAGTCAAATACTCAAAGCATCCTTGAATTGCTGATATCACTCTGATTCTAGATATCACTCTGAGTTCTAGAAGAGCTGATGAGTAAAGATTCACAGTGTTGCTGAGTATCCCGTGCAGTTAACTATATAAAAGAGGCTTATAGAGTATTAGGATATTAGACACTCAGCGGGGGCTCTCTCTATGAGGCCCCTCAGTTAAAGTGAGTCGGGATTGACTTGGCCCTTCACTGAGCCACTGCCCTGAGGATTTGCATTTCACCAGCCTGAGCTGTTATCACACAGACCTGCCCAGACTGTGGGGTCCTGTCCACTCTACAGCGTGAACTCCTTTAGAAACGGAATGATAAGGATAAGCAGAGCCTCATCAGATCCTGCAGAATGGCAGGGAGGGAAGTAAAAGGGGGCAGGAGAGATGTCACGAGGAAATGAAGGTATGGGGCGGCAAAGAAGAAGCACCTGCAGTTTAGTATCCACATTGAGAGGGTGAAAAAGCCCTCAGCAGCATACGCACACCACCACGAATTAAATGGATTCTGTTTTCCACCAGAAAATTGGAAGTTTATTAAGGGATAGCACAGGGTAGTAGCTAAGAATACCAACAATCAAGCAGGCTTGGGCCCAAACGTTCACTCCATCACTTGCTAGAAATAGGATCTCGGGCATGTTCCTTGCTGTCCCTCTGTCTTGGTTCCCCTGTGATAATGTGGGGTGATGGTGGTGCCTGTTTCACAGGGTTGGGAGATTGGCGTGCATGTATATTCTGCAGCTGGCCTGTGGCCTCTACTGCTCAGCGTAAGCCCTCAGTAAGTAGGGCTCATTCACTGTTGTTCTTACATAAGGGCAACTTTTGAACAAGTGATTTCTTCAATAGAAATTCCTATGAGTTGGTACTTTTCCTCTCTCCTCTCTCCATGTATCTTCATATTTTAGATTCCTGGAGGAAAAAAAAACAACTACTACAGTTGTTACAAAGGTTACAAAGTGACTTTTAATAAACAGGAGATAATGATTCCATAAGAGATTTATAATTGTTATTTGCACTAAACAGTAGACGATCAAAATCATCCCACCAGGCACCAGCTTCTTCCTGATCTCCTACGATAAACTCTGTCTTCAGCTTTTGTAAGCTGTGGGGGTAGCAGGAGGGTCATAAACGCAGGCTGAGTGAATCTGGATGAGAAAGCACTGGTGGTTTTTGTAGAAGTCATCCCTGGAGTGCTGCTTTTCCTCTTCAATAAATACTGGAATGAAAACCAGCACTTAGTCATGCGTTTATCCATCATCAGCCCTGACTGGCCTGCGGCTGGACCAGTCTCCGTCCCCGAGGTTGCTTCAGAAAGAATCTAGATCCTCAGGGTCAGCCAGGTTTCCCCAAAGCCAGCCTGCTGGCCACAGGTGTAAAAAGGGGAATTCAGAAACTGTAAAAGGCAGCACTCTGCTCTGCCTCCTCCTGCGCTGCCACTATTTTGACCACACCTGCCTTCCTCTCCCAGGGCTTGTTTGTTGCCGGAAGGGACTCTCACCTTGGTGTTAGAGCTCTTTCAATCCAGGCACCTATAGTAGAATGATAAATTTGTCTTTTCTCAATGCAGATCCAGTAGCTCAACAACTCGAAGGCCCAATGTGGGCAAGTGACACTAAGCTTAAGAGGCCGGTTCGAGAGAGAAGAAACTTAGTGCCCTCCTTACAACAGACAACAGCTGACAACGCCCCTGAGAGGGCCAGCAAAGGAGACCGGAGTGTTCTCTCCCAGAGCGAACCACACTCAACTCTAACCCAGGCCTTCCAAGGAGCAAATGTTCCTCAAGTGCTGAGTGAGTCCTCGGGGCCATCGCTCACCTCCACGCCTAAAGGAGGGTCAAGAAGGGCACCATTTAGATTCAGAGACGAAGATTTTTATTCCATTTTATCATTAAATCCTGGAGGAGAAAATGATGACACTGAAGAGGAAATCCACTTAGAGGAAGAACTTCTGTTGGTTGATATGTTCCCACCCCGTTCTCCTTCCAGTCATAAAAGAAGTCGATTTCTTGGGACATCCACCTCGCAGGCAAAAAATAAAAATTTTGAAGAAGATCCTGAAAATTGCAGAGCAAATTCCTCAAGAAGAAGTGAGCTTAGTCATGGCTCATTAAAAATAAGCAATGCAATAGAGCCAGTAACAGAGCAGCCTTCTGTCGGGCAAAAGATGTTCCAAGACCCTGGGCTGATTGATGGGACGTCTGCTAGAGGGAATGGCGGTGGTGACAATGAAAATGAGCAAAAGGCCCTTTATCCATGGGATACCAAATCTGAACCAAGACAAAAGGATGGTGTCAATGCTGAGAGTGTATCTACTGACTGTACTGTGGCAGATAGGCCTGGGACCCATCATTATGAAAGAAATTGGCAAGCCTATTTAAACAGTTCTAGAAATTCTCTTGACTGCTTTCCTTCTGGTAGACCAACAGCTCCAAGACCATCAGTGAATTCACCTTATTATGCTCCCGGGTCATTAGTGCATTCTGCTCTGAGAGGTGATAGTCCAGCAGGCTTGTCAGTGTCATCTTCTTTGGTTCACAGTTCAGACTCAGAGGGAAACTCAAGGTTTAATGTTCGTCGGCCACTGTCCCCCATTAGAAATAGGAATCCATTTACCAGTGCTGAAAATCCCAGTTATTTTCCAGGAGCCGGTACACATGAATTTGATGTCAGGGAAGCAGAAGATATTACCTTCACAAGCCAGCCTCAGGGGGCTCCATTATACCCAGAAGATCTCATACTAAATCCTCAAGGTGACTTGTCCTCTGTGGATTCTTCCAGCTCCTCTCCATCAAGAATGAACTTACAAGGCCACTTGCACATGTCTGGGTCCCTAGAAGAAAATATGCCTTTTACTTTCTTTGCAGTGTCTGATTTCCCAAATCAAAATGGTAATGGAAACAGAATGGCAGCCTCTGGTTTCAGAGACAACAAGGCAGCCACTAAGATAAGAACAGACCCTGAGAAACTCAAGAAATTACAAGAAAGGTGAGGGATTTTCATGACTTTATATATGTATACATATATTTTAAATTCCATTTTGCCAAAGCTGAAATAAACTGCTTTCATTAGAGGATCGTGGGTATTTTAAAACGTAGATAGGCTCTTTCTTGATATTTCTTTTTTCTGGGCATTTTAATTATTGCTCTTTTGAGAAAAATTATCTCCATTTTGTTTCTTCTGAAAATATATGTATATATAAAGAAAAGCTCAATTTCTTCATTATTCCCAAAATGTTTTTTCGTTGAATACCCTAACTTTAAGAAAGGCAAGTTTTCCAGATAAAAGGTTTTCTGACTGTTGCATACAGCTAGCTCTTCTCACCAGCAATTAAGAACCTAGATTTTTTTTTTTTTTTTTTTTTTTTTTTATGAAAAGGTTGCTATCTCCCCAGAGAATGAACTACTCAGCACTTGAGGTTCACAGCTCTCCCCAGTGGGACTGAACGCAAATCCACCAACAGCTCTAGAATTTGAACCTTCCAAACTAAAAGGCCTTTCCCAAACAGTTACCATAGTTACCTCAGTTCTCTGAAGGGTGGTGCTGGGGTAACCACTGCTTCCATTTTATGTGCTCTTTCTCATACAAGAGAGAGAAACAAGATCTTTTTTTGAATTGCCCTTTTCTTTGATCTTTCCTTTCTTGTGAGATATTTGGGGGATATTTCACAGCTATGAAATGTGATACTTTTAAAAGCCACCATTAAGTGCCATGTCAGGATTCCACCATTTCATTTATGATAGGTATTTACCCCGATCTTCCCTGGCTGATCTGGAAATTCTTTGAAGGTGAGCTCTTTTTGTGTAGTTTGGTATGGCTCATTTGGCCCATTAATTATCATATTGCTATTCATTTGTAAGTGGGAAAATTCCATGGCAATGAATTAGAAATAAAAAGTAGAAAAATGAACATAAGAATGCCTATGCTTACTCATTCATCTTTCATCCAACTCCCAGTCATGAGGTAACTTTGCAGTTAGCAGCACCTTTCTTGCCCCCATATTAAACAAGCTACCACAGGGCGGCCCCAAGGTGAAGGGACCAGAGGTCCCACACCCACCCTCCTCATCAACCCACAAACACAACCTCAGACACACTTGTCAGGAGTCTGGACTTCACTGTCCCAAAGTGGTGCCTTTGGGTAAAAAGGAAATTCCTTTTAAAATGCCTCCACCTCTAGGCATGGTAATGCATTAAACAGCTGGTATTTGTGTACTTCTTAGCGTAAGATTCTTTTTTTTCTCCTGTACATGATAAACTTTAGCTCTTCATATTCTTTGAAGTGTTCATTTTAGGAAATATTTAATATAGAGTTTTAACTCATAAACCACATGCAACCTCACCTTCCAGAGAAAAATACTATCAAAAACTTTGTATCTAGTCTTTTATCTTTACAAATAAGTGTATTTTTAGCAGACATTGGCTCATGCTGTTTTATAATGTGCTTTAATATTTTAAATGTCACATTCTCCTAAACTTTTCGCTCAGTTACTTGAATATAAAATATACTATACATATAAGTAAGTATCTAGCATATGCTTTAAATAATTAAACAGCTAACGCTGTGCCTACCCTCCAGCTCATGAGAACATTGTTGACAGGCTGGAGCCCGTCACCGACCAGGTCCCCTCATCTTCGCCCTCAGGTCCCGCTCGCACCCCATCCCACCTTCCCATGCCCTACGCCCAGCTCCCAAGGAGAGCACTCCTGCAGTCTCTTATCATTCCCTTAGTTTTGGTTTTGTTGTGTTTGGGGATTTTTTTAAAAATTATTATTGCTTTACCATATGTTTCCCTAAGCAATGTATTGCATAGTTTTATGTGTTTTTGAACTCTGTAGAAATGGAACCACGCCTCTATTCTTCTGTGAAGACTTGCTTTTTCCCCTTGCTTTTAATTCATTTGGCTTTCACCATTGCAAAGTATTCTTTTGTATGAATACACAATTTAGCCATTCTCTGGTCGATGGGTTGTTTACTGTTTTCTGCCAACAGTGCTGTATGAATATTCTTGTAAATTTCTTCTAGTACATAGGGCAAAAATTCTCTGGGACATATTTATTTACTGTTTTTAGTACAGTACATTCCACTGTACTAACTAATGCCAATTTCTTGTCCCACCTGTAACGTACAATGTACATCCTTGCCAATACTTGGATCGCGAGACTTTCCAAATTTTTGCCAGTCTGGTGGAAGTAAAATATTGTCTTACTGTGATTTTAATTTGCATTTTCATGACTACTAATGAGATTACACATCTTTTAGATGTTAAATGACCATTTGTGTTTTCTCTTCTGTGAAATGCTTACTGTTGTCTTTTGTCTATTTTACTTTTAGAATATTTTTCTTTTTAGTATTTATTTTAGGAGTCCTTTATATATTCTGGCTACCAATCTAACTTTTTGACAGGTACATGTTAGAATTACCTTTTCTCAATTTGTATTTACTTTTTCTTTATGAAGCCTTTTAACAAAAATTCTTAATTTTATGGTAGTTGTGATGGTTAATATCATGTGTCACTTGGCTAGGTTATGTTCCAATTGTTTAGTCAAGCAAGCACTGACTTGATTGTTACTGTGAGGGTATTTCATGGATTTAAATCATTAGTCATTTGATTGCATTTCTGGCTGATTACATCTACAATCAGCAAAAGAAAGTGCCCTCCACAATGAGAGAAGTCTCATTCAATCAGCTGAAGGCCTTAAAGGAAGAACTGATGATTTCAGTAGTCAGAAAAGAGAATTTCTACCTACTTCAGCCAGCCAGCTTCTCCTGGGGAATTCAGTGAAACCTTCATTGGAGTTCCCAAATTGCAGCCTGCCCTATGGAATTTGGACTTGCCAATCCCCATTGTGGTGTGAAGCCAATTCTTATAATAAATCTCTTAATATTTATATATACATAAATATATATCATATCAGTACTGTTTCTCTGGAGAACCCTGACTAATATAGTAGTTAAATGTATCGATCTTATTCCTTTTGGATTGTGATTTGCCTCTTGTCTTTTTTTTTTTTTAAAGATTTCTCTCCCTTCCCTTCCCCCTGCCCCCCCATTGTTTGCTCTCTTGTGTCCATTCTCTCTGTGTTCCTCTGTGTCCACTGCATTCTTGTCAGTGGCACCGGGAATCTGTCTCTTTTTGTTCCTTCCCCTTGCTGTGGCAGCTCTCCATGTGTGCAGCGCCACTCCTGGGCAGGCTGTGCTTTTTTCACACAGGGCGGCTCTCCTTGCTGGGCGCACTCCTCGCACATGAGGCTCCCCTACATGGGGACACCCCTGCGTGGCATGGCACTCCTTGTACGCCGCAGCACTGCACATGGGCCAGCTCACCACACAGGCCAGGAGGCCCTGTGTTCGAACCCTGGACCTCCTATATGGTAGGTAGATGCTCTATCAGTTGAGCCACATCCATTTCCCTGCATCTTGTCTTGATTAAGAAATTATTCTTTGACGTCATTATGATATTTTTCCTATTTTTCTCTAAAATCACTACCGTTTTACTTTGCACATTTTGGACTTGAGGTAAAATGGAGTTTGGATGTAAATGTGAAGTGATTTTTAAAATGTGGTGTGAGGTGTTTGAGTTTCCTCTTTGCTAAAGCAAATACTATGCAATGCATTGGCTTAAACAACAGAAATTTGCTAGCTCACAATTTTGAGGCTCAGAGAAAGTCAAATCAAGGCATTATCAAAGTCTTTCTTTTTTCCCAAAGACTGGCATTCTGGGACTGGCTGCCAGTGATTCTCGGTCCTTGGCTCCTCTGTCACATAGCAGTGCACATGGTGGCCTTTCCTTTCTAGTCCTGGTTCTGTTGACTTTTGGCTTCTTGCTTCCCGTTGCTTCCTATCTGTCTGAATTTCATTTTGCTTAGTAAGACCCATCCTGATTGGATCGGGCCACATCTGAGCTGAGGTAACCTTATCAAAATCCTATTTAAAATGGGTTTACAACCACAGGAATGGTTTAAGAACATGTTTTTCCAGAGTACAAAGCTCCAGATCACCACGTGAGGTAAGATTTATTTTCCCTTTATGAATACCCAGTTGTCCCAGGATCTTTCCCTGGTGGTCTGCAGGGCCACCTCTGTCGTACATAACATGCCTGTACATGTGCAAGTCTGTTTCAGAGCTCTCTATCCCAATCCACTGTTCTTTTTGTCTTTTCCTAATCCACACCATTTTAAGTGTAATAAATCTTGATAACTGATGGCACAAAGCTTGCCTGCCCACTTTGCTCTTCTTTAAGAGTCCTTCACAATATATATTTAAGAATCAGCTTGCTGGAATTTTTAATGGAATTGCATTGAATCTATAGATCATTTTGGGGAGAAATGACATCTTTAAGATAGTGAATCTTTCATCCATAAACATGGTATATCTCTCTTCATTTGTTTACATATTTTTTAATGCCTTTCAATGTAGTTCTTTGTTTATTTGTTTGTTTCGTTTTTGAGGTACCGGGGTCAGGAATCGAACCCAGGACCTTGTATTGGGAAACCAGTGCTCAAACCACTGGCTCCCCCAAGTTGGTTTTTTTTTTTGCTTGTTTTTTTGTTTTGTTTTGCTTTTAAGTGTCAAATTTCTTTACATAATTTTTTTTTTCATTTCCCCCTCTGTCCCTGAGATGGCTCCCTTGTCGGTCTGCTCATTGTCTGCTCATCATCTTTAGGAGGCACTGAGAACCAAACCTGGGACCTCCCATGTGGGAGGCTAGAGCCTAACGGCGTGAGCCACTTCCACTCCCCGCTGGTTGCGGTTTCTGCTGGTTGCAGCTTCTGGTGGTTGAGGCTTCTTGCTGGTTACAGCGTCTGCTCATCTTCTTTAGGAGGCACCAAAAACCAACCCGGGACCTTCCACGAGGGATGTGGGTGCCCAACTGCTTGAGCCATATCCGTTCCGTTTTGTTTTTATTTTTAGGAAGTACCGGGGATCAAACCCAGGTATATGGGAAGCAGGCACTCAACCATTTGAGCTACATCCTCTCCTCAATGTCGTTTTTATTTTCTTCATAAAAGTCTTGCACATTTTTGCTTCATTTATCCCCAGGCACTTTGTTGTTATGTGCTATTGCAAACAGTAATGTAAATTATAATTTTAACTTTGTTGCTGGTGTATAGAAATGCAATTGACTATATGTTTTCTTTGTGTTCTTGCTAAACCCTCTTACTAATTCTAATATTTTGTCTGTAAATAGCTGGGAGTTTTCTATGTAGAAAATCATTTCAACTGTGAATAATAACCTTATTCCTTTCCAAACCATATACCTTTTTTTTGTTTTGACTGTTTTTGTCTTTTTAAAACATTTTCTCCATATACTTTTTGATTCTTTTCTTACAGTGTTACTTAATTTTTTAATAATTAGTGGACCTATTTTGATTTAATCAGTCTCCTGTTTAAGCATGTCCATTAGTAAGAATAACTTTTTTTTTGTTTAAGATTTATGTCCCCCCTACCCCTACCCCTCCACCTTACTGTTTTTGCTGTCTGTGTCAATTCACTGTGTAATCTTCTGTATCTATTTCTCTTTTTGTCTTCTCTTCTCATCTTTGTCTTCTAGGATTCACCGGGATTCGATTCTGGAGACCTCTAATGTGGACAGAGTTTCCCTGTCAGCTGCACTACCTCATTTCCTAGTTTCTGCTGTGCTTCACCTTGACTCTCCCCTTTGTCTCTCTTTTGTTGCATCCTTATTTTATTGCATGACTCACTTGCGTGGGCACTGGCTTACTGTGCGGGCACTGGCTCACTGCACAGGCACGCTTTCTCTTCTTTTTCACCAGGAGGCCCCAGGGATCGAACCTAGGTCCTCCCATATAATAGGTGGAAGCCCCATCACTTGAGCCACATTGGCTTCCCTAGAATAACTTCTTAAATGTGTAATCGCTGAAGAAAAAGAATGTACATTTGTAAGGTTTTTAATGTATATTTTCAAATTGCTGTTCAGGAAAGCTTTACACATTGCTTTCTCACCATCATTTTATGAGAGTCCTATTTCCCTACTCCTTTGCCAATTCGTTTGTCAAATGAATGGACAAAAATTATGACCATGTCAGTTCAATCTGGTTATCTGTTATTGCTGTTGTTTTTGCTTATTAACAATGTTGAACTTTTTCCATGACTATGGTTAATCTTTATTTTTTCACTTGTAATTGCTTGATCATATTCCTTGTCCATTTTTCTATTGGGATGTTAGTACTATTTTTATATACTGTAAGGATTCTATGTATAACATTTTATGTATAACAAAATAGTAACCCTTTATTAAATATTGTGCAAATGCTTTTTCACTTTTCACATTTTATTTACCTTCCTATTTTTATGATGTTTTTGACATAGTAGAAAACTTTAAATTAAATTCAAACCTGGCAATATTTTCCTTTTTGGCTTTTGCAATGGATACCATGTTTATAAAATCCAATGCCCACTCAGGTGTCCTTAGTCACTTTTTTCTAGTATTTTTAAGATCTTATTATATACATCATAGTGATTAAAAACATGTGCTTTGGAGGCTGAAGGTTCTAGATTTGATTTCTGGTTCTAGCAACTCTGTGACTCCGGGCAAATTCCTTTATTTCTGTAAGTTTCTGTTTTTCTACCCATAAAACAGTAATAATAATGTACACTCCTCAAAGAGCAGTGAAAATTAGATGGAGTTATAAATATTTATGTATGTCTTAGTGTGCCCAGCACACAATAAACAGTAAATGGTAAATGTACGTAAATTCATGTGGGATATATTTGGTGAATATAGTTTTGATATAGAGTTCTAATATCTTGTTTTTTTAAAAATGTTTAGCCTGTTGTCCCACCATCATTCTACTTTTTCCTGACTAATTTGAAATGCCTGCTTTGACATGCATTATCCTATACATACTAAAGTCTCTTTCTAGACTTTCAGTTCTGTTCCCATAACCATCTCTTGCTAACCATCATCTGAGGCTTCAGCGAGTCATAATCTTTTTGTTGGTGGAGGGTCTTGCCTTGATGTTGATTGCTGCTGACTGATCAGGGTGGTGGTTGTTGAAGGTTGGTGTGAATGTGGAAATATTTTAAAATTTAAGACAATAAAATTTGCCACATTCATTAACTCTTCCTTTCATAAAAGATTTCTCTGTAGCATGGAATGCTATTTGATAGTATTTTGCCCACAGTAGAACTTCTTTCAAAATTGGAGTCAATCCTCTCAAACCCTGATGCTGCTTTATCAACTACATTTATGCAATAGTCTAAATCCTTTGTTGTCATTTCAGCAGTGTCCACAGTATCTTCGCCAGTAGATTCCATCTCAAGAAACCACTTTCTTTGCTCATCCATAAGAAGCAACTCCTCATCCATTAAAGTTTCATCATGATATTGTAGCAATGCAGTCACATCTTCAGCCTGTACTTGTAATTCTAGTTCTCTTGCTCTTTATATCACATCTGCTCTTCTTTCCTCCCGTGAAGTTTTTTTTAAATATATTTTTAAAAGATACTTAGATTACATAAAAAAAAAAAAAATAAGGGATTCCCATATGTCCCACTCTCCATACCTCCTACTTTTCCCGACGATAACAACTTCTTTCATTAGTGAGGTACATTCATTGCAATTGATTAACACATTTTGGAGCATTGCCACTAAGCATGGATTATAGTTTACATTGTAGTTTATACTCTCTCCCACTCAATTCTGTAGGTTACCTCCCACTGAAGTCTTTTTTTTTTTTTAAGATTTATTTATTTATTTCTCTCCCCTTCCCCACCCCTCCACCCCGGTTGTCTATTCTCTGTGTCTGTTTGCTGGGTCTTCTTCTTTGTCCGCTTCTGTTGTCAGCAGCACGGGAATCTTTGTTTCTTTTTGTTGCGTCAGTTCTCTGTGTGTGCGGCACCATTCCTGGGCAGGCTGCACTCTCTTTCGTGCTGGGTGGCTCTCCTTATCGGGCGCACTCTTTGCGCATGGGGCTCCCCTACACAGGAGACACCCCTGTGTGGCAGAGCACTCCTTGCACGCATCAGCACTGCGCATAGGACAATTCCACACGGGTCAAGGAGGCCCGGGGTTTGAACCACGGACTTCCCATGTGGTAGATGGACGCCTTAACCACTGGGCCAAGTCCGCCGCCCCATTGAAGTCTTGAATCCCTCAAAGTCATCCATGAGAGTTGGAATCAACTTCTTCCAAACTCCTGTTAATGTTGATATATATTTTTTTAAGATTTTATTTATTTATTTATTTCTCTGCCCTGCCCCCCCCACCCCAGTTGTCTGTTCTCTCTGTCTATTGGCTGTGTCTTCTTCTTTGTCTGCTTCTGTTGTTGTCAGCTGCACAGGAATCTGTGTTTCTTTCTGTTGCGTCATCTCGTTGTGTCAGCTCTCCGTGTGGGCAGCGCCATTCTTAGGCAGGCTGCACTTTTTTTCATGCTGGGCGGCTCTCCTTACGGGGTGCACTCCTTGCGCATGGAGCTCCCCTATGTGGGGGACACCCCAGCATGGCACGGCACTCCTTACGTGCATCAGCACTGCACATGGGCCAGCTCCACACAGGTCAAGGAGGCCCGGGGTTTGAACCGCAGACTTCCCATGTGGTAGACAGACACCCTAACCACTGGGCCACGTCCGCTTCCCTAATGTTGATATTTTAACCTCCTCCCATGAATCAGGAATGTTCTTAATGGCATCTAGAATTGTAAATCCATTCTAGAATGTTTTCAAATGACTTTGCCCAGATCCATCAGAGTAATAATTGTCTATGGGAGCTATAGCCTTACAAAATGTATTTTTTAAATAGTAATCAAAATTACTCCTTGATCCATGGGCTGCAGAATGGATGTTATGTTAGCAGGCATGAAAACAACATGAATCACATTGTACATCTCCATCAGAGCTCTTGGGTGACCAGGTGCATTGTCAATGTGTATTCATATTTTGAACGGAATCTGTTTTTCTGAGTAGTAGGTCTCATCAGTGAGCTTAAAATATTCAGTAAACCATGTTGTAAACAGATGGGTTGTCATATAGGCGTTGTTCCATTATAGAGTGCAGGCAGAGTAGATTTAGCATAATTCTTAAGGACCCTAGGATTTTTTGCATGGCAAGTGATCACTGGCTTCAACCTAAAGTCATCAGCTGCATTAGCCCCTAACAAGGAGTCAGCCTGTGCTTTGAAGTTTTGAAACCGAGCATTGACTTCTCTCTAGCTATGAAAGTCCTAGATGACATCTTCTTCCAATAAAAGGCTGTTTCATCAACATTGAAAATCTTTTGTTCAGTGTAGCCATCTTCATCAATTATCTTAGCTAGATTTTCTGGATAACTTGCCGCTTCTGCATCAGCACTTGGAGCCTCCCCTTGCACTTTTATGTCAGGGAAATGGCTTCTTTCCTTAAACCTCATGAGCCAACCTTTGCTGGCTTCAAACTTTTCTGCAGCTTTCTCACCTCTCTCAGCCTTCATAGAACTGAAGAGAGTTAGGGCCTTAGGTGTTGGTTTATGGGAGTGTAGTGGCTGGTTTGATCTATACAGACCACTAAAACTTTCTCCAAATTAGCAGTAAGGCTTTTTCCCTTTCTTATCATCCATGTATTCACTGGAGTAGCACTTTTAATTCCTTCAAGAATGTTTCCTTTGCATTCACAACTTGGCTGTTTGGTTCAAGAGGCCTAACTATTAGCCTATCTCAGCTTTTGACATTCCTTTCTCACTGAGCTTAATCGTTTCTAGTTTGCTTATACTTAAAGTGAGGGACATTCAACTCCTCCTTTCCCTTGAACACTCAGAGGCCATTGTAGGATTAATAGGGCTAATTTCAATATTGTTGTGTCTCAGGGAATTAGGAGGCAAGAGAAGGAGAGACACAGGGAACTGCCAGTTGGTGGAGCAATCAGAACACATACATTTATCGATTAAGTTTGTCATCTTCTATGTACATGGTTCATGATGCCCAAAACAATTACAGTAGTAACCTCAAAGATCACAGATCATCATAACAGATATAATAATAATGAAAAAGGTTGGGATATTGTGAGAATTATGAAAATGTGACATGGAGACATGAAATGAGCACATGCTGTTGGAAAAATGGTGCCAATAGACTTGCTCAACAAAGAGTTGCCACAAACCTTCAATGTGCAAAAAATACAATATCTGCAAGGCAAAGTGTAGTAAAATGAGGTATGCCTGTAGATAGGTAGCCAAATGGTTGCCCTGCCAGTTGTGTGCCTTGTTTCCCGTCATCCTCTCCTCTAAATGAGGGGTTTTGCATAGATGGGCTCTGTTTTTATTTATTGGTTTATTTTGTTTTTGACTTTGGACTTTATGGAAAGTTTCCGTTCTTTAGTGTGCAGTTCAGGAGCTTTTTGCTCCCTTGTCTGTTTGTTCATTGCTTGCTCTTTTGTTTTTGTTCATTGTTTTACTCGTTGTCTGCTCTTTGTTTGTTTTGTTTTTTCTTGTTTGTTCATTGTCTGCTCATGGTTGCTTTTGCTCATTTTCTGCTTGTTTATTTTTGCTCATTGCCTGCTTGTTTTCTTTAGGAGACACTGGGAACCAAACCCAGGACCTCCCAAGTGGGAGACAGTCTCTCAACTGCTTGAGCCACATCCACTCCCAGTTCAGGAGTTTTAACCTGGACAGAAGTACTTCTGCAGCCTGCTGCTTAGTGTAACAGAAGGGGAAGGGGGAGCAGTTGGCCCCAAAGTTCTGAAGCAGCTCTGCAAATTACCTTCAAAATTGCCCTTGTTCCATGTGTTTGTATCCCCAAGCTTGGAATCTCTGTGGATCTGCTCTTCCCTTCTCAATATCTTGCTCATGGGACAGCATCTTGGGTTGTGGTTTCCTCTCTCTTTGTCAGTGTGATCAGATCTGTGTCTATTTTCCAGAAATTCATCATAAGTTCTGGCCTACTTGTTTCCCAGAACTATTGTGGATTTACTCTATTTAAAGTATCTTTTGGGAAGTGAATGTGGCTCAACAGATAGAGCATCTGCCTACCATATGGAGGGTGCAGGGTTCAAACCCAGGGCCTCCTGGCCCATGTAGTGAGCTGGCGCACGCGCGATGCTGCTGCACACAAGGAGTGCCATGCCACACAGGGGTGTTGCCCGCGTCAGGGTGCCCCCTGCACAAGGAGTGGCCCCTGCTCAAGGAGAGCCGCCCCTTGCAAAACCACAGTCTACCCAGGAGTGGCACTGCACACCGAGTGCTGATGCAGCAAAATGACGCAACAAAAAAGAGATGCAGATCCCCAGTGCCGCCTGATGAGACTACAAGTGGACACAGAAGAAAACACAGCGAGTGGACACAGAGAGCAGACAAGGGGCAGGGGGGCAAGGAGGGGAGAAATAAATAAATAAATGTTTAAAAATATACATAAAGTATCTTTGTTTGTCTTTTTAAAGAAATTTGGGGAGGGGAGGGAAGTAGATCGTAGTGCATAGCCCTGTCTTGATCTAATCCTAGAGAGCAGCCTCAATTCTGTGAAAATAGCTTATGCATAGAAATAATGATAGAAGTATACCAAAATGTTAAAGAGCAGTTATTTTGAGGTGGTGACTTTATGCTTGTTTTTAATTCTCTTCTATACTTTCCTGTCTCTTCCTTCACTTTTAATTGTAAAATTTTTTTTTTCAAAATAAAGTAATAGTCCATGGATTCCCATTAATACCTTTGAGAGGATGGAGGACTTTAAATTAGGAACCAGGTATTTATAAACTATAAAAAACTCACCACAGAGCTGTTGATCCTGGTGTTTAAACCAGTGGTCTTCAGACTTGGCAGCTATCCTAATATTCAGATTCCTGCTCCCCTGGTTTTGAACCAGAATCTCTAAGGGAGAGATCAGGAATCTGTTTTATGAGCGCCCCCATGTGTGTTAATTCTTAATTTGTATAAAATTCCTGTTTGGTGTGATGGAAAAATGTTGGTAATGGATGGTGGTGGTGGTAGCACAACATTACAAATGTAATTAACACCACTCAACTGTATATTTGAAAGTGTTTAAAATGGGAAATTTTAGATTGCATATGTTACCAGAATAAAAATTTCAAAAAACCATAGAACTGTACAACACAGTGACCCCTAATGTAAACTGTGGACTACAGTTAATAGTATAATTATAAAAATATTGTTTCATCAATTGTAACAAAGATACCACACTAATGCAAAGTGTTAACGATAGGGAAATCTCTGGGGGTGGGTAGTAATTTGGAAACTCTATACTTTCTGCATGACTTTTCTATAAACCTACAACTTCTCTAATAAATAAATATATATGTGGAGAAAGAGAGAGAGAGAGAGAAATGCTCCCCCAGGTGATCCTGATGATTATTTACATTTGGAAATCACTGCTTTAGCTTATTTGTTTCCAAATGCATTACCTCATACTTACATAAGTGAAAATTCTCTGTCACTTTTCTTCCTACCTTCTTATATTTGCAAGATCTCCCTATAGTTTATCGTCATCAGCTGGGGCATTTAATCCACTGTATACTTGCTCTTCCAGATTATTTATGAAAACAAGGAAAATATAATGAAATTTATTGAAATCTCAGTGTTTAAAATATTTTAAAAGTATTCCGAATGTGCAGAAGGGAAAACTCCCTGACACTACTCCTTTTCATTGAGTGCCCTTTCTTGGGCAAGAAGGCCTCTTAAGAAATTGAGCATATCATATTTTTCATAATGTAATTTTAAAAAATAAATAAATAAATAATTAAAAAAAAAAAAAAAGAAATTGAGCATATAGTCTACATCCAGAGCAATGTCCATTTCTTCCTCTCCTTTAATGTTAGTCTCTAGCCAGTTTCCTTTCCTTGACCAAACAGCCCCAGTCCCATGAGTATTCTAAAGGACAAAAATGCATCTTTGTGTAAAACCTTGTGAAAGGCTTCTTGAAAGCCTACCAACATACCAGCCAGCATTTCACTCGCCATTTATTAAACACAAATATATTTGTCTGCATTTCCATTAATTCTGTTTTCATCAGATTCCAGCAGCTTACATTCAGGAATGTTGACATAATTTGTTGGCAAGTGTGGTGTTATTGGTGAGCTCATGTCCAGGTTCATTGCCTCATCATTTATCCAAACCAGCATCTACTGAGTGGCCTCTGTGCCAAATACTGATTGCACTTTACAGTTTGCAGAACAGGCTTAGTACCACCATCACTGCATCCAGTCTGCCTACAACCCTGGGAAGTAGGCAGCACAGTATTACCATCATGATCCTCATTTTAAAGATGGGGAAATAGAGGCCTGGGTTGCTTAAGTAACTTGTCCAAGGTTGCACAACTCAGCAAGTGTCAGAAGCAGGCCTCAAACCCAAGCCCCTGACCTCAAATCCCACGCACTCATCAAAACACCACACTGCCAACTTCTCACGGTTCTTTTCCCCAGTTTTCCTCTGAAGCCTTTCCCACACCTCTTGCTTTATGGTAAAAGTATGTCTGGTTCTCCTAGTAATCTTATACACATCAATAACTGCAAAAGAACCTGCTGTAAGAATTCTTGCACTTATAATCAGTAACCATTCCGGGAAGAACCGTCAGGTCAGATGGCGCAGCCAGAGAACTTCCAGAACACTGGTGGGCAGGGCGCAGGGTTGCTCCCCCATCTCTCCTCCGATAATGCCCTGGGAATTGGTATTTGTGGAAACTGCAAACGTGTGGACTCCTGGTCACGAGGGCTTGTTTTCCATTTAGTCTCCTGGAGGAGGATTCGGAGGAGGAGGGAGACTTGTGTCGCATCTGTCAGATAGCCGGGGGTTCCCCAACCAACCCCCTCCTGGAGCCTTGTGGCTGTGTGGGAAGCCTGCAGTTTGTTCATCAAGAGTGCCTGAAAAAGTGGCTGAAAGTGAAAATAACATCAGGTAGGTGGGGAAGGAAGAACCAAACGTGCAGCCACATATAATTAATATGAGACACAGTGTGGGCCTCGGGGCCTTGTCAACAGCTCACTGTCCTGGGCCAGGCAGTAACTTGGGGAAACAGGGCCTGGTCCGGTGTGCTCGAGCACAGCTTTGGTAGGCTGTCAGCAGGACTAAAGGCTGTCTTCACTTTATGGGGGGGGGTGGGGGGGGTGCGGGGGGCGGTGAGTTTAGTTTGGTTTTTCCTAATCTGAAAGAAGAGTCCTGGAATCATCTGCTATTGAACCCGACCCCTGCTTGAGGCCTCAGCAGAGAGGCTAAGCCGGCCCCCCAGAAGGAAGGGTTGGTAGAAATGGGCCGGTGGCTGCACCTCAGCAAGCATCAAGCACACAGCAGGCCTGCCCGGCGCTCCTGAGCACCCGCAGGACGCACACAGGGCTGCTGCTTTCGAGTTTGGTGGGGGGTGGGGGTGGGGAGCCGGTACCTAAGAAACTGAGCAAAGCGGCCTTTTTTTTGCAGTGAAGGGTAGGAAGAGAGAGCTGATCTAATTTTTGAAAACTATTTTAGATAAAGAGATTTCCGTGTGCTGGTTTTGTCAGCTCTCTCTTTAACAGATCTTATAACGGGGTATGAAGCCCCTTCTCAACTCCCTGCGGAGGTTATAACCTAAATATAGCCACATCAGTAGGTCTGCTGTAGTTTTCTTGGCAGAGAACAGAAGGTTTCTTTAAAACAGGAATGAGAGCAACTTTAACAAAAAAAAAACACAACGCGTCAATGCAAAGAGCAAGTCGATTAGAAAAATAGCTGCTGTGTCTTTCAGACCCGCCTCTCTGACAACTTTTACCCCATAGCCAGATCCTGTTTCTTTCCTCTCCCACCCTCTCCTCTTTGGTGATCACTGTTCCGGGCAGCCCAGGAGACCCAGAGCTTTGCCTTGTCCCCAGGGACAGCACACCACTTAATCAGAGGAAGGAGCATGTGGGGTCACACATTCTCTGCCTCATCCCTGAGGCTCTTTTTCTCCCTAGTGTGAGAAATATAGGCTCACTGCCCAAGATCTTTAAATGCAGAATGCCACAGCAAGCAGAGTACGTGGTCCTTCTGGAGGACAAGTGAAATTTTGATTGCTAATGACTCTGCCATACAATGCTTTACCTTACTAGAAATGTGGGCTAATTAAGCATCTCGCAGAGAATATACTCATGAAACGTGATGAAAGTGCTGCTAAAGGCTTGCAAATGCCAATGCTAGTATGTTCAGCAGGATTCGACTGGAAGACACAGGGGACACTGAGTAGCCTAAAGCATTACAAAATGATGCTAAAAAAAAATCAAACAAAATACAGATGCGAGATTGCTTTTTAGCCTTGTCCTTTGAAAGTCTCTAATATTTACTATTTCTGTATATCACTAGTGAGGAAAAATAGACCTGGTGAATAAAACTGCCCAAGCCCTAGTGTCACCAAATAAATGCAGGTAAATAATGAGTCTTCTATTTTCTAATGCATAAAATAAACACCAGTACATCATCGGCCAAAAGGTAGCAACTACACTAAAATGTTTGGCAGAACGTTTGCTTAGATATGCAGTGACTCTTCTTCATCTTCCACTTTTGCACTGGGAAATAGGGTTGTTAGAAGGGGAAAAATAGCTGATGTTGATTGCATTTTTGGAAAAACAACAACAAACACCAGCAGCGAAGGAAGCCTTCTCCTGTTTCTCTTCCCTGGACTGAGCCCAGGCTTAGGGCCTGGCCTTGTGCTACTGTCACTAGTACCCACACATGGCCCCTGGCTGCCTCCCTTTTCTCAGGTGGGAATGTCACTTCGGCAGGAGTAAAGGCAGAATTTTAGGCCTTAGATTGAGGATAGCTTCTTCCATTCTTTTGGTCCTCACTGATTCATTTAGTTGGCCCTGTATTAGGTCTACAAGGGAAAACAACAACAAACAAACCATGGGCCCACTCTTTTGGCAAACACCTGTGTTATAGACTCAGCCTCCATATAGCAAATTCCAATTTTATGAACCATTATTTATATTTGAATTGAAAGCAAGACCTGTTATTTAAAAGTCATGGAAATTTCACTTATATGAAGCTTGCATAGTAATGAGAATGATTACAAAGGAAAATTTTCAGATCTCAGACTCAAGGTCACTTTCTACAGAAGATGACTGGCTTTTAGATGAAGTTCACTGAAGCTCAGAATTCATAACACATACAAGTTTGCTCTCAAAATATCACCTGTCAAAGTGCCAACACAAACAGACCTGGCATTATATGTACCAAATAATTCTCTATCTAATTTAAGGAGCAGATCTAGGTGCCGTGAAAACCTGTGAAATGTGTAAGCAAGGCCTGATGGTCGATCTGGATGACTTGAACTTGAACGAGTTCTACCAGAAGCATCAGCAGTCCCGGGTAAGAAACCCTCTCACCCACCCTGTTTCTGCGGGCTGTAGTCAGTTAGACAGGCGAGGTAGGGCAAACTCACTTTTCCCAAATGAAAGAATGTAGAAGGCCTGTGTGTGGTGTGAGGCTAAGAATGTCCATTTAGCTCACTTCTCTGAGAAGGTCTGTCACTAAATAGGAAAAAAGTCCTGGTCATCATGGGTTGAGTTCACCCTGCTGTCAGGGATAAAAATAGGACGCTTCAGTGGCCAACTGGACACACAGAAGTAGTGAAAAGTCTGGCAAATTCTATGCCAAACTTTGCTGAAATAATTTAAATTTCATAGCAACAGGAACAAAACAACTAATCAGGTTCTTACAGGAAATGGTTCTCAATTTGAATATTAAGTAACTCTGGGGATGTAAGAAACTGCTTTACCCAAGGTTAATAAGCATGTATAGGTGCCTACTGTGTGCTTTTAACACATAGTGAATTAAGTCTCCTGGGGCATTTGGATTGCAATACTAGTATTGTGATAGCATTCATTAACCTTAGGTGGTCAGGTGATTTATGCCAGTGGTTAATCACCCAATTCTGAGGCAACTAATCTCTCATATAAAACTGCACTGCCCAATACAGAAGCCATACGCTAGTTCTAATTGAAACGTGTTATAAGTGTTAAAGACACACTGAATTTCTAAGACTCAGTCAAAAATATATATATATCATTAATAATTTTGTGTTAAATATATACAATATTGAAGAATTAGTCCAAAATAAGAAGTAAATATCACGTTAATAATTTTACATTAATTATGTGTTAAAATTATAATATTTGGGTTTATTGAGTTAACTAAAATATATTAATTTCACCAGTTTTTTACTTTTTTAATGTGGCTACTAGGAATTTTCAAATTATATATGCAGTTCACATTTATGGCTCACATTTCAATTCTATTGAATGGTGCTGATCTAGAAGATGCCTAGCACATAATAAGCAATCGATAAATATTTATCAAATGAAAATAGCCCATCATTACCATGGTGATTTAAGACTGACCTCCCTTATAAGACGATCAGAAGAAATGATTAATAATCCTGGCTGTAAAGCACATCATTTTAAAACTATACAATCATTTAACAACCAAAATGTCACCCTTCAGGGGAGTCACTTCACTTCAGTTTTCAGATCATGAATTTGTATCCAGGCCTCCTTTTGCCAAAAGCACAGCTGAGTCAAAATGGTGCATGTGATTCTGGGCAATTCCACGGTTTGCTTTTTTAAAACTCTAAGGCTGCTAGACAAAGGAGCCCGCCAAAATGATCATAATAAAGGAGATTTGAACAGCTCAATCAACAACATCAACAGGCTTGATACAATGGACCTAATACCACACCAGCCACAAGCATATTCTAGAAAGAACTGTGAAAGTAATTCTGTCAGTCATGGTATGCTCAAAAGGTGTGATTGATGAAAGCTGAATGAAGGGCAAAAATATGGGCAGTAAAAGAAAGGAACAAGGAGTGGTAAAAGAAAAAAAAAAAGGAGTGGTGGAGTACCCTGGCACTAGCAATGTGATCACCTCTCCGTAGGCCTGAAGGGACAAGGGGAGGAAGCTGTAGCTGTAGGAGAGGGACACCCAACAGCCTGTGGCCTTCAAGAGAGAAGGGCAGTCACGGCCACACCTCTCCTCCCACCCCTTGACCTCCTGCCAATGCCTCCCGTTAGCCAAACCCAGCTGGACGGCGGAGAGCAGGTTGCCTACAGAAGGCAGTCTGTTGAAGTCAACCTCTAGGGCACAGAGCAGGGGTAGAAAGTGGATCTGGAGGGGAAAAATAGAAACTACCCACCACAGTAATTATTCTGTGTGGAAGCAGAAAAGATTTCCAATGCGTTTGGATGTGAACTTGACAAACCATCAAAGCCTTTTGAAAATGCCCTTCACTATCACCACAAGTGGAAGCTGGAACGGACAGACTCACCCTGGTGTGACAACAGCGGTCACAAGGGCCAGTGTGCACTATGTATCTACTGATGGAAAGCAGCTGAGGGCGCATACTTTCGCTGAAGTTCTGATTCTTCTGATGGCCGGTTGTGAATTTAATTGTTAAACCTGAGACACAAGGAAAGTGTGACTTAGATGAGTATAGTAGATTAGCTCAAGAGTGAGGTGATTTGTTTAACATAAAGATGTCAGGGGTGAGGTGTGAGGCACACAGGAGCTAACAAGGCAGACACGCTCCTTGTCCTCGCAGACTGTACACCCAGCAGGTTCACCCAAATTCCATCTTTAATTCCTGCCCCTTACAGGGTGATTTGTTCTGTGAAATACCACTTGCATTCGTATTGTTAGCTCACCTTATAATGTCTCAGGGAAGCAGACAGATTAGGGAGCTCCCCGCCTCCCCAACCCCTCGTTTATAAATGGAGTCCCTTTGGTCCTGTATAGTGAAGACTCTTTGCCCAAAGTCATCGCCTTGATGGCCCCTGGCTGTCCGAGTAAGCCCTCTGGGGGCCAGGCCCACTACGTGGTGGGGGCATGCCCCTCGCATCCCTGCTCCTGTGGCAGAGGAGGGTCTCCGCGGGCCCCTGGCCTGACCATGCTCCATCACAGCCAACAGCAGGTGTCCTGGGACATGCGCAGTCACCTACTCACCTTCAGACCTGGGAGAGCTCTCGAAGCCTTGAAGACTTGTTAAAGTGTCCAGTCAAGCTTTCGACTTCTTCTGAGGGATCCTATCGGGAACTTCAGTGGGTAGCACATCTCCGGGTGGAAATGGATAGTAACCAAACAACGGGCGGTGGGGGGAGGGGGTGCAGGAGGAAAGAAAGAAAAACAGCCGCAGGCAGGCAGAGCCCTCCGGAGCCCGCCCCCGATGCTCCCGGGCCTTCTCCCTCTCCAGCCTCACCGCCCCCGCCCTCCACCCCCTTGCCCTGGGTCTGGTGCACGAAGGGAACCGTGGTGGGAGCCCAAGTGCCGTACGGCGGGGTCAGGGGAGGAGCAGGTCAGGCTGAGCTCCAATAAATAACACTCTGATATCTAGTTCCTTTTGCCCTCGCCAAATAAATACTGCAGAACTCTTTCAGATAACAAATTCCTCCCACTTGTAGCTTGGGAGTATAAAGGACGATGACTCTGAGTTGGCTGTCAAACGCCCGCTCGGATTGGTCCACCCGAGCGCCTTTGTGCAGCATCCCAGGCTTTGCAGCGCACGCGGCACACGCAAAGGGCGCACAGAAAAGAGCTCAGCCCCGGAGATTTATGGCGCCATGTGACAGGCTCCCTCCCACAGACCGGAGAAGAGACACAATCTGCTAGAAGTGACTTTTCAAATTATCTGCAGAAACCATTAGTGGATATTTTCCCATCTGCATGCCCCCGGGCCTTATTGAGTCATAAAAAGTAAACGATTTCCCTGCATGCTTTGACAAACCTGATAGTTCCAAGCCATTTTCTAGCTGATTGATTTGCCAGTATGCATCAGAGTGCCTATGAGCCGAAAGGCCGACGGGCGGAGAGAGCTGGAGAGGAAACCAGCAGCAGCTCGCTGAGGGAGCAGCGGCCCAGGAAGACTGAGGGGCGAGGCTCGGCTTGTCTGCAGGAGCTGAGCTGCAACCCCGAAGGCTTCCCAGAGAAGGAGGCTTGTCTGAAACGAGAGGGCAGACACCCGTTCATGGAAAGGCGGGAGGAGGCGATTAAAACAGAAAAAATGAAAACCAACAACTTCCTCTCTCTCCACTCTAGACCAAGGTAAGAAGAGCAAAGAAAACACGGCCACAGACTAAAAATAGGACTGCTAAGGACAGCTGACTTGAGCCTTTAAACGCAGGTCTGGAGGACAGTAGAAGGGCCTTGAGCAGGGACCTTGGGGACCCCCATGGGGCGCCGACTCAGAAGGAAGAGCTGGTTGATGCTAACTTGGGCACTTTTCCTGGCAGCTCTTTTGGCAAGGGAGAGGTGTGAGCTGCACCAACATCTGAGCTACCCCTGATCTAGGGGAATGGGGACAACAGCCCCTGCAGCTCCCTGCGCTGTTGCGAAGGAAGGAAAATGAGACCCTGAAGTGGTCACTGTGTCAAGTCCGAGCTTCGTTTATCCTGGGAAAACAGGGTTACAAGTCTGACCTTTCCCAAGGGCCATGCCCTCTGCGGAGAGCGTTGCCCTGGGGCGGGGTGGCCTCCTGAGCGCCATCTGGCCCTTCCTGGGGCTCCCTAGCCTAGCCGCGGGGATTGGCATGAGCACAGATGCCCTGCAGAGGGGGAGGAGGCACTACTAATGCTGCTAATTCACTGAAGCACATAGTCTGTGAAAGGTCCAAAGGCTGAGGCCTAACAGCACAGCCAAAAGAGCGAGGGCAGAGGAGCCGGGGCCAGCCAGATGGCCACATCCCTCCTGTGTCACACACCTGCTCTGAGCACCGGTGATGCTGCTGGGAAGATGCACAAAAAATTAAACTCAATCCATCCCTCAGGAAAAAGGAGAAACTTTAACAAGTACAAGATACAATATACAAATAAAAATACGGTGTACAAATAAAGACAAAAGCTCAGGAGTCCTGGAGTGAGGCGATGATGGAGGTGGGTAAGGCTCCTCAGGAAGCTTCCCCAAGGAGGTGAAGTCTGTGACTGGAAGTTATGGACACAGCCTGGCAGAAAGGTGGGAGGGGGCATTCAAAATAGATGCATGAAAGCAAGTCCACAGACCAAACCAGAAGCTTGAGCAAGGGCCCTGAGGCCTGGGTGGCCGCCCCTGCCAGGGCAGAATGCTCCCTGAGGACTAAATCATACAGACCAGCAGGAGAGGGTGACCCTGAGGGGAGACCAGCATTCAGCCCAATTCCAAAGGAAGAATCTTCCAGAGCTAAGGTCTGGGGCCCATTCTCTGGGTAAACAAGGGATCTGGGAAAATAAAGCACCCCTGTGGTAACTGTTATACCAGATTCTCCTACTGAAAGCTGGCTGCCCTCCTAAGACAGCGGTCTCCTTGCATTTACACCTCTGCTCAAGATGCCAGTAGCTCCACGTTACACACTGCGTGACATTCAGACTCCTCAGTTCTGCTCAAGATGGTCCCCACCTCACCATCTCGCCAGCCCATGCCGAAAAAAGCGTCTTTAATCCAAAACCAATACCTTCCCCATATACTCCACTCTCCCCACATACTCCAGTGCATAGGGAATCTCATGCAAAACTCTCCGCTGTCTCCTTCCCTAGCCCTTTGCTGGTATTCAGTGCCTCTGCCTGAAAGGCCCTTAGTTCCCCTCACAGCCACCCACTAAAGCCTCTTCCAGCCTGGAAGGGACCGCTCAAAGGCCCCCTCCCCCCCGAGAAGCCTTGCCCCACACTCAACCAATCTCTTTCTTCCCCTTGGCTTCTCCGCTGTAGCCCTTGACACGTCCCGCTTGCCCTGGCTGGTCATGAACAAACTCCCTCCCACATCAGGTGATGGGGTCCCAGCGAGCAGTCGCACAACTTGTTGCCCTCTGTTCCCCACAGCACCCAGCACTAGACTTTCTACGTGTAACTGCTCCCTCAGTGTTACGGAATGGCGCTGAGCCTGGGATCTGGAGCTTTTACAGAGCGTCCTCCTCTGGGAGTAAAACATTCCAGGATGGTTGCCCCCCAGGACAGGCCTTGCCTTGGGGCTTGGGCTCCTGTCCCATTTCTTTTTTTTTCTTTTTCTTTTTCTTTTTTTAAAGATTTATTTTTTATTTCTCTCCCTTCCCTGTCCCCGCCACCCCCCCCCCCCAGTTGTCTGCTCGCTGTGTCCATTCGCTGTGTGTTCTTCTGTGTCTGCTTGGATTCTTGTCAGTGGCACGGGAATCTGTGTTTCTTTTTGTTGCGTCATCTTGCTGCATCAGCTCTCCGTGTGGGCGGCACCATTCCTGGGCAGGCTGCACTTTTTTCGTGCTGGGTGGCTCTCCTTACAGGGCGCACTCCTTGCGCATAGGGCTCCCCTACACGGGGGACGCCCCTGCATGGTGTGGCACTCCTTGCGCGCATCAGTGCTGCGCATGGGCCAGCTTCATCACACAGGTCAGGAGGCCCTGGGTTTGAACCCTGGATCTCCCATGTCGTAGGCGGACGCTCAAATCCGCTTCCTCTGTCCCATTTCTTAACACCTCTCAGTCTTGTCACCCTCCACCCTATGATTTAAATCATGAATATTTTCAAGCTGAACTTAAGAGCTTCCTTTTCCTTATTTAGGCACAAAATGAGCTGATGAATTCGGGCTTGTACCTGGTGCTGCTACTTCACCTCTATGAACAGAGGTTTGCAGAACTCATGAGACTCAACTACAGTCGGGTCACAAGAGAGAGGGTAAGACTGGCTCTAACGTGGCCCTCCCATGGCAGTCCTGAAACCCTTGCAGTGTTGTTTGTCGCATGTGCAATCTGTTGAGGTTCTCACGGTCACTTGGTGGGATATGGGGCTGTCATTGTTAGCACTAAGACTTAGCAGCTGCGGCTTATAGACAGTGACCCTCTGGCTGAAAAGTAAATGATAATTACATAATTGCTTACTATTAAACATGAGTGGTAATTAAATGATCATCACTGGTTGTATAAGTAAGTGGGTCTCCAGGGATATTTGCCCCCCAAAATAGAGGCCAGCAAGAATGCTGGGACTGAGCAAGCATTAGGTTTGGGCATGCCCACTGCCAAGCAGGAAGAGTCCATGGAAACCAGGCACCTTTCTCGAGGAAGAGTTGTTTAAATATTAATAGCAATGAGACCGTAAGAGGGGCCTCTGCGTATTTTGCTTTGGAGTCCAGAGTACATTATGCCAGCGTATGCATGCTGGGGTGTGCATGCCGGCTGGAGGAGACACGCTGCCAAGAAGTGAAGGCGTTCGTGGTACTAGTGTTTGCTGTTAGAAAAGTGTCCACGTGCTTGCGTGGAGTGATCATCTGTGGCTGCCCTTCCTGTAACGAGATCTGAGGGCCCCGGGAGGCTGCATAGTATAGCAGGAAATCCTGGCCCTACTCCTCACTGTTGCCTGCCTGTGGCAAAGTCCACAACCCTCACGGAATCATTCCCATGGAAAAAGAAGATACTGGACTGGCTGACCTCTGAAGTGTCCTCATATACTTGGTCTTTGTCATGTCAGAACCTTGAGCCCCAAGGGACTTCCCTCTTCATTAAATGCCTCTCTGTGGCCATGCCAGGAGAGAGCACTGCCAGGCCCTGCCTTGGTCAGGTCAGGAGCTGGGAGGTTTTTAGTTGTTTGGATCAGAACACTTCTTGAGGCTTGGAACTTGACCTCCGCTCATATTAGAAGGTCATGACTGGAAAGTGAGCCAGTGTGACAGCGGACAGCCAAGCCACCAAAGCAGCCATGAGGCAGTTTTAGTGGTCCTTGCCACCCCACTCCATATAGCTCTATCTTCACTCCTTCTCTTTCTTCTTCTTCTTCCTCTTCTCCTCACTCTCTTTCTCTTTCCTTTATCTGCTGGCACCAGTCCCTGCCTGGGGGTTGCCATCCACTGATTCCAAATGTTCTTTACACAGCAGCAGACCCTGCATGACAGGGGGCTGTTGCAGTCTATTTAGAGTCAACCTATTAAAAAGGCTGGGTTCAAACCTTGCGTTTGTCCTAGGTTTGTCCCTACATGATTTCTGGCTTAAATTCTCCCCTTAGACCCTATGCTCACAATTAAGAAAACAGACTGGGTCTTAGCCAAGATATCTTCTCAGGAATCTCACCCTCTTTTTGACCTGGGCTTGTCCTTCCTTACCTCTTCTATGGTCCTAATGGTGACATAAACTCCTCATAGAAATACATTTAAAGAAAGAAAAGTACAGGAAGCAGGAAATGATCCTTTGTTAACATTTCTGTAACCTCATTTTCATGATTCCACATCTTTTTTAATGAACTTTTTATTGCACATTGAGCTTCAAAGCATTGTGGTTGATTTAGCTTACAGATGGCCCCAATGTCACCGAGCAACATAAGCAAACACGAGAAGACAACAAACAGTCCAACCCAATGGATTGAAACCAAGGCCCTGAAGCATTGGTTTCTGGCTTCCTAGTAAAACTGTCCCAGAGAAAGAGTAGGTTACACTTGGGAGCAAACTAGAAACCAGAGCGGAAGGAAGCAGAAAAGGGTCGGGCAGCACTCTTCTCTCACCACAACCTTCCATGTAATTTCAAAAACCCTAAAATAGATCTTGCCCACTTCAACCACCGAGCAAGAACCATTGCAAATAACCAGCTAAGAGGCACACAGGTAGGAAACGAAATGGCTCTTGGCAAAGTTACACTCTTCTTGATTCAAGTCTCAGAATTTTCTTGTAGGATATGCTCAGAATCTGAGGGTAACATTTAGCAAAATAGAGACCCTCAGTTGGGAGAGAAACTCTCCTTGACTCTTCTTTACCTACCAGAACACTCACATGGGGCTTCTTGGTTGTATCTAATTAAGAGTTCCAGTAATAAATGCTTGTTAATGATGATAATAATCATTCATTCATTCATTCATTCATGCACTGCTCTCTACCACGTGCTGAGATGAGGATCAGGGGAAGTGATGATGATGCCATTTTTTCTCCTTTCTTTGAGGAACTTATGATTAAGCTGGGAGAAGAGACTCACATATTTACAAAACCAGGAAAGTTGGAAAGTGGCACTTGGGCAAGAGAACAGTGAAATTAACAACATAAGATCTTCTCTGGCTGAAGCTTCCTGAGGTTTCCAGGATTCCAAAAGCAAGCGATTTGTCTCCCCAGTGAGGCTGAGAGCTATTTAAAAGCACAGCCAGGACTTTAATACTTTTCTCTTATGTTGGGCACACGATGAGTCCTACATGACTGTTGACTAGGTCTCAGGTACTGTGGGTGCTCAGAGCAGCAAGTGATTGCAAAAGTGCCCAACAACTGCCAAAGAAGGACGTGGCCTGCATGGGGTGGGAACGGGGGTTGTTCTTAACTCCTTGGGCACAGTCCTTTTGTACCCCACAGTCCTCTGGTATCTAGAAAATGCCTGGCACATAGTAGGTGTTCAGTGACTTTTTGGTGCACAAATTGATGAACTAATGAATCAGAACCTAATCTTTCAAGGAGGCAAGTCTTGATTTATGTTTGGAAAAAGTAATAGGACAAATTTGTGGAGAGGAAGTATTCTCAGTAAAGTATTCTCAGTAAAGCTCAAGGTATATTCATTTATTTCAAGATTTACTGTGTGCCTACTATGTGCTAGCTTCTAAACTAGATGCTGGTTGATTAAGACACTCCTTGCCTACAAGGATTTGAGTGAATAGAGAACCATCATGTAACCAAGAATGTGCTGTGTATTATCATAGATGGTGGAGCCAGATACAGAGAAACATAGAGCAGAGTTAGCAATGAACCCCTCCTCCCTCTCCTTCTCTAGGCAGGGGCCTCAGGGACAAAAGCCAATGCTTCTGGGCCTTGCTTTTTCTGTAATTTGGTTGTACTCTTTGCTACCAATCTTCCCGCTGTTTTGGGAGCCTGGTGGCCAACCTGCTTCCATTAACACTCGCCTGATCAAGGGAGGAGATGATGTTTGAACTGAATCTGGGAGAGTTTACAGATAGACAGGGTTGGTTGGGAAGGAAAGGAACTCTGTGCAGTGGGAAGCACACACTTAGAGGCTCAGAGACATGAAAAGGCCTGGCGTGCTTGGGACAAGTCAGGGAGCAGAGTGTGGCCAGGGCCTGGCAGGCAGTGAGCCTGTAGGCATAGGAAGGGACCAGGATATGAAGGGTTTGTCTGGACTCTCCAACAGGTGATCGAGAGCCCCGGACTGGTCAGGAGAGTCCCATTTTTGAAAGATAGCTCAGGCAGCCATGTGGAGGGTAGGCTGGAGGGGGAAGCAGAGAACAGCTGGGAGGCTGTTGGAGTGATACAGGGTAAGGGGACCCATGTGGGGAGCACTGGAGATGGGAAGAACAGGCCAACTTGGGATGGGCACGGGGTTGAGGTACAGCCAAAGGAAGGCATTGAACGTTAATCTCTGCAAGCACCCAGTGGACAGCTGGCCTTTCTTGCTTCAAATTTTCATGGTGGGAGCACCTCCAGAGAACTTAGGACCCCACCAGCCTCAGCTGACCCCACCTGGCTCAACCTTTAGTCTGACAGAGACAGAAGGCTGGCCTTATGAAGGTGCCTCCCTCTGTCCCTTTCAGCGCCCATGTGGATACTCCATTAGTCAGGGCCTGCTCTCCCAAGACCCTCTGGCCTGGGCTTCCTCTGAGCCATAGGTCTTGTCTCTACCACACTCCCTGTTCCCCTCAATGAAATGTACCCGTACCCTGAGACCCCACCCTGCCTGCCCAGGGCAAACCCCCAGACTCCCTGGTGCCTAATTATCAGTAGAAAGAATCCCAGTCACAGAGCTAAAAGGCAAAGGGCCTTCCCTGAATTAGTGTCCAGTCGCCTGGACTTGGCGCCCCTGTTGGCCTTCTGCCCAGGTGTGCTGGTAATGGTGGACACTTCTGGTTAGGTGGAGGGGTAGGGAGTGCAGTCGCTGGCATGGGATGCAAATTGGGTCTTGAAATAGCTTCCAAATCCTACTGGTACATTCAGAGTAGGATTGTGTGACTTTCTCTATACCCCCTCCCCATTCACACCATGTCACACCAAATGTATCCAAACTATGGGAAGCCCAGGCTTGGACCACAGTTGGGAAAGTTTCCAGTACTCACCAAGATGAAGTTTCCTGGTGGAGTGCGGAGAGGTGGTTAGATACTATCACCTGGCCCCGGCCAGCAGCTCAGTCTAGAGCAGGCTGAGATCATCTCCGCAGCCCAGAGACATGAAGGCAGCAGTTACCAGAGTCCTGAGGTATTATTTACCAGGTAATGATACCTGCAACTCTAGAAGAAATTCCAACCCCCACACCAGCCTCCCTGCCCCAGGGGCACGAAAGGGGCTCGAAAGGGGCTCAGGGACTAAAGCTGCCTCCTGCCCAAGCAGTTGCCCCAGTAACAGGGTCCACCACCCCTTGTTTGGTCTCCAGCCTGTCACAAAGCCCCTCTTCTCAGGGGAAGAGCGCCCCATCCCTCCTTCACAGATCCCACACCCTAGTGGCCTGGCACAATGGGCTCCCGCGGAGTACACAGTGTTTCTTATTGTGGCATAAAATGCCATAAAGTCAGAACAAAGAGGGAGCCCAGGGCCTTGATGGGCCTGCTGCTTCCTGCCGGGCAGAGAATACAACTGATTGTTTAAAAGCCAGTGGTGAGGCAAGTGGCCAATTAACACGGCCTTCACCCCCAAGGCCTGTAAATGTGATTCCCTAGTCCGAATGGGATTCTGCTATTCAGATCAATTGCCGAAAGGAAGCAAGTCTGTCCACACTGCCAAATTTAGAAGCCCTGAACAGCGAAGGTGACCTGGGTGATCGCTGCAGCTGTCTTTACAACTAAACTAAGCCCTGCCCATGCCGAGTATCAACATTGTCCTCAGCCCCTATGCCCACTCTCCCTGTCCCTTTAAGGTGATGTAAAGGACACCTAGAACATTCCCGAAACTAGAGAATTATACGTCTGTTCACAGTTGTATTGGAAAACAATTCATTTCTCATTGTCTTCTTTCTCATAGTTGTCAAGAAATTACCCACAACCCAGACCGGAAGAAAATGAAAGTAGGTTTGGGGGTCAGTCTGGCCCTTTTGAGGGTGTTTGTTAATTTGCTTTTTTTTTTTTCTGTTACTGTATTGGACCTAAGACGGTGGAAGGAAGTAATGGCCACCACCCAGAGGCAAATATAACCCCAGAAAGCTTGGGAAACTCTAGCCGCAGAAAACAATCAGGAAGGCCAGTCCAAGTATGCTGAATGCAGAGCAGATAAGAATTTTAATTCATCCTGAAAGCAAGGAAAAGGGCTGACAAAGGGGAAGAGGGTATCAGCAGGCGTAAGATGACTTGCTGCTTGGTTTTTTCCTTTTCTTTGCCCGGATTCTCCAGAGTCCAGTACGTGGTGAGCCCTTCAGGTTTTTTTACTGCCCGGGTCCTCTGGGTTTTTCCTTTCCAAACCCTGGATGGGGGCTGTTTAGCCATTAGGAGACAAATACATTTTCAAGCCAGAGGTTTTATTGGATTTTCTCACCACTCGGCCCTATCAAGTGAGTTTGCTGGATCCAGAGGTTGAACAAGGAAAACAGTTCTGAGAGATGCCCCTCAAAGGAGGCTGGAGGAAAGTCTCCTCCTGTTCACTATCCTCACAGAAAACCCGAGTGGAGAAAATGTGCTTAATGAAAGCAGGCGAGCTTGCAGTCAGACTCAGGAAGAACTTCTCCTTCAGTAGAGGAGAGAATAAACATGGCAGTGAATTGAGGAGGATGTAACAATCTACTCCCAAAGGCTCTTCTGGTGGATTTTGCAACTGCCTTGTCCCCAAGGGTTTAGGACAGTGGTTCCCCTATGGGGAACCTCATCAAAAATACAGATTCCTGGGATCCTCCAAGAGATTCCAATTCAGACGACAGGATGGGGCCCCGCATTTGAGCCGGGTCAGCCTGTTGCAGTCAGTCACCTTTAAGCTTTAGGGACCCCTCCCCCCGCCCCCCCCCCCAGTAGACCTGCTGGAGGAGATGCTGAACCAGCTCAAATCATCACTGGGTGGGGCTCAGATTATGCCCCTGAGAACCCAATTTATTATTCAGGGCATGGCAGTCTGAGAACCCCGGGTGGGGGGGGGGGGGCGGCCGGGGCGGGAAGGATCATTTTCAGAGACAGTTCACAAAAGGACCTACAGCGTCCCCGTCCTGGGCACGACCGCGTGTGCCCAGCCCAGCCGGGTAAGGGCCCAGCGCCCCCCCCCCCCCGTGCCCTCGCGAGGACCCGGGGGTGCTCCAGGAGCTCCCCAGATTCCCCGGCACAGCTGCTGTTCCCCGCCTCCGGCCGCGGGAAGGGGGGCTGGCGAGGTCTCTAACAGACCTTCGAGGCTCGCCTCTCACCGGTTAAAACGCCTCTGCACCCCGACCCAGTCGCTCAGCGCTGCCAACCGCCTCGCACGTCCCAATCTTGGCCTCCGGCTCGGGGAAGGGCGCGACAGCGAGCCGACCCCAGGCGCGGGGCCCCAGCGGAGGACTCGGGTCACCAGGGGCTCCGGGCGGGGGGCTCCTGGCCGTGCCCCAGCCACCCCCCTCCCCCTCACCCCTCCCCCGGGGTTGCCCCGGCCCTTCCCTGCTCTGGAAACCTGCAGCGGCGGGGCTCGCCCGGGCGTTCGGCGGGCGGCGGCGACCCCTAGTGCCCAGGCGGGCCGTTGCCGCGCCAGCTGCCCCCGTCCTGAGCAAGACGGAGCCTTTTTTCCCAGAGGCCTTGAGCCCGGGCTCCGGGAGGGAATGGAGGCCCCGTGGCCCCAAAGCCCGGGCGATTCCGGGGTGCAGGGGAAGAGCACTTTCTGGGTGGTTCTTAAGAGGGAATTGGCGGCTTCGGTGAGGGAAGGACCCTGCACCGCTGCTGCCTCCCGTGCTGCTACGTGGCACACGGGCCTGTTGCTTGATGGTAACCACTCATTTGCCATCCCTTTTCTGGGAGCCGGGACCACTTCTGAGACCTTCATCCCCAGCCCAAAGCGGGGCACCCAGCCCTCCCCTGGAAATACAGGCCCAGTGCTCCCAGCCCGGTCCGCACCCCCGGCAGGCCCGGGTGGGTACAGCGGAGGCTGAGGAGGGCCCCCTGCAGAGGGACTGACCGACATGCTGGCCTCCTGCCAGAGCCACCATCAAGGCCTGCACCAGCCCAGCCAGAGGCAGCGCCGCACGCGCCCCGCCCGCCCACGGCGCACCGTCTTGGTCCCCTGGCAGCCTAGCCTGGCTCCCCCGGCTGGCAGCGCTTGTTGAGATGGGCTGCCAGAACCGAGTCACAGCGACCTGCTGCCCTCGCTGGGCTCAGGAAACAGGGACGAGGGAGGCAGAACGTCAGGGCCTCCAGGCGGAATCCCTGCCGGCCTCTCTGGCTCTGTGGTGGCCCTGCCGACCTGCTCCCTGGGCAGCCTCTCCTCTCCTGGGGACCAAGGCTCCACAGAAATGCCCCAAGTCCCTGGGGGGGTGTGCCTGACCACTTGTCAAGTGGCTCCGTGACCCAGCCCTGACAGCTGCTTCCCAGCTGGCGCAAATGACTGTCACCACAGCCAAGCCTGAGGGAGAAGAAGGACACCTCCAGCAGCAGGGCAGGTGCAGACAGGAGCAGGGCAGGTGAGGCCCTCAGGCCAAACCCTGGGTCAGAGCACCTCCTTCTCCGCACAAGTCAGGGCAGCCAGGCTTTGGGGGAAAGAAAACAGTGGGGAGGGCCCAGGGGAGCTTGTGGGGCTGGGGCTTTCTTGAAGCCAAAGGTAGAAGCTGAGGGTCTGCGAAAGGCTGGAGGCTGTCAGCAGCCCCTGTTCCCTGCCCTTCTTCACCAGCCAGAAACTTCCTGTTTTATTTTTTTAAGAGGTACCAGGGATTGAACCCATGACCTCTTACATGGGAAGCAGGCTCTTAACCACTGAACTACACCTGCTCTCCAGAAACTGTTTCTAAATAGTTAGGAAGTACCCACTTAAGCTAATGGGAAAAGAAATATATTCAGAACAAGAGTTTCCCCCCCTCCCAAAAAAATAAAAGATGAACCCAGCTCCAGCTCCTCTACTCGACTGCCATCCACTGCCTCATTGCTCTTCCCCCTCCCATCACATGTCCCTCTGCCTCCATCCATTTGTTCCCTGAAAGACTTCTTAAAATCCTAGGTCAGTCCCCCTCCCTGCCAAGGTAGGAGGTGGGGGGTTGTGTGTGTGCATTATTCTGAAGAGGGGGCTATTTAACCTACAAACTTTGGCTAACACACACTTGGAGGCAGTTTTTGCACCAGACTGTGTGGGATTGCAGAGATGATGGAGATGCTTTCTTTGAGGGGCTTCCAGTCCAGCTGCCTGTGCCAGGCTGGAACCCCAGTGGGCAATCCGGGGATTCCTCAGCCCCCGACGGTGGGGGTCTGGTCCCCAGGCTGCTCTAGGCACTGTAGCCAGGTGTGGGGCCGGGCCGGGGGCAGGGGCTGGCCGTGCTGCTCCACGACGGCTCCCACAGTCTATAAGGCTCTACAGCCTGAAAGAGCTTTTTGCTTTGCAGATTCCGAGTTGGGAGATGGAAATGAAAACACCATTTATCAAAGCAACAGCCGGGTCGTCTAGCGAGGAGGCTGGTCATGGAGCTCAGCGCAGACCTCTCTACCCAGCGGCCTTTTCTATGTCCCCCGTGCCTCCCTTCTTCCTTTTCTTTACTGAAACTGCAACTGGTATGTTCACAGTTACCGCTTCACCTTATACCGCTCTCTGTGGGGTCCAGCTTGGGCATCTAGGGCAGCCACAGAGACCTGTGCAGTCCCAGACAGCATGAGCCTGGGCTTGTTGGGCCCCCAGCGGGCTGCCCTGCTCCTGCCCAGAAGCCCAGAAGCCCAGGGGGACCCAGCGGCCCTGGCAGGCCTGGTGGCCTGGGATCCTCCTGTGAGGGCACTCTGATCAGGCTTCACTCCACCCCGAGTGGAATCGAGCCGTGCATTCAGTAAACTGCCTTTATTCACTCAGCTTCCTTTAGTGAATGTTTCACTCTCTTGGACCAAGTCAGGGCCTCACACTTGGGGAGAAGGAAGCTCATCTCACAGTTCCCACCCTACCTCCACTTCTCTTAACTGCACTCCCCCCCACCACTACTAGAGATGACACAGCCTGGGTCCGTGGGCACAAGCTGCCCTGAGATACCCACTTGGGACCTGTTAGTGACAGAATACACACTTCTCTCCAACTGCCTGTGGGCTCATAGCTCTTCTTGGGCCCAAAGACCAGGTCAGGTGAGCTTGAGGTGAAGATCAGGGACAGTCTAGTGGGAAAAGAAGTGTGTGTATGTGCAGTTGTGTGCTTGTGTGTGAGAGACAAAGATAGGTTTAAAAAAAAAAGATGGAATAAATTACCGATACAGTCAGAAACATGCAAAGGGAAAAACCAGACACAGACTACACTTTGTAAGATTCCATGTGTTTTTAGAAAAGGCAAAAGCATAGAGACAAAAAGCAAATCAGTAGTTGCGTGGGGCTGGGAATTAACTGCAAACGGGTTTGAGAGAACTTTTGGGGACCATGAAGTGTTCTAAAGCTGGTTTGTGGTGATGGTGGCACAACTGGATAATTCTTCTAAACTTCATTGAACTATACACTTAAAATGAACTTTATGGTATACTTGAAAATTATACCTCAATAAAACTTTTTTTAAAATGGAGGGAGGGATGACTCAAATCTACAGATGTGACAGTGATTGAGGCAGTTACCCTGAGACCATCACTGGTTTTACATCAACCAGTCACTTTAAAAAAAAAACTATATTCCTTCTACAGAAAATCATTTCAAGGATTTACCTACGCGGCCCATGGGGGCTGGGGCTGGAGAAACAGCCAATGGCCATCTCCCTATGCTAAGGGGCAGCCCAGGTGTCTGCCAAAAGGGGCTTCTCACAGCCTGAGGTGCCAGAAGGACTGGGTATCATTTATTAAAAGGCAATTGATGAACACGGTTCTCTCTCTCCCCTCTCTAACTGGGTAAATAAGTCCGGAATCTATTCTGGGTCAGGCTTCATAGGTGGGGCAAAAAAGGAGCAAAAAAAACCAAGCAAACAGGCGGAGCCCTCCTGGGGGGCAAGGATCTTGGCTGGTCTTTGTTCCCCATTTCTGAAAGAGGTGGGGAGGATGGAGAGGGCAACCTCTGCGTCTTTGGGATTTCCTGTGACTGAAGTTCTGTTCTTCATGGTGGCCCTGGGACCGCCTGTTGTAACTCGGGGTTACGTTAACTCCCATGAGGGGTGGGCATGTGTGAGCTTTAAAATATCCTTGGTGGTGGCCATTTCTAATATATCAACAGAACCCCTACCCCATTTCTATGAACTGTACCCCACGGCCTATCCCAGCTCATCTGCCAAGGTAGTTCCCCTCTGCCTTGGGGCGGGAGGCCAGAGAAGAACAAAGGAAATGGGTTCATTTCAACGTTCAATCTCAAAATGGGCTTCTCAGACCCTCTGCAGAGATGATAGGTTGAGACAACAGCTCTTGAGTGTCAAAGCACGACTGCAGGATTATAGGGGGCCCTCCAGCCCTGGTTTCCCCCTTCCCCCAAACACCTTCTGTCATGCATGGAGGGTGGAGGACTGACATGGCAAATTCCTTCACCTCCTTGTCTCAATTCCCTCATCTGTGAAGTCGGGACAGTAACACCCACCTCATGGAGTGTTGGGAGGATTAAATGAGTTAATGATGCTAAATGGGGCCTACACACAGGAAATGCGCAATAAACTTCAGTTCTTTTTCATTACTGTGAAGGAGTGGCACGTCTGAGGCAGTGTCCCAGGTCTCCTGCAGTCCCAGTATGGGGAAAGAGCCCATCCAAGACACAGGATGGCTGAGGACTGGGTGAACCCCCACCTGGACACTTCACAGACCTCAGAATTTGAGCACCTGGAAAGAAAGAACATGATGACCCGACTAGGAAACTTTACTGACTGGGACTACCCTGAAATGGCTAAAACTAAAGTTCTGCCATCCGTGGGTAGAGACAGTAAGCTTTGTGAATGCGTGGCCTGGAACCCTGGTGCCCACCATGAGTCTATTTCAAACAGGTGCATTTCAAAATGCTGCTTCACCCTCATTTTCTCTAGTGCTGGCCTCCTTCTGGCTTCTCCAGACAAGGAAGGAAGGATAGCTGTGCCTCAAATGACGCTGATCCTGGTGGGAGTGAAGATGTGAAGTCAGCCTTTCTGGAAGCTCTTTATCTTAATAAAGTATCAGGCCAGGCCTGAACATCTGGGCACTTTCATCTCAGGCTGGTCCCCCCACGCAGCCCCTCTTCATTTCCTTGATTTCCTTTCCCCTTTCCTCCCTTTCTTGGGGTCCCCCCTCAAGATGCAGTTCTTTACCCTATCCCTGCAGTAGACTGGAACACTAGTGCTCAAGGCAGCTTGGCAGAGCCGTGTGGTGTGCTGGTCGCCTCCGCTCCCTGTGGCCTCGCAGCGCTGTCTGCCAGGACGTCTGGGAGGAGGCCTCCTCTGAGCTGACAAGAAGAGGTTGCACAAATACCTGAAGCCATTCTCTGGAGGGCGGCCCCACCCTGCAGTTCATTCCCCGACGCAGTGCAGTCCCTGGACATCCATGCGACCCTGCCAGCGAAGGCTGGGCTCAGAGGCCACAGTCAGTCTTTACCCAGGCCTGCTGGGAGGGGCCTCAGCGCGCTGCCTCCACCCCCCCACCGCCCGCCCCAGCAAATGGCCTGGCACACATTGTAGGCACTTCGTGTTTATTGAGCCAAAATGAGCAGAAAGGAAGGAGGCAGTCCCACAGCTCTGCCAGAATCAGCGCTGTCCTGGAGCCAGAGGGTGAATGGCCCCAGGCCCAGAAGCCTTTCTCCTGCCCCTCCCCATCAGAAAGCTGCGGGAGCAATCCCTTTTCCTTCTCTGGGCTGGCAGGAGCCCCCAAGCAGGGAGGCTTAGAACAGTCCCTGCAGGGACACCACCCCTCACCCCCCAGAGCCCCTAAGCTGTCTAAAATGCTTGCAGGAGGGGTGCAGGGATCTGGGAAAGAAAAGAGAGGATGGCTGTTTTTCAATGTGTTAGGCCCCCAGACATTCAGCAGCCAGGGCCGTGAGCACGGGCGCTGGATCCTCACTCCCTCAGCAGCCCTCTCACCTGCAAGCCCGTGCCCTTGACCCTGCCTGCACCCCTCTGCCTTTCTTCTCTCCCAGGGTCAGGGTCTCCCCCTGGGGTGGCTCCCAGCGGCCTGGTCAAAGGATCCTTGAGTTGTAGCCAAGGGCAGGGCACTTGATAACCCCCAGAGGGCGCTGTTCTGGCCACGGGTTTGGAGTGCGAATCTCTTCAGGGTGAAGTGGATTCCTCATTAAAGACAACCCCGTCAAGGACCGGGGCTCCCTGCCCTGAGTGACCAGGCCCCCTCGTGGGCCCTGCGCGGCCTGTCAGGAGAGCCGCAGCTGTGGCTGCAGAGGGACCCTGGAGGGGCCCCGGGCTTGGCTCCTTGTCTCAGCCAACAGCCAACTGTTCTGGCCAAAAGCTCAAGTTTCCTGACCCCTTCTGCCTCTCACCCAGCTCGTCCAGTCCCCACCAAGTGCATCCGTCCTACCTTCTGACATCTGGCAGCTGTTTGCTTGTATTTTCATAAGGAAACACTGGAAAGTCACGCAAGAACCTAACAAAAGTAGTTATCTATAGGAGGGAGCAGGCTGCGTGGGGACAGGGTGGGAGCAAGACTCCCCAGGGGAAAATCCTTTCATGTTTAGGTTTTGAACAGTATGGTTCCTACCTAATTCAGAGAAGTAGAGACTTAGAAAAATTCTCAACAAGGCAAAACACAGAGTCCAACCGCTGCTGCAGCTCGGATCTAAACTACCATATTCTCGTGCCTGAAGTATTACCAGGGCTTCCTAGCCAGCCTTCCTGCTTTCACTCTCCCATTTCCTATCCATCATCTATTTCCCACGTCCTAGCCAGAATGGTCTGAAAAGGTCAATCAGATTAGCCGTTCCCACCGACTTCCTCCACTGGCTTCCGCCTGTACTTGAAATAATAGTCACACTCTACACTGTCAAGGCCTTTTGCAGTCCCAGCCCGGCCCACCCCACCCCGTGCCCCACCCTCCCACGCTGGCTCCCTTTCCTCACGCTTGGCCAGCTGAGCCTCCTCGCCCGTCCTCCAAAGCCCCCGGGGCCTCACCGCAGGGCCCTGGCACTTGCTGGTCCCCCTGCCTGACGTGGGGTAGGTATTTGCTTTGTTGACTCCCTCACCTCCTGTCGCACTTCCTCACGCAACACCCTCCCCAAACACCCCGTCTACACCAGCCCCTCCCGCCTCCATAGCTGGTGGCACTCAGCAGGACTCGAGGCGAGCCTGGAAGCCTAATCTGTCCTTGGCTGGCAGGGCTTCCTCTGTTTGCTGCTGCTCTATCTCCAGCTCAAAGGGGGGCGGACAGGAGGAGCAGAGTGTGCACCCCATCTCCCATGCTGGCAGAGCCCAGGGACAAGCGTGAACCTCGCCACTCAAAGACAGGCATGAAGGCAGCCCTGGAAGGACAGAGATGCGGAACCAACCCCCGGGGCACCCAGCTGCTCTGGGTGACTGAGTGCTCATGCCCTTAAAGCCACCCTACCAGGCACCCGTTCTACACATGGCGGAAGGTGAGCTAAACGGCCGGCCTCGCGTGCTGCCAGGTGCGGGCACGAGGCTCCTTTGCGCTCCACACACGTGAGGTTCCCCAGGACCAGGGGAAGAGGGAGCAGGCTGAGAAGGGTGAGCCACCATTAGAGGAGAGGGGCCCCCCAGCAGCACAGCAGCAGGCTGCAGAGAGAACATTCTGAAACCGGCCTCTCTCCCAAGGGAGTGGGAAACCTGGCTCACGACAAAACAAAGCAGGAATCTGCCTCTTTCAAGCCTCTTAAAGGTGTTTTATTTGCTATCCTTTTTTCTTTTTTTTTTTAAACAATAATGGCACATTAAACAAATTAAGAACTAGAAAAAAGGGACCATGTCCTTGAGTCCACGTTCACATTGTCCCGCTGGGGCCTGCTGGGACTCTGGCCTCTTGGAAAGGCCCCTGGTGGGCTCCCCGAACTGGGCCTCACTAGGAGCAGGGGTACCGTTCCTCTGGGCCCCCCAAAGGCTGGGCGCCTGGAGCACCCCCGTTCCTGGGGTCCCACTTCTCCAAGGTCCCCAGGATGCTGGCAACCCCTCCCCTCTCTCCAAACCAGAGCTGGGAGCTGGAAACACTAGGGGACTTATTTTGGTCCCCACAGGGGACTCTTTCAGGGGCAGGAGGCTCCCCCGCCTGGCAGGAGACAACACCCCAGCCCGGCCCAGTCGCCTGGGAGGCTGGGGTGTCTCTCCACAGTCCCATCTCCAGCCCAGCAGACCCCACGAGTGCACTGTTCTCAGGCCCGACCCGCCGCTCCTGCCACACCCCATGGCCACCCCAGCAGGCACAGGAATGACAGCGGCTCAGCCTCCCCTGCTGACCTCTGCCAAGAGCAAGAGGGGGCCCCAAACCCCAGGGCCTTGGCTCAGAAGGAAGGACTGGGTGAGAAGGGGGAATGGGGCAGGGTGGGGACTGAGGCTGCCCAGTGGGAAGAAGAGAAGTGACAGGGGGCTGCCTGAGGGGCAGGGGTGCCTCCTCAGGCTCTGTTAATAGGAAGGGGGCCTGGGCATGGGTCAGCAGGCCTGGGCAGGGGGCCTGGGCAGAAAGAGGCTCCTGTTTCCCCTCCCACCCTGCCTCTGGTTACTGGGGGCACAGGGCCAGGTCAAAAGACCCCAGACCCCACTTCTCAGAAAGGGGAACACCACACTGCACTCAGCCTGGTCTTGGCCCGGCCCTCAGGGGCTCCCAATGGCCACTCCCAAGGGCACCCCTCTGGACTGCTGGCTGGTGGGGGGCCCTGCTGACCCAGGGCCCAGGCCCCCCAGCTCCTCCTGACCCCCCAAGCCCTGCCCATGCCCTTGGCTCTAGTCTTGCTGCTCGTTCATTTCCATGTCGGACACCAGGATGTTCTTCTCAGTGGCCTCGCTGGGGCCGGAGTTGCTGCGGCTGTAGCGGGCGCCCTCGAAAGCCCCGCGCTCCCCGCTCTGCCGCCGCCGGTAGAGGATCAGGGCCGCGGTGAGCAGGGCCAGCAGCAGCAGCACGGCCAGCAGCACCACCACCAGGGCCACCGGGTTCTCCGGGAGCGCTGCTGCAGCAAGGGGCCATCAGGCCTGTGTCCCCCCTGCGGGCGGCCCTCCCGGTCCCTGCCCAGGCCACCACGGATGTGGGAAGAGGGGGGGGCACTGCCTGTGGCTCACCTGACGGAGAGAAGCTGCTCTCTTCAGCTGCGAGGAAGAGAGAGGGACCAGTCAATACTATTTTCAAAAGCAAATACAGAAAAGCAAGTCCGAAGTGTCAGCCCCTTTAAACCTCACTGTAACAACATAAGGCAGGTACTACTACTCTCTTCATTTTACACACAAGGTCAGACTTGGCAAGTGAGGGAGCCGGACTTCAGCCCTATCTGTGACCTTACAGAGTGACAGGGACTGCTGACTTCTGGGCCTTGCAGCCTTGTTTGGAAGATAAATCCCAGGCTGGTTCTCGCAAGTTTACCGGAGGGGAGGGTCCCAGCTGCCTGGGGCCTGGTCTGTCCGTGCCCGCGTGTCCCCCCAGCCCGGCAGTAGAAGGAGGCCCGTGCACGTGCCTGGCAGGCGCTCACCGCGAGGAAGCTTGCAGACAACGCCCATGGTGACATTGGTGCAGCCTCCGGGCCGCCACAGCCCGCTGCTGCTCTGGATCCAGTAGCAGCTGTTGTGGCTCAGCATGCTGGGGCCCAGGCCAGGGGGCCCCCAGTTGGAGTAGTTCACAGCTGTGTTGTCCTGCCAGACCAGGGTCCCTCCTAGGGGGAAGAAGGCACTGAGGGGTGCGGGGCGCCTGTTCTCGAACAAACCCGGCCCCAGCCCTGGGGCAGGGCTCAGGGCAGAGTGGAGGGCATCACCCTGCAGCCCAGGGCCTCAGCCTCGCCGCCTCACCTTTGGGGTTGAAGTTCATGCCCAGCCAGGCACCCTGGCTCTGGCCCTCGGAGCCCTGCAGGTGCTCCCAGACGAACACGTTCTCCATCTCGTCCAGAATGGACAGCACCGTCCCCCCGGCTGGGCACAGGGAGGCCCCCGTCAGGGCAGACAGGCCTCCCTAGGGTAGCCGAGCTCCGCCCCCTCCCCACTGGCAGTCCCGGGTCTCCTCTCTGCCATCCTGAGGACAGGCAGGGCATCTGCGTGCGAGTGTGCGGGCATCAGTGCGATGCACATGTAATGCCACCCACGGCTCTGGGTATTAGGTGGGACCCTGGGCGTGAGCGTGCCCACAGGTACAGTGCAGTGTGGGCACTACCCTCATGGGCTCTCTGAATGGCGCCAGCGGGTCAGCACCTGCATTGGTGTGTTGGGGTGGGGTGGCCTGCGCCCTGCTCACCTCGCTGGCAGCGCTGCAGCGCCTCCTTGTGGCCCAGCAGCAGCTCCATGTGGAAGGAGTAGCAGTGCTCCCGGAAGGGGATCCAGGCCGAGTCAGCCAGCCCCTGGGGACAGCTGCCATGGTGGCTTATTCTTCGGGGAGGAGCAGACCCTGTAGGATGCAGGTTTGTGGACTGGCCCAGAGCCCTCCCCAGGGCCACCTGCACCTGGCCCACCCCTCGGCCCCATGCAGCAGACACTCACCCCTGCTGATGCCGCACACAGCCCCCTGCAACTTGGTGTCGCAGCTGGTGGTGCGCCAGGCCCCATCCACATCGATGTAGGCGCAGCCCCCGGGCAGCTGTGGCTCCCCGTCCTGCCAGCTCCCGTAGACCAGCGGCTCCTCTGAGACCCAGGAGTACCGCCGGGAACCCTGGGCACAAGGGGCCATCAGCACGGGTGCCTCAGAGCAGCAAGGGGAGGGGGAGGGGAACCAGGTGTGAGGGCCACTGGGCAAGGGGGCCCGAGAAAAGCGTGCTGGGAGCCCACCTCCTCACTGGCCAGCCCGATCCAGAGCGGCATGCGCAGCCCTTGGGCGGCCTGCGTGAGGAAGGCCTGGGTGAAGGGGTCGGGCACGTGCGCCAGGCTGGTGTTGCGGCTCTCACACAGCAGGAGGGCGTCGTGCCAGCGCAGAGGCTTCTGCAGCAGCCGGAAGGTTCCATCGAGGTAGGAGAGCTCAGTGCCCGGGGCAGGGGGTGATGCCGCTGGGGATGGGCTCAGGGAGGGGTCTACAGGGAAGGGGCCAGGGCTCAGGCCAGGCTCTGCCTCACCCCATTACCAGGCTGGGGGGACAGCAGGCACCAGGCAGAGACCAGGTTCCCACTGGGCAGAGTGCTTGGCGGAGATGAACACTCCACGTTAGCCCAGAAACGAGTGAACACAGCCAGAGCCTTGACCTACCCCTACCCAGGGAACCCAGGCGGAGGAGCCCTTCCATAGCACTGTACGAGCCCCAGCCATCAAACCGCAGGTTCCCCGACAGCGTGAATGTCTATGCTGCACAGTCATGTCTAGCTCTCCCCAGCCAGCCCTCTGTACCCCCAAGCCTTCCTGCTGAGACCCCTCTGTGCTCTTTCCCTCTTATTAGCAACCTGCCCTGCTGCCTATTTCCCAAACAGATACTTGCTTCAGGTGGGGACCCCAGGGCCCCCTGAAGGCAGGGAGCATGTCTCATTCCTCCCGGCATGGCCCACAACACTTGGGCGGGTGCTGAGGCCTGGCTGGGGTTTCTACATTCACCAGTGACACGTACCAGTGCCCTTCTGGCAGATGAAGCCGTGTGTCTCCTCCGTGCAGCTCCGGCTACCCCAGCGGCCAGTGAAGTGGGCTGAGGGGCTGTGCAGGACCACTGCACAGCTGGTCTGGGGGTGGAAGAGCTGCTCAGGGGAGCCCCAGCAGCTGCACCCCACCCCTTGCATCACTGCTCCCAAAAGGCTGCGGTGGGGGCAAAGAGGTTGGAAGAGGGCAGACCCAGGGGCGAAGGCAGCTGGCTAGGGCGGTGGGGTGAGGATGAGAGCAGGAGGGCTGTCCTCACCAGTTTGTTGCTGCTGGTAACGGGGCTAGGGCCAGAGGGCTCCCCAGGTGCCCAGTTGGCATACAGCAGCGGCTCCTGCTCCACCCACTGGAAGTCCCTCTGCGAGGCATGGAGGCCAATCCAAAGGTCAAAGGTCACATTGGGCAGGCTGGCCGTGATGAATGCTATAGTCCCCAGGAAGAGAGTCAGGAGTGGAGTGGCGAGGCATCTCCTCTGGCTATTTCGTGGGGCTGTGCCAGAGGACACTGGGGCCCCCCAAGCTGGCCCTACCTTGCTCTAAGGGGTTTGCAATGGTGACCAGTTGGGCCTCTTGCTGTTCACAGGAAAACTGTGCCTCTGACCACTTCACTCGGTCCTGGGGATCCCGGCCCCGGATTTGGAAACACTGTGGGATGGAGGGGGAGGTGTGATGTCCAGCTCCGCCTCCCTGACCCACCAACCCAGAAACCCCACTGCACCCCCTCAGCAGCAGCCCCTGCGGAGACTTTGGAGGCTGAGAGAAATATCTGGGAACCAGGACAGCTGGGTCTCCCTGGGAAGGGCTCTGGCACTCTCTCAACATGGCCTGGCAAATCCACACACACTTGCCCATACTCTGGGGGATTTGTAAATAGGAGGATTTCTGTGGGCCACCCAGACTCTACTATGACAATAGCACCAAGCACTAGGTGGATGAGAACAAGGTCTGTCTCTCTTTCTGCTAACCACCTTCCTGAGTGTTGTCTGAAATCTGTTATCCTGCCCTTTGAACTACATAAGCACCTCTTGGATTCTTTCATCTTTATTTTTGAATAGTCTTTGTTAAGGCAGCAGCTTCTAACTCTTCCATTTTATGTGCCTCTTTTTCCACCTTCAATACTTCCATAAGGCTAAAGGAACAATGTGTGGGAAATCTTTTGTCACATGAAGTCTCTTTCCTAAAAACTGAATTGTTGCCAGTAATTTTCTGATCAGAGGCAGTGTGACGGGGGAGAAAGAATGCAAATGAGCTTTGGAGTCACAAAGATGGGCCAAGGAAGGGATCGGATTTTGGGCTCAAATGTGACTTTCTGGCCTTGAGTTCCTTTTCTGTAAAATGGGAATAAAAACCTGCCTTTTGTGTTCATTTTAAGAGCTAAAGATAGTAGTGCTTGACATAGAGTAGGTGCTCAACAAGTGAGAGCTCTTACTACTAATGATTAGATCCAACACCAGCTTCACTGATGCAGATGTCAGACTAGTGGGAGGTGGACCCATAAATGCAAGATGTCTGGGCTGGTTAGTAAATGGGCAAACAACTTCTTCAAAGAGCTTTAAGAGGGCAGAGTAATTGGTATCTTTACAATGACGCTGAAAGAGATCAATTACACATGTAGACTATATTCTGCCTAATAATTAGGCAGAAGGAGCCACGCAAATAAGTTTCCAGAAAAAAATTTAATGACATGGGAGAATGGTCAAGATACAATACCGAGAAAGAAAAATTGGGAATGAAACTGCATTATTTAGCATGATCCCAAATGTATGAGAAAAGGCCAAAGGAGAATAGCAAATATTGATAGTAATGACTTTGGAGGTTATGGGCTAGTTTTATTTTCTCCCTTTCTGTATTTTCCAAAGTTTTAATGCACATCTTAACCCTTTTTTTTAAGGTTGAAGAGGTATGATATTTGCTTGAATATTCTGAGGAGAAAAAGGGAGTTTTGTGTTACTAAGGGGCAGTATGCACTCCAAGTATTGCAAAGGTTTATGGACTATAGTATCTAGTGTTAACTAATCTAATACTCACAGCAGAGATAAGTAGTCTTAAAATATCCTGCAAAGAAGCCACTGACTGAAGCTAATACTAATGACGCCAGCACAAACAATAAGGAAATGGCGAGATGACCCCTTTCTTCTCGGGCCAAGTGTCAGCTACCAGGTAAAAACCATGATGGTCTAACGGGGTCTGATAAGAAGTCAAGGCATGGGTATAAAAGTAACTTTATGGAAATAAACCCACACTACAGAGAAAGCATTTTGAAAATATGTTTGGAAACTGCATCCATTTTGGTTAATTTTTTGCCCCAAATTTTCCTTTCTACAACCTCAAAACACTTGGGAAGAGAATTTTCTTATTTTTTGAAAATAGTTCTTCCAAAGACTTAAAAACAAAACAAAAACACTTGAAGAAATGAATGAAAAAAAAAATGCAACACTTCTGATTAATGAGGCAAACAGGAAGACAAATTTACTAGCCAAATTTTTAGCAAAAACCTTTGTTTACATTGCACTGTACACTCTAAATAGGTGAACTGTACAGTGTTCAAACTATATCTCAACAAAGCCGATTTTTTAAAAAAGTCTTTGCTTGCTTGCTTGATTGGTAGAAGGACTGAAAAATGGATAGAACCATTTAGAAAGCCAAACCCATGATGGCTGAACTTTTTTCACTTAGATCTATTTGTCTTTGGGAGGCATCTTTTTAAGCTATATTAACCATTAAATCTGCATTTTTAAATAATCTGAACTATAAAAATCTTGAGTCAATGAATTCCAGTGTCAGACTAAGATTTTTTTAAAATAATGAAGTATACACTTTGCTCTTAATAAAATTATTTAAGTATTTATAATTATTATAATTGAAAATTTTGAGTGAGTACAAAGTATTTTCATACCACTAATAAAAAAATTTTAAAACTTAAATTATAATTTATTTAATCTCTAGCTCACCCTTTATACTGTTTTATTTTGTTTTTAATTTTTAAAGATTTACTTATTTCTCTCACCTCCCTCCATTGTCTCTGTCCATTTGCTGTGTGTTCTTCTGTGTCTGCTTGTATTATATTCTCTCTGTCCATTTGCTGTGTGTTCTTCTGTGTCTGCTTGTATTCTCATTAGGTGGCTCCAGGAACTGATCCTGGGACCTTCCGGAGTGGGAGAGAGGGGATCACTCTCTTGTGCTACCTCAGTTCCCTTATCTGCTGCATCTCTTATTATCTCTCCTCTGTGTCTCTTTTTGCTGTGTTATCTTGCTGCACCAGCTCTCCACGTGGGCCAGCACTCCTGTGTGGGGCAGCACCCCACGTGGGCCTGGACTCCACATGGGCCAGCTCGCCACATGGGCCAGCTTGCCCTCACCAGGAGGCCCTGGGTATTGAGCCCTGGACCTCCTATATGGTAGATGGGAGCCTAACTGCTTGAGCCACATCCGCTTCCCTATACTGTTTTGTTCTTATACATATTGCACTACATGTAACATTAGTCATATTAGTAGAGAAGTAAATGTATATATTTTATATATAAAAATAAAATGTACATGTACATAGCATACTTTTGTTCCATAAGTTCAATTTTTTTTTAAAATAGGCGTTCATAATAAGTATGTTTTGGACCTAGAAGAGTCACTGTGGTAATTTGAGATTATTTTATGAATCCCAAAAAAAGAAAGATAATGTTTGTAAGCTAATCTATTCCTCTGAGTGTGATACCCTGATTGCATTAAATTCAGCTGAGGGGGCTTCGTTTGATTACTTGATAAAAATACTTTAGGGCTTTTGAGTGGCTACATCAGTAAGCAGTAACTCAGGTTGTGTCTCTACCCCCTTGCTGGATCTGATATAAACAGAAACACAGAGAAACACTGACTGAGACAGACAGGGAAAGAGAAAGAGCTGCCATTTTTTATCCTGCCATGTGACAGAAAGGAGAGGCTCAACACCTGAGTCCCCAGGAAAGATGAGCTATGTGCCTGAGAGCTTACAGCTGAAATTGAGATGAGCAGAACAGCCGAGAGTGATATAGGAGGCCCAGAAGAAACAAGCCCTATGCCAGGAGAGAGAGGACTACAGGATCATTTAAGCAGGAAGCCCCAAGAAGCTGGACCCTTGGAGCTCAATAGGACGGGATGAGCTTGAGGGGAAGGCTGAAACCTGGGCAGAGATCGCCCGCCATCTTGCTTCAACACATGACAACTGACTTTGGTGAGAAAGCACCTCTTATGGTGCCTTGAGTTGGACTTTTCATGGCCTTGGAACTATAAACTTTTCCCCCAAATAACCCCCCTTTATAAAAGCTTACACATCTCTGGTACTTTGCAATGGCACTCCTTTGGCAAACTAATACATTCACCTATCTAGAAATTCTCACTTCCTGATGAATTAGAAAATGCTAGTACACTGAGTTATTTTCAAAAGAATCTAGACCTGGCATTGGGACCAAGTAAGAGAGGCTGGTGGGTATGGGAAAAAGATCAGAGGGCCCGGAATTCTGAGGCTCAGCCTTCTCACGTTCCTGCCCTCTCCTGACCCTCTTGGGTACCCCCTATCTAACTCCTACCTTGTTGAGGAACTGGTTCCAGCCGGAGGGGCAGCCCCCCAACGCCTTGGGTGGCAGGTCTGGGGGCTGCATCTCTCTAGAGCTGTTGCTGCGCTTGCAAATGTAGGGCAGGGCTGTCAGGCACCTCTGGTCCCCCCAATCCTCTACGGAGAAAGGGCAGGAGGGGAGGGCAGTCACTCGAGAGCAGAGCAGAGCTGGCAGCACCCTCACCCCATACCCTGGGAGAAGTGTGGGCTGGGGCTCAGGGCCCGTGTCCAGCTCTGAATTCGAGTCCTCTGTGGCTGTGGGGACATGGGGACAGCCCTCCCCCCTGCCCCAGGGTTGAGTTTTGACAAGATCTGTGGGGTTGCAGAAACATAGAGAATGTTAAAAGGGAAGGGTCCTGCCCAGGCTCAGCTCACTGCCCCCCACATCTCCGCTCTCCTCGGCTGACTGCACCCTCTGCCGCCTTTTGCCCTCACCTCGGCTGGCTGTCATGTACACACACTTCTTGTCCTTGCCGATGGGCCGTGGTTTGCCAGGTGCCCAGAAGATGAAGTTTATAATGGAACCATCTGTCCACCTGCAATGGCACCAAGGAGGGATGACCCCAGCGCCAGCTTCCAGGCTAGGCCTCCCGTGTACAGCAATGAAGGCCGTGGACGGGGGGCAAGGAAGAACCAAGTCCAGGGGCTCAGGGGCTTCAGTCTGCAGGTGGGGGCTACTGAGCTCAATGCAGCTGGGGACCCAAGGACCAGGGGCCCCCAGGTAAGGCCCCATCCCTCCCTGGACACTCACCTCTCTAACCAGAAAAGAGCCCGAGAATCCCAGAGCAGGAACCCAAAGGCAAGGGTGTGCTCAGATTCCCATGTGCTCCCTTGTGTTCCCCATGCTTTGAGCCTCCAGTTCTTTCCTCTTCCTGCCCGCCCCCCAGCCCCCTACCCTGTGTGAAATGATATCCACTCCTCCCGCCAACATGCAGAGGCTTCTCTGGACCATCATGCTTTGCCCATGACCTAATCAATTCCCATTTCCAGGTGAGAAAACCCAGGCCCAGAAAGGTTAAGTCATTTGGCTCACAGTCACACTCAACCAAGGACAGGGCTGGATTCAAATCCAGGCCTGCCGGACTCTGTGCCGTGCTGTCTCCCACCTCCAGCCTCGCCATGGCCATCCCTCGCAGCCCCTACCTGAAGCGGCCGTCATTCTCTGAGGTGTGCAAGCCGATCCACCAGTGCTGCTCCTGGCCCCGGGAGAACTGGGGAAGCAGCAAGGGAGGGTTGGCAAGGCCTACCGCTGGCCTCCTCCCGACTACCCTCCTCCCGCCGGCAGCCCCCTCCTCACTCATGTGCCTACCTTCTGCAGGTTGTGCCCCAGGAAGTCTAGCTCAGCCTGGCTGTGCACAGAGGCCAGCTGGGCCTGGAACCAAGGACAGACGCGCTGCGCCTGCACCCACGTGGAGTGGTGCTCAAAGAACATGTATTCCGCCTCCTGGAAACGCAGCCATTCCCGCCGGCCTGCAGGGGCAGCGTGGGGTACCAGAGTGGGTGGCCAGGCTGGGGCCGTGCTGGGCCCCGGAGGAAAAGACAAGGCCAGGGCAGGGCCAGGGCAAGCCAGCACAGCGGGAAGCAATCCTGTGGGCCCACTGGCCCGGGTGGCTGTCATGCCAGGCTCTGGGCCCAGGGCCTGCCCCTTTCCTGGCGGTGGTGGGGCTGAGGATGCCCTGCTGCCAGTCGCTTTTCTCTTCCCTCCTACCCCTGACTCCCCTGATTCGGGCCCAGTGGGGTTGGCTTTGGGCCGCGGTGGGGTGTGGGGTGGGCAGGGGCCTCACCTTGGGGGTTGACTTCAGGCTGCCGCACGTCCACGCCTGCGGGAACAATGTGGGCAGAGAGGCTGTAGGGGAAAGGAGACCGTCCCCTGGACGCCAGGTCCCGCCACCCCTCGCTGCGTTCCCCCCACTCCCCACTCGCACCTCTAGGGATCTTGCAGATCCAGTCCAGCTGCATCTCGCACTGCATGGCCACCCACTGTAGGGAGGCCAGGTCGAGCACCGCACAGGCCCGGATTCCATCGTCGTCGTGCCAACTCCGGTCGAAATTATGGTAAGAGAACTGCGGGCGTGGGTGCGGAGAGGAAGGGGAGAATGGAGGGGAGTCTAGGTACCCGAACAGGTAAGCAATGAGGCCCGACCCGAACAGGGAACCCCCAACCTGCGTGGGGCGCAAACCGCACCTCCCCAGCCCCCCATCCCGCGCTGCCCTTTACCCGCCCGCTGGGGCCAGAGGCCCCACCCTGCCAAGCCGCGCCCACCTCCCGGGCCCCGCCCTCCTCCCCGCCCCCTCACCCCCAGACCGTCGCTCCAGCGCCAGCTCTGCCCGGCTGTGGGGTCCCGACGGTTCAGGCCGATCCAGAACCAGTGCTGCTCATGGAGCTCGGATTCTGATTCACTTCAGCCCGAAGGGGCGGGAAGGGAGGAAATGGGGAGGGGGAAAGAGATGAGACCAAGAGGAGCTGTGCTCCTTGCAGCTGTGGCCAGAGCAGCCCCCCAGCGCCTTGGGACTCGCCATCTGGGTTTCATACAGACCACACGTTGTTGGAGCCACTTTTTACAAGTTCGCTCCTCAAAGAGATCTGGGGAGGAGGGGAGGCTGGACCAGGTGTCCAGCTCAAGGGCAGAGAACTGCCTCTACCTTCCTTTGGCTTCCCTTTGGGTGGGGGCTACCCTACCCAACAAGATCTTGCAGGCCTCTCCTTGGGGAGTCGAGGGCGTTGATGAGGATGTGGCATAGACCAGGGGCTCTGGAGTCAGGTAAACCTGGATTCAAGCCCTGGTTCAGCCATGTCCCAGCTCAGCGACCTTGGGCAAGTCACCTAATCTCTTATTAAGAGGGTCAGTAACTGCATGTACTTCCTAGTGCTGGTGAGAGGATGAGTGTTTAGCATGGGACCTAGCACACAGCAAGATACAGTAACTGTGAACTATTAAAATCAGTATTCTTGGGCAGCGGGTATAAGCCCAATGGTTGAGACCTTTCTTCCCATATATGAGGTTCCAGGTTCAACCCCAGTACCTCCTTAAAAAAATAAAATAAAATCAGTATTCTAAATAAGGTGATCTTAATGTGTACTGCTGGGAGGAGACAATCCAGGAACGAAGATTGCAGGAAGCCTGGATCCACTGGGATTTTCCCCAGTGCTGAGGGCGTGTAGCTACTCTTAAGTCCAGGATGCTCTGAGCCCACAGAGATGGGATTCTGGAGGGTCCTCCCTGGAGGGACGCCCATGGACAAACACTCAGATGTGCAGCCTTGTGCCTCTTATCTTTCTAGAAAAGCTGTTTACTGAAGGGTGTTGGTTATTATAGGATAATGTAGGGTAGGGGGAAATGCTCACTTGGATCAGATTGAGGGAAGTAGGTTATTTAGGTAAAAGTTGGTGAGTCTGGGGGAGGACGTGCTGATGAGCTACACAGGGCCTCCCACGTGTGTTCTCCCAAGCCTCTAGGGAGACAGTGGCTACTTGCAGGAGGATGGCATGGTCCTGGCACTAGTAGCAGTCACATGGGTCATTCCAAGGCCTCCTGGGGTTACCTTCACTCTGACTCCCTGCCCTGTGTCCAGCAAAACCAAGAGTCTACCAGCCATGCCAGCTCCCACCCATGTGTGTGCAGGCCACTTGTGACACACACAGACCTCCCCCACCCCAGCCCTGACCATCCCAGGAACAGTACCCAAAGATCTTGTTGAGCATGTTGGCCACGAAGTGCTCCTCCTCGTAGCTGGTCAGGCTGAGCAGCTGGGCCCCCAACTCCTGACAGGCTCCCTGGGCCTGGAGCCAGCTCTTCTTGTCCTGAAGCCGGTCTGAGCTGAACACCTACAGGAGCAGAGTTAAGCTGTCTAAGCTGCCTTCCCCCAGAGGCACCTACTGTGTACCCCATGACAGCAAGGGCTGGGCCTGGGGCCTCACTGGACGGGGGGTTCTGCCCAGCTAAGAACAATTGTGCTAATTAGAGAATGGGGAGGAGAAGCTGGCACAGCTAGTTGCTAGGAAATGCCCCTTTGCCCCATCCCCCTAACCAGCAGGGAGATCTGGGCTGTGGGCAAATCCCTTTTCTTCCCCTGGACTTCAATTTCCTTGAGTAATCAAAGGCCTTGGACGACGTCAGTGGTTTCCAAACCAGGCAGGGTTTTAAAATGCAGGTTACCAGGCACCACCCTGACCTACTCAATCCAACTCTCCATCGTGGCTGCCTAGAAGATTATATTTTCATCAAGCTCCCCAGGTGATTCTGAAGAGCAACCAGATTGGGCCTAACACTTGGAAACCTCTGAAATAGATGGTCTCTATGGTTCCTTCCATTCTTCAAATATTTACTGAGCACCTACTATGTGTCAGGCCTCAGTTCCATTTTGTCCAGATCAATTCCCACCCACAAGACTTTTCACTGGAAATTAACTGTCTGCAGCCTGGGGTCAGGAAAGATGTCTCCTGTCTGGACTGTTCTTTGTCCTTCTGTTCTTGTCCCTCCCTCCATGCCAACAGGCTGCCCTACCTTATAGCAGTGCCGGAGTTTGGGGTCTGAGGCCCAGCCCTGGGGACAGAAGCCGGTGAGGCTGGGCGTGGGGTCTGGCCCGGGCAGCTCTGGCGTCACTGGTGTGCCCAGGCTCTGCCGGCAGATGTAGCGAGCCCGGAATGCAGTGCAGTTCTTCACCTCCCACAGCCCCATGGCGCTGCCCGTGGCCAGGGCCACGCAGCCCCCATGGCTGTACCCTGAGGAGGGGGAAGAGAGACCCGCATGCTGGGAGGATGCACAGCCTGGCCCTCCCTCGTTCCCACGGGACACCACCAAGCCCTCACCCTCAGAACCAGTGTGGCCCTTCCTGCAGGGACACCCTCTGGGAGTCTGGGCCAGGTGGGAGGAAAGGAAGTAGAGGCAGAGGGACTAGGTGCCAGCCCTAGCTCTGCATTTACTCACTGTGAGGTCTTAGGCAAGTTGCTTAACCTCCCTGAGCCTGTTTCATCATCTACCTCATTGGCTAATTAGAAGGGTTAAAAAAAGATAACAAATATGCAAAGGTAATAATAACAGCACTTGTATGGTGCTCACTATTCTTTAAGTGCTTGACACCCAAAAAGACTCAACCCTATGAGAGGTACCATTATTCTATTTCACAGATGAGGAAACTGAGACTCAAAGGCTGCACAGCTACTCTACAGCAGCCTCAGGATCGGAGGCCCAGCAGTTTGGCCTGTGCTCATACCCACTATACCACACTGTCCAGATGAGCAGTTTACTAAAGCCCTGGTTGTTGGGACTGGCATCCCAGCGTCACCACAGAAAGTCAAAGCAGGGGGGTGACCAGGTGCTGTGAGGGGGACTCACCAGGCTGGTCCCGGTTCCAGTGGGTATACGTGACCTCATCCCCACTGAGCCAGTGGAAGGAGCCGGTGCTGTTGAGGTCCTGCAGGGCCGTCCAGAAGTACTCGCCGTCCCAGTTGTAGATGAGGCTGCTGATGAAGGCCTGCTCAAACCTGTGGGAGAGAAGTCGCTCAAGGTAGGGTGCTCACCTCCCGCCACTCCCTGCCCTGGGAGCTGGGGGTGCTGCTTCTGGCCAGTAATTTGCTCAGGGAACCTCACAGCTGCCCCTTCTACTGTCTGCACGTCCTTGCCTGGCTGAGAAGAAAGTAGACAGGGCTGGATGCCCAAGAAGAATGTCTCTCCAGCTCCTGTGCAGGCCCTGCCCTATAATGGGGTTGCTCAATGAATGACAGTCAGTCTCATGATAAGACAAGAAAAGGACTCTGGGGCCTGGCAGGGCTCAAAGGAGTGTGGTTCCCTCTGGCATGACAGGAGTTGAGTGGTGGCTGCATTAGGCCAGGACAGGGGCCAGGGGCTGGCCAGGGTGCCCACTCCCTCCGGTACCTGTTGGTGATGGTGACAAGCTGGGAGCCGTGGCCGGTGCACAGGCGCCGGGCCTCGCTGTAGGTCACTTGGTCCTCTCCCAGCCAGTAGCAGGATGGGCTGTGCCATGTCCAACCCTGGCTCAAGAAGAGTGGGCAGAAGAGCAGTGTCTGTGGGGAGGACGACTCTCCTCCTCACCCATAAATCCTGGGGTGGGGGCATGTGATAGGTGACATCACTAAACGTGCCCTGGCTTGGGTGCAGGGTGCAGGGACACTGGTTTTGACACGAGGGATGGCAGTCTTGGGGCTGTGGAATGGGTGGGGAACTGTGTTCTGCACCTTGTCACTTTCCACACCCTCCCCACCATCATCCACAACTCCTCAAACCATGGGTAGAAATTTGGCCCAAGGGTGGCTCATGGGAGGTCAGCCAGTGGTCGGGCTCATGGCCTGACTGAGAAAGAGGAAAGGCTCAAGGGAGTCCCCTCTTGGGATTCCCATAGTGGGGAAACTGCCAGGTGGCTAGGGATCCAGAGCTCAAGAGTTGGGGGCAGTTCCAGGATATAGAGGGGGCTGGTAGTCCTCAAGGTGCTGGAAAAGCTAGAGAAGAGGAGGATGTCCCTAGGCAGAGAAGGGACTGTGTGGGCAGAGCCTCAGTAAGTAGCAAGGCTGGCACAGGCATGGCATGGGCTCCTGGGAGCTAGCTCTCCACTGCCCACACTCACGAGGCCCTCCAGGGCTTCACCCCACCAATCTTTCTCCTTGTGGGCCACCCTGAGAGGTTCTGCTCCCAGCCACCAAGAATCCTGCCTTAGAGGGGAGGCTCAGAGAAAGTTAGTGACTTGCCCAAGGTCACACAGACCGCACAATGTGGAACCCACTTGCTTTTCCTTGACAGAGCCCTGCACTCCTAAACTTTGCCTCCTGGAGGCCTTGGGCCTGGCAGCGTTGGGATGAGCTGGAAGATGGCAGAAAAAGATACAGGCCTTTGGACAGAAGCCAGTGCAGAAGAGAACCATGTGTGTGTGCTGTGGGGTGGGGGTGGGGGTGAAGGTATCCCTGTGTGCCCAGCAGGGGCTATAGTAAGACTTCTGGCTGCTCAACACGCCCCCCACCCTCCAACACATACATTCCACGCTGGCCCTGGTGCTAGGGTGGTTCCTAATTCCCCCACCCCCAGGACAGAGCCCCTGGGCCATCCCTCACCCAGCTGGCCCCAGGCCCCTTGGCCTCTCCCTTCTCCCCCACTGGAGGTAATGCCTGTTGGTGTTTCCTGCTCCTTCCCTGAGGCAGGGCTTGGGGTGGGGTGGGTGGTTAAGGGGGCTTGATCTGTAGGAAACAGCAAGGAGCCAGAGTGTCAGCAAGGGGCGGGAGGAGGGGAGTGACCACTGGCCTGGGCAAAGGGAGCCATTAGGGGCCAAAACGCCACCAAGTATCTTATGAGCAATGTCTCTCCCTCCCTTCCTGAACATCTGGGGGCACAAGGAAAGAGAAGACACATCCCCACCCAGCACAGCCTCTCATTCCTCCAGAGACTGACAAGCACACCCTTCAGCAGGTGGTGTGGACTCTGCTCACCAATTAGAGGTGGGGTGGCAGGACCTGGTAGGCAGAGCACATGGCCCACCCGCTGGCCTCGGCTCTGGGAGCAGCTTTCCATGGAGAGAGAGCTCTGGGTGGGGGGTGGGAAACTGTTTCCTCCCGCCCCACCCCCACCCAGCATCACTCCTTCAGGAACAAAGTAAGCTGGAGAGCGAAAGGAGGGGCTGTGCCAAGGAGAGGCGGGTGCCAGGCAAGCCGTCAGTGTCCCGACCACCTGCTACATCCTGGGAGCCCCTGTGGCCCAGCCAGGGCAGCTCCAGAAACACCTTCACCTTCCGGCAGCCATGGTCCTCCTCGGTGGTCCCCTGGCTCAGCTGGCCTGCCTTCTTGCAGATGGACGGCAAGGACTGGTTACAGGGACTATCATTCCAACGTCCCTCCTGGGAACAGAGGATGAGGGACAGTCTCAACCCTGAGCTCCCCACCTCCACTCCCAACTCCCCAAGCTGTTCAGCAAAACTCATTTCTAGACCCGGCCCTGCCTGAGCCAGAGATGTGACTTCTCCAGGTCCCAGGTGGTGGAATGGGGGTGACAGTATGAATTCTATAAGCCTCATGGGGTTGATGAGGGCACAAATGAAATAACTGACATTCAGATTCCTTGAAACTCCGACAACTATTGTCTAAACGGAAGAGGGTGATCTTGTACATTACTTGTAGTTCATTCTATGAACATCTGGGGCAAGCTGGCTACGACTGTTAAAGTAACCAACAGCAGAACAGAAGGACGGGATTCCCAATTCTGGAAAGGCACCCACCCAGTACCTGTAGCCCAGGTGAGCAAAGGTCTGTGTGCTGAGCCCCGCGTCTCAGCTGATGACCCTGAAGAGGACTCGGTCCTCAGCCCCTAATCATCCCGAGCCCTCTTCAGTGTCCACAGCCTCCCAGCCAGCGGCTTGTCTGCCTCAGGGGAGAGGTGTTTGTGCATGCCCAGCACCCAGGAGAGTGCCTGGCACATTGCAGGCACTCAATAAAAAAAAATTTTTTTTTTTTAATAGCATCCCCTCTGTCAGATGGTTCTGACATGACAGCCCTTGTTTGCAGCATCTGATGGCAGAATGTCTGGTCTGTCCCTGGGGCGGGTGGTTTGTCCCCTGGCTGCATCCCACTTTTTAAATGGTTTATCTCTGCTTAAAGCCTTGAGTCAATCCCTCCATCTACCCACATGGTATCTGAGCCCAAACTGTGACAGTCACAACCCTATAATTTCTGGAGACAGGACCCTGGGCTGGGAGGTTCCTGGAGGCAGGTGGTGGCAGCAGCAGCCCTGCTCAAGGGGCATCTCCACGAATAACGTGGGTTCTGATGCCACCTGCTGGCGAGGAAGCACAGCTGGCAGGAGACCAAGAACGCACCTCCCATCAACCCTATGAAGTCAGCACCATTGGTGTTCCACTGACAAATAAGGAAACTGAGGCACAGAGAGGGTGAGTAACTTGTCCAAGGTGATCAAGATAGTTGGGGGTGGAGGTGGGATTCAAACCCAGTCTCTCTACATGGAAGGGAGGGGAGTGGTGGGGAAGGGGAGCTGCAGAGAGGCGATGGGGGGGTTATAGGCAGGCACTGAGAGCAGGACGTTCAGAGGTGGGAGGAAGAGGGGTGGGGAGGCTGCTAAACACGCCCTTCAGCTGGGGTAGCACGAGGAGGGTAGCAGTGTATCTTGGAGCCCTGTCATAGGGAGAGGGGGATCTCACCGGCCCCCAGATGGTGACACAGTCCTCCAGGCTGTCCCGGAAGTTGTTAGGCTCAAATGGGTGCCAGTGGGTGAAGCTCACAAGGCTCCCGTCGGACCACTCAAAATTCATCTGCAGTTTCAAATCGTTGAGGCCAATCCACAGCTCCTCCACCTCTAGGGGTGCAGTGGGAGGGGAAAAGGGAGGGGATAGTGAAGGGGTCAGCCTCAGCGACAGCAGGGGAGGAAGGCACACCGCCTGGGCCTCCTGGGGAAGGCAGGCGCCAGGCAGCCTTCACCTTGCTTGATCTGCTTGGTGATGAACTCCAGCTCGGCCATGCTGTGGATGCTGAGCAGGTCGCCACTGCCCCGCAGGCACGCCTTCTTGGACTCCTGCCAGCTGCGCTTCTCGGCCTGTAGGCGGTAGCAGTGGCCCTGGAAGGGCTGCCAGCTGGGCTCGCACTCCACCTTCACGTTGGCCCACACATCTGCAGAGACCGCGAAGCTGCTGTTCAGGGGCCCAGCCACCCAGCCCCTGCCACCACCCACTCGGTGTCAGCAAAGCGCAGGGTCCTGGAGTCACCTCCCCCCGAGGTGACCTGTCCCAGGAGTGCCCTCCCCACCAGGGCTGGCCTTGGAGATGCTGAAAAGACAAAACCCTCCAGCACTGAGGAGGAGGAGGACCCAGGGGTGGTGGCAGAGTCGACCCAAGACAGGCCAGTCCCTCTGGCTGGGGGTCTCAGAGAGAGAGTCAGGACAGACCAGCCTCAGTTTCCTCCTTTGTAAATGCGGTTTCTGCTACAAGATTTGATCTCGCCTCCTCTCCACCTGGCTCCATAAACAGAGCCACCATACTTCCCTCAAATAACTTCTATTGACACGGACTCTGTGCTGGCCCAGCAGCCCCGGATGAGGAGAATGGGACACGAGGCCCTGAGCCCCCGCTGGGGCCCAGGGGGCCACGGCCAGCCTGAGGCGTTGGCAGGTCGGTGCTGGCAAGGTCCACGGGGCAGGCAGGGCTGGCGGCGCGGGAGTCACAGCTGGCCGCCTGGGAGCGAAGCCATCTCCCACCTGGCCGGGATTCCTCCCCGGGCCCCCTCCCCGATTCCCAGCTCTTCTCCCTGCTCCCAGGGACCGGACCCCAGGCCCTTCCTTGCCCCTGCGTCGGGACATTTCAGGTACACCCTGTGGCCAGAGATCTAGGGACGGGGTACGAAGGCAGTTGAGGCAAACAAGCCCTCACCTGGCCCTTGGAGAGATAAAAAGGACTTCGCCAAACCACCCACACTGTCAGGCTCAGGCAGGATTCTGCCTGGCAAGGGGAGAGCGCGCGCCCACTCGAAGCCGCGCCCGGGATGCCCTGTGAGGGGAGCGCCATTCTCTACCATTCCTGGAGACCCCGCACCGGGGGTAGGGCTGCGAGCCCAAGGGGCTCGCGCATTGGTTCAGGGCCTGTCAATCATCTCTGGCTAGCCAATGAGCTGAGACCCGAGGCTGCGGCACCAGACAGACCACAAAGTTCAGGGAAGGTTCAGACTTGAGGAGGCCGCGTGGGGCTGTGGGAGGCAAGATGGCGCCTTCTTTTAAATGACGTGAATTTAGGGAGGAGACCCAGAAGACAGAACCCGCCTGGACAAATGCCTGGAATACGTGCCTCATGCCCAGAGAAGTGGGCTGGGATGAGGAAAGAACATCTGGGGTTTCCACCGTAGACATACATGCAGGCCCCGTGAGGCCCCAGAGGGCTTCCCACAGAGGCCGCGCTGGTCACAGCCCGGGGACCGAGGGGTCAGGCCCGCCGGGGGCCTGTGGGTCCTCCTCTCCTCAGAAAGCAGCTTCTGGGAAAGCCTCAGATAGGCGCCGCCCCAGCCCCCCGGCGGCTAGAGGTGGGGTGCTCTAGTTGTGGGTTGTGGGTGATTTAAATCTTTGCTCCACTAGGGGTTGAGGGCAGAAAGCAGTGGCCCACTGTCCCTGAATCAACCTTTGGCAAGACTTTAAGGGTCAGGAGCAGAAAATTTCACTCTGTAAGCTATTTACAAGCTCTTTACTTTCTGTGGGTTTGCAGGGTTTTTTGGATTTTCATGGGTTTTTTTTTTTTTTTTTGCCATTTTTTCCTTATAAAGATCCCCTCTCCACAGTCCCTGCAGCTGCTTCTGCAGAAGCCCCTCCACTCACCACTGATTAGCACCCACCAACTCCTGAGAAGCTCCTGGTGCCAGGCCTGGGGCAGGGCTTCACCCTGCACCTGACAGCCCCCACCTGCACGTGACAGCAAGTGCCTGCCCAAGGCACAGGCTGGGAACGGGCAGAGGCAGGAGTGCAATCCAAGCTTCTTCTGGTCCCCAAAGCAGGGCCCTGCCCATCGCACAGCACTTCTCCACGAAGCCCCTAGAGCCACCCCCCTGAGTCATGAAGCTAAGCAAGCCACTCCCTGGCTTAGAAACCTGGGAAGGAAAACAGCCAACGGGGACCCACACAGGCTTTATCCAGAGGCCAAGACCTTTCAGGGCCAGGCCACAACTTGCCTTTCTGAACGGTTCTCTTCACCATGCTCTCAAGCCAGGCTTCTCACGCTAGGAACACACGATCACAAGGGCCTTGCTAAACGCAGGTTCTGATTCATAAGTATGGGGTGGGGACAAAAAGCTCCCAGGCAATGCTGTGCTGCTGCTCTGAGGGCCACACTTCAAGTAGTGGCTATGCTCTAACCAAATGTACCACCAGGCCTCCACCCCTTGGCACAGGTGGTTTCCCTCTGCCCAGAGGCCCTTCCCTCATGCCTTCTCATGCCCTTTAAACTTATACTCAGCCCGAAAGGTCGAAATCAGGGAAGCAGACATGGCTTAGCTGATAGAGCATCTACCTACCATATAGGAGGTCCAGGGTTCAATACCCAGGGCCTCTTGGCCTGTGTAGTGAGCAGACCCACATGCAGTGCTGCCATGCACAAGGAGTCCCGTGCCACGCAGGGGTTCCCCCTGCATAGGGGAGCCCCACGCGCAAGGAGTGTGCCCCACAAGGAGAGCCGCCCAGCGTGAAAAAAGTGCAGCCCAGCCAGGAGTGGCGCCGCACACAGAGCTGACACAGCAAGATGACGCAACAAAAAGAGACAGATTCCCAGTGCCGCCTGACAAGAATGCAAGTGGACAGAGAAGAACACACAGCGAATGTACAGAGAGCAGACAACCGGGGTGGGGTGGGGGGAGAAGGGGAAAGAAATAAGTAAAGCTTTTTTTTTAAAAAAAGGCCCAAATCAAATGTCACTTCCATAAAAACCCTTCCTAACAGATCAGTTTCTTCTAATACACACATTTCTGTAACAGCCCATAACTTAGGGCATTCTAATCAGGCATTGCGAGGTCTGTTGCCTCCAGCAGGGCACAGTGAGGGATGCCAGCATTTAATGCAGCTCTCAGCAAATGCTCCCCAGATGGAGAAATGACACATGCCCACTTGTCCAGGCATGAACTGGGCGATCAAGAAAGAACAGAGCAGACCCCGAGTCACCTGGTGCCCTGCCGGCAGTGGCACCACCAACTGGACTGGACCAGCTGTGGCTGTGGTCCTGGCAACACCCTCTGCCGCTCAGAGTCCCCACTCACCTGGAGGGGTGGGCTCAGCCGTGGCATTGGGCTTCTTTTTGCACACGTAAGGTAGCGCGATGCTGCAGTCGCGGTTCTGCCAGCCACCCGAGGACTCGGTGCGGATCACCCCACAGTTCTCCTCGCTGGGGTTGTCGGGCTGATCTGTGGGGAGGGCAGGGCGCCAGCACCCCAGGAGAGGGAAGCTCACACCCTGGGCCCCGGGCCCTGCTCAGAGCCTGTGGCCTCAGAAGCCTGAGCCAGCTCCAGGTGCCAGCCCTCGGCTTGGTTCCCCCTTGCTGGGCTCTGCAGGTCCTCTGCCGTTTCTGACCCAGGCCAGCACCACCCTGAACTCTGCCCAACCGCCAGCCCTGGTACCACCTCCACCCCCCACACACGCAACCCCTCCCTGTGGGCCTGGCCAGGCTGCTGCTGGGTACACGGGTAGGCTGAGGGGCTGAGTGGGCCCTGAAATCCAGCCCACTCCTCAAGGCCCGTGCCCTGGGGCAGAGCCCCATCTGCCTGCCTGGAGGAAAGGGCAAGGCTCCTAATTCACACAAAGGCCCTGCAGGGGCCAGAGTGGGGGCCAGTCCAAGAGGAGGTCAAAATCTGAGCCGTCCCTCCCCTGCCACCACCACAGACCACTGCTTACTGTGGAGGAGGGGGCCTGTCAGGTCCCAGACCTCCCTGTACCCCAAAGCCCACGCCTCACCGCTCTCCCAGTTGAGATACTTGAGGGGCGAGTTGTCCGACCACTGCCAGCCTCCACTGGTGTCCAGGTCATTGAGCCCAATCCAAAGTGTGGAGCTATAGCCAGTGAGGAGCCCTGACAGCGGGGAGAGAGGGGGTGCATGAGAAGGGGCGGGCCCCCCCTCAGCCCTCCCACAAGCAGAAGGGGCTCAAGGCTCTTCTAAGATGGGGAGCAAAGGTCTCAGGCTCCTGTTGCCTCACCCTGCCCTGCCCAGGGTCTGGGGACCCAGCAGGGAAGAGGGGGCGTCCCCACCACCTCACCATTGATGTAGGTCTGCTCGTGGATTTCGGTGATGCTCAGCAGATCCGCCCCCTGCTGCTCACAGCTGGCCCAGGCCTCCCGCCACGACAGCGTGGACTGGAAGTTAAACTGGTAGCAGCTGTCCGTCAGCTGGTCCTTGTCCCAGAAAGTCTCGCAGTCATTACCTGCCACCAAGATGGCCAGACATGGGTCCCTCCCCAGCCCTTTCCTTCAGGGCCCACACGGGGGTCCCTCAGGAAGAGAAGAGACCCCACGCTGGCTGAAAGTCCTGAAAGTTCTGCCACTCGTGTGGTGATCCCTCCCCGGTTCCCGGCCCCAGAGGCTCCTCCGGTACCCTCCCTGGCCCTGGCCCTGCCCAGCCCACCCTGCTCTCACTCTTGATGGGGCAGAAGCCCCAGCGCTCATCCTTGCCGTAGTCCTGGGTGGTGGCGCACCACAGGTGCCCGTCCTCGCGGCCCGTGCTGGTGCAGCCGTGGAACCACTGGTTGTCGTACTTGAAGGGGATGGTGCACGGCTTCCCGTGGGAGTTCCCTTGGATAGTGTAGACCTCTGTGGGGGGAGAGAGGCAGGCCCTTAAGGAAAAGCCCCTATCACCCAGGGAGCTGTGGGTGGCAGGGGGCCAGAGAGAATGGAAGGGGGCGAGGGCAGCAGGCAGTGGCCTTAATGTTCCCTGTGCCCTCAGGTCAGTCCAGGAGCTTGGGGAGGGTCCCCCAGTTCAGCCTACAGGGGGCACTGGTGTCTATCCACAGTCCAGGCAGGGGAGGGGCTCCAAATCAGCCCCAGCAGGACTGAGCCCTATGGAATCCCAGCTCAGGGGCACCCCACCCAAAGATCCAACCGGGAACTCAGGGTGGCTTCCAGGGAAAGGAAGCCCAGGACAAACACTGCCCATAAGAGGCCTCTTACTGACTGACCCTGGTCCCCACTCACCACCTGCAAATGGGATTAGGGCCCCTGTGCGGTCTCGCACCCTGTGCGGGGTTACCTGGGGTCTTGCGGGGGTGTAGGCCTGGGGGAAGGGAGTCACTTAATTTTACTTTATACCCTTTTGTACTGAGAAGGTCTTTGCAAACATGTATTCATTCTGTAATTTTCTAAAAAATGCTTTGAAATTAATCGACTTAATTATTCAACAATGATATTAAGCTATCATTTAAAACTCATACAAAAAGTCACTTCCTATGTGATTAAAGGCACAACTGCCAAGGCTCCACAGAGGCCACAGGCCCTTACCGCAGGAGTCTGTCCCTCCCGGGCCCCAGGGTTCCCCCACACCAGGGACCCCTCCCCCCTCCCCCGTAAGCAGCCCCTCACCATAGTAGGGCCGAGCGCACAGATCCTCGTCGCTGCCGTAGATGCGCCACTGGCCGCTGCGGGTCTGGTCGCCGCGCTCAGGGGCGCCGGCCTTGGAGGCATTGCCGGCACGGCCCCCCAGGAGCAGGGAGAGCTGGTCACTCAGGGTGCGGCAGTGCCAGCGAAGATTCAGGGCCTCCCGGTCACACTCGTACAGGCCCAGGGAGGCGGTGGTGTTGGTGCCCGGCCAGCCTGTGCCCAGGCACTGCATGGCCCCCAGGCTGAAGAGCCGGTTTCGGGAGACCCACTTCCAGTGCTGGGCAGGCAGGCTAGCATTGCAGGCTGGGGTGACTCTGACCTGCCCACCCTGGGCTTCCAGGCAGCCCTGGAGTCCATGGCTGAAGATGAGGAAGACATTGGGTTCTGGAAGGGAAGGTAGGACATGAGGCCATCACGGGGGCCTCTTGTGGCTAGCCTTGACGGCTGGCACCGCCTACAGACACTGCCCGCAAGCCGGCGCTGGGTTGTGAGCCTTCTCTCATGTTAGGTGGCTCAATGCTCACCTCTGACACTTTGACATGGAGGTGGGGGGCACTGCTCTCCCCTGCACCTGGATAAGGCGAAGCCCGCATGGCCAGCCTTGTTTCTAGCCCCATGCCCACTCAGAGGCAGGACCCAGCCTTCTGTCCCACCCCTAGAAGCAAACCCAACTTCACATGACAAGTTGAGTACAGCATACTTTTTCTAAAGATTTTATGCTTACATTGCATATCCCATGGTGACCTAGATAGCTTGGTGTTCCCCCAAGGTCTTCTCTGGCCTGGAGCCATTTTGTCCCACCTTCCCCCTAGCCTGACAGCGTCACTGGTTCCATTGTTTCCTCCCTCTAGGACTGTCCCAACCACTTACCCCTACACCCAGCCACTCATGCCATCTATAACCATTTCACTCCTTACTTTTTACAGTGCAATTTAGCTCTTTGAGTTCCCCAATCTCACATCCTCACCCCTCACTGCACTGACCAGACACCCTCTTTGAAAGGCAAGAGAAATCCAACCCATCCCCCTAGGACAGCCACTTTATAGATTAAAAAAATGAGGCTTAAGTTTATAGAGACAGGAAGTTGATCAGCATTGCCTAGGCCTGAGGAGAGGAGGGGGCTGAGAACGGAGTGACTGCTAAAGGGTAGAGGATCTCTTTTGGGGGTGATGAAAGTGTTCAAAACTTAGGTTGTTGTGATGGTTGCCCAGCTCTGTGAATATGCTAAAGCCACCTGGAAAAGCTGTTGGGAGGAAGGGAGGGGAGGAGGGAAGGAGGGAGGGAAGAAGGAAGAAACTGCAGCTTGGCGACATGAAGCTACTTGCCCTGGCTCATACAGCCAGTAAGCACACCCAGGTCTCTGAGTTCAAAGCCTGTGCTTTTAACATCCACATTTCACTGCCTTCCTCTCGCTTCCCTGCTGCCACTTACGTAGACAACACTTGTAGCTGCCACTTACGTGGACAACACTTGCGTACAGCACATCTCAGTCTCCAAAACACTTATGCATCCATTAGCCACTGCCTCTTCAAGATGATTTTCATGCCTTAAGAATGAATCTGACTGCTAGGGTTCAAATCCCAGCTCTGCCACGTAACATGTGACTCGGGCAAGGTATTTAAACTTTCTATGCCTCAGTTTCCTTACCCTTAGACTATTGTAAAGATGAAATGAGATAATACATGTAAAGTGTTTGGAACAGGGTCTGGCACATAGTAAGAACACAATAAATGTTGCTTATCACAACTATTACTATTATTATTCTATGTTAAAGAAATGGAATGGGGCAGTGAAGCAATTGGACCAGAATCACAAGGGATTAGCTGAAACTTGGGCCCAGTCTCCCAGACTCCAAATCCCAGGCTCTTTCTGTTTTGCCATGCTAACCTAACTATCCCCCTATAGTCCATTCTCTGTGGGCAACCAGATGACTTTTTTTTTTTAAAGATTTATTTATTTTCACTCCTTCCCCTCCTCCTGCCCTGCTGTTTTTGCCGTCTGTGTTGTCTTCTCATTTTCTCTCCTCTAGGATTCACTGGGACTTGATCCTGGAGACCTCCAATGGGGAGAGAGGCTTCCTGTTAACTGCGCCACCTCAGCTCCTGGTCCCTGCTGCACCTCACCTTGACTCTCCCCCATCTCCCCTCTGATGTGTCATCATCTCGCTGCATGACTCGCAGGGCACTGGCTCACCACATTGGCACTTGCGGGGGCACATCCCCCTTCTTCCCTTTCACCAGGAGGCCCCAGGGATCGAACCCAGGTCCACCTATAGGGTAGGCAGCAGCCCTATCAGTTGAGCCACATCCACTTCCCCAGATAGTCTTTGAAAAGTGTAAATCAGCTCTAGAAAAAAATTTGGGTGAGTTTGCTTTTGAATTTCGGAGTGTTGAAGATCATAAAGAAAACAGAAATTCAATGACACAAGACTTAATTTTTTTCCTATCAAGAAATATCCCATAAACAAATTCAAATAACAAATAGGTTTTTAAAAATGTAATTCATTAAGGGCAAACAGCTTATTGGTTAATATAAAAAAGAGCTTCTACAAAATAAATTATAAGGAAAATATCAACAACTTTAGAAAAATGAGTAACAGATCTCTATAGGTGGTCAAAAAAATGAAAAGCAATTGGCTCTTTAAATATTTGAAATGACTGCCAGACTTACCCATAATAAAATTTTAAGTCTCTCTCCTTTAAGCAGGAGAGAGACTTAAAGGCAATTCATCAAACTGAATTATACTCAAAGTCCTTCCAATGGGCTATGAGGTTCTATTATATATATATGATCTGATCCCACCTACCAGCCTGGCCTCATATTACTCCCTCTTGCTCAAGCCACACTGATCTCCTTTTTTTTTTTTTTAAGATTTATTTATTTATTTACTCCCCCCCTCCCCTGAATTGTCTGCTCTCTACATCCATTCGCTGTGTATTCTTCTGTGTCTGCTTGTATTCTTATTAGGCAGCTCTAGGAACTGATCCTGGGACCTTCTAAAGTGGGAGAGAGGCAATTACTCTCTTGCACGACCTCAGCTCCCTGTTCTGCTACATCTTCTTATTTTCCCTCCCTCTGTGTCTCTTGTTGCATCATCTTGCTGTGCCAGCTCTCCGCGTTGCCCAGCACTCCTGCATGGGGTGGCATTCCTGTGCCAGGCAGCACTCCCATGCAGGGTGGCATTCCTGTGCAGGCCAGCACTCTGCATGGGCCAGCCTGCCATGTGGGCCAGCTTGACCTCACCAGGAGGTCCTGGGCATCAAACCCTGGACCTCCTATATGGTAGACGGGAGCCCAACTGATTGAGCCACATCCATTTCCCAACACATTAACCTCCTTGATCTTCCTTGAACAGACCTGGCTCGTTCCCGCCTCAAGACCTTTGTACTAACTTTCCTCTGCCTGGCATTTCATGTTTCAAAATAAATGTCACCTCCTTAGAAAGGTCCGCCCTTACCATAATCTAAAGTAACTATACTGGTACTCTCTATCATGTTACTTTATTTTAATTCTCTTCACAGCAATTATTATCTGACATCTTTTTCAAATATTGGATCAAATTTGGATCACTTGAGTCTATTGACTAATTATTCTCTTAATTATGTGCCACTTTTTTCCCACTGCCTTCATGTCTAGTAATTTTTATTGTATACTAGGCATTGTAGACGACATTACAGGGAGTCTGGATTTTCTATGGTATATTGGACTTCACGGATGATGTTATAAGAAGACTGGCATCTTTTTTTTTTTTTATCTCCCTATAAAGAATGTTGAATTTTGTTCTGGCAGGCAGTTAAATGGTTGGTGGATCACTTTGATCCTATGGACGCTTGCTTTTAGACTTTATTAGGGTGGGGTTGTTTTGGTTTTGCCCTTGGTACTAGGGCATGGCCCTTAACCTTGGATTTAGGCATAAGGTGAGGCCCTTCTGAGGTTTCAGAGGAAAACCTAAGGTGATTGCTAAGCCCCTCTAACCTGGCAGAACTTTAATTCCAAATTCTGTTTCCTCAGCACCAGGTAGCCACTGAAATCTCTGCCTCCCAACTGCTTCTTATTGCTGGGCTTCTTAGTCTTACTCTCATACATGTAGAGTGTAGGGGTCACCATGGGCTTGAGGAAAATTTGTAAGAGGACATCTCTATGGTTTCTTCCTTTCTGGGATTTTCCCTCCCAATTTCTTGCCCTTCTGGTAGTCCCAAACTGGTCCAGAATAACTGCCCCTTTCTGTCTGAGCTCCTCAAACTCATCAGTACTCCTGGAGAAAAATGGTTAAACATGGCACTCACCTAGTTTGTCTCCCTTCTTTCAAGACTGTTTCCTCCCCAGCATCTGCATGCTTTTGGTTGCTCTCTTGTGCCTTCTAAACACTGCATTTTATATTTTATCCTGAGCTTATAAGCATTCTGGGCCAGAGAGTTAATCTGATAAGAACTGCTGATTTGTCCTGCCAGTTCTGGAACCAGAACTCCTTATCTGACATGTTCTTGTTTATTTTCTGTCTCCCCTCTAGTTCAGAATCTCCTTGAGAACATTCTCTGTCTTTTCCACCACTGCATCCCCAGTTCTATAATTCTGTCTGACATACAGTAGTGCTCAAACAAATGAACAAATGAATCCCATGCCTAGATGAAAATCACAACCAACCAGCCCATCTTTCTGCTCCTTATCTCAGCTGCCAGATTAATTTTCTTTAAAACAGCTCCCACAGCTCCTGTCACCAAGTGCTCAAGACAATGCCAAAGGAAGGGGTGGTGGAGCAGGGACACTGGCCACTCTACCTTCCAAGAGCACCAAGATGGGGGTCCTCTCTAAGCAAGACCCACATGAGCTTCCTGATGGGCCAGTGTGGCTGCCACAATTTATCCTCCCCCATGTCTTGGCCCCATTCCTCAATCTGATTCTTCTCTTCCAAACACTCTCCAGAAGCCGTAAATTGGCCCCAAGACTTAACCGCAGGCCTGAGAAGCTTCCTTTAAGGTCTGGGTGTTTGATTCTCTGAAATCCCACCCCTGTTGAGTACAGTAAGTAGTAATAGCTAGTGGCTCTTGGCAAGGGGTAGGGAAAGGTCCTGGGACCAGAAAAGGGAGAAAATACTGCTTGCTTTTATAAATGTTTCTCAGAGACAGGACTGGACCATAGAGCCCAAAACTTCAAGGGAGCCCACAATAGCCCAAGGGGAACAGTGCCTTCCCCATTTCCCCAAACAGAAAACCCACGCATGGGTTAAATCGATGCCCATTAGGCTGTTTCAGTTGTAACAAATAGCAATGAAAGGCCCTAAATAGGTCCCTGTAAATTAAGAGAGGCCAATGCCAGGATCGGGCCCACTTCCCTTCGCTTGACATATGAGGAAACTGAGGCCCAGAGAGGGGAGGGGATTAGGATGTCCAATTGCAGTACCTTTCAAGGCCTTGGATACCTCCTGTCACTTGAGGTTTGGCTACAGGTCCCCTCCTCCCCCTAGCGTCCCAGATTCAGGGGTTCCAAATCCACATATCTTCCTGGAGCACCTGCTATGGGCCAACATGTTCCGGGCAATGCTGGGGCCATAAGAAATCTTATGGCCCCTTCCCTGTCTTTACAGGATTTACAAGCTAGTTAGAGAGGAGTAGTGCGTTTGGACATGGCAGGACGTGAGGACAAACTAGTCCTCAAAACCCCAGGTGTCTAGAGCATGGGAGGGAGCCCTGTGCCTTCCAGGGCTGGGAGGCTCAGCCGGGAAGAGAGCTGAAGGCACTGGGGGATCTGGAGGAGGCACAGGATGAGGAATACAGGTTCCACAGTGGCGTTGGCCATGAACGAGAAAGGGATGAGAAGCCTGCAGGAGAGGAACAAAGCAAAGGAGAGGCGGAGGGGAATTCCTGTAGGTGGACCCTAGGGACTCTGCCAAACTGGTGGCCAGGAGCTCTCGGGACAAGTTTCCACCCAGCGTAGAGGGCTGGGCCATGGTCCCTCACAGAAGAGCACCAAGGAGAACAAGCAAGCCCAACTGTGGCCAAGCTGGAAATGCTATAGGGGCTCAGAAGGGAACTTTGGTCTTTTGACCCCTGACTTGGCGTTCTTTGCCTAGGGGATCTCACCAGGCACATATGCAGCAGGCAGAGGGCACTCGAAGGGCAAAATCCCAGGCCCCCGTCCTAAGACTGCCTCCTCCAGCCTGCCCAACCCCAGGGATGTGCCAGGAGTGGCAGTGCAGGGAGTGAAGTGCCCACCTCAGAGATCCATGCTCCTCACTAGGATCTCAGCATTTTGCTTCCTATCTTATCCTAATTCTGGCCCAGTGCTAGGCATTAAGCTGTGCTCAATGGGTGCTCATTCAGTGAAGAAGTGAACGAAGCTAGGCCGGGAACTGTACGCTGAGTCATGCATTCAATGAAAGAGTATTTCTTGAGAATCTCATAGATGTCAGGTCTACTCCTAGGCACTGGGAATATAGCAGGGAACATATAGACATGACCCCTGCCCTTATCGCCATATGGTCTGGGAGGAAGATCAGAACATGAATAACAATCCTTGACCTCACTGAGTCACCCTGACTTGGGTTTTCTGCTTCGGTCCGCGCAACAAATTTCTGTCCCTTTCTTCTTAGCTCTGCCCTGACCTCCCCTGGCTATCTCCAACAGGGTAATCGCAGTCCTCCCTGAAATACATCAGTTTTCCTCTTTCTGTTGAGATTGCTGCCTGGGGCTGCCAAAGGCCAGGCTTCTCACTGTGAGGAAAAGACCTCTCCGCAGTAGGGAAGCATGGAGATAAAACCCGAAGAGCAGCAGATGTGAGCAGAGCTGAGCGGGGAAGGAGGAAGCCAGTCCTGGCCATGCTGAGCACCTGCAGCCCTTCCCGCTACCTGCAAGGCAGCAGGACGCTTAGCTGCCACATGGGCTCCCACACCCCTTTTTGCTAAACTTGTTTGCATTGGCTTTCTCTCCCTTGTTCCCAAAAGGATCCTGATTAATACACAGCCCCATGCCGTGGGGCACAGCCTTTCTCCCAGCCCTCATCCCCGCCCTTTCTCCTCAGTCCCCTGGAGGCTGTGGCTCCAGGACCTCTCTAACCTGCCAGAGCAGTAAAAGCAAGATTCTTGGGCTCAGAGGAGGTGCTGGCTCCCCGCCACCCTCCTAATTCCCATCCTGGCTCTTCTCCCTGGGGTCCTCTCATCCCTGGTAGATGACAGGCATTTAGGAAGTGCTGCACTGGGCACTACAGGGAAACTGAAACGAATCAGACAATATGGCCTCGGCCCCCATGGTGTTTACAAAGAAGATGGAGAAGCAGAACGCAGGAGGCAATTCATGAAAAAGTTGCAAGCAACGCATCAACAAGTGTGCCAAAGAGACCGATAGAGCTCGTTTATACCGCATGGTTGGGGGTGAGGTGTTGGGCAGAAATGGCTTTTCCAGGTAACTGAAGTGTGAGAGGAATCTTGCCTACGTGCCGTCTACCCTCCCTGCTTCTCAGCCTGGAAGCTCGCTCCTGCACTCAAAGGCAACAGCGGGGCTAAAGCTATCGGCCTCACCCCGAATAAGCGGGGCTCTTGCCTCCCTGTTGACTGTTCCCGTGGCCTTCTTTCCCTTCCTGTCTGCCTTGAGAGCCACACAGAGCTTCAGTGGAATCCTGCAGATGAGCGCAAAGGCTTGACCACTGTCTGCCTCTCCGGAGCCAACCTCCCAGCCGTCCCTGCAGCTTCCCTGGACCGCCCGGCAGCAGAGGCAGCTAGAGAGGTCTGGCCTGGGACAAGACCACTGCTCTCCACTACCAGCAAGGCATCGCTGCCACAGGATGTGGGTTTAAGTTAAGGCTGGCACAGCGCCTGGCACGCAGCAGACGCAACAAGGATCTGTTGAATGAGAGGCATGTCAAGCAAAACCGTGAACGGCACAGGCGGAGACTTGGACAAGGAGGGTGTTCCAAGTGGGGGGAGTGGCAGGCGCAAAGGCTGGAGGCAGAAGCAACCAGCCTGCTGAGAGCCCCAAAGCTGGGGGCTGAGGGCTGAGGGCCAGCTGGCAAGCCCTGGAGGCCGACAGGGAGGGCACGGCAGGGCAGCTTCCAGCTCCTGAGCCCCCCCTCACCATCCCAACCCGTCTGCCCCCGCAGGCCATGCAGAGGCGAGGGGTCATCCCGGGGAGAGCCAGGGGCCGTCCCATCCACAGGGTCCCCAGCCAAGAGGACCAGCTGTTTTCAATGAAGTGCTTGGCCCCGAGGCCAGGCCTGGAAATGTCCCTGAGTCAGCAGAAGCTGCTAGCCCAGCCCAGCTGAGGGGCAAGCCCTGGGGACCCAGCACTCCACCCGCTCCACCCCCTGCCGGAGGCTGTGCTGTGGACTAGCACGCACATGCCAAGGACGGGAGCACAGGAGGCAGGCGACCCTGGGCGGGGGACTCCGCGCCTCGAAGGCGGAGGAGGCATGACGTGGGTGCCCCAAACCCTGCCCAGCTGTGCTCTCTCCACACACACACACCCAAGTCCTCGGCATGGCGGGCTTCTCTCTCCCCGCTGCGATTTTCATACTCCCCTCTCTCCTCCCAGCTGGCCCTCCTTTCCAGCCAAACTGCTTGCCCTCCACTGTGAAGAAGCCGTGACTAAACATCACTGCTCTGGGGCTGTCAAAGGCGTGTGTGTGTCTCTCCAGCTGTGGCGAATTTCCTCCACCCTCAGTTACCAGAGATGCTACACACACACATACACACAACACACTTAAAATGTGTGTTGCGAAATGTGATATGCTGCGTTCTAGGAAGACATAAAGAAAACTCTTGGGAATGGGTTTAAGGGTGGGAATGTCTCCTCCAAGTTCTCCAATCTCTAGGACCAAATGCAAGAAAAGGTGTGCGTGGAGGGGGAGGGAGAGGATGGGGATCTGTGCAAATTCAGAAAGGCGATTTTCACCCTTCCCCGTTCCTTGCGGGTGGTGCGGGCGGAGCCCCTCGGGGTCAAATCCCGGGCGACTTGGTGGTGTTTGATCTCGTCCCCTGCTGGCTTTTGTCTTCTCAGCCTAAAGGCAGGCTGTCATTTCCCAGGCCCCAAGCACGATGAAGGGGGCAGCCGCCGAGCCCCACAAGCCCTACCCCGCCCCTCACGTCGGCCCCGCGCGCCCGCGGGCAGCTCCCGGCTCCCCTGCCCGGTTTGTGCCCTTCTCACCATGGGTCACCCCAGGGGCCCGCGCTTCTCTCTCTTTCTTGCTGGTCCCCCACCCCCTGGGTCTGGGGCGCCAGGCTCATCTGCGCTTGGAGATCAGGGTCTTCGCCACTGCGCCCACCCCCTCTTCCCGCCGAGACACACACGCGCACGCGCGCACGCCGCGCCCCCTCTCGCTGCGCGACGCCCCGCAGCGTCCGAGCGCGGAGCCGCCCGAGGCCCCGAGGCCCCCCCACCACCACCACCCAGCCCTGCTCCGCGTGGCCCGCGGCCCCGGCGCCGTCTGCGAGCCCGCAGCCAAAATAAACTGCCCAAGAGCCACTTCCTTCCCCGTGGGGACAACTTTCACAACGATGGCCGGCTCCGGTCACAGCAGGAAGTGGCTTTCTGGGCGAGCACAATCCAACCTCATTGACCAGGCCGCGAAGGGCAGATTTCAGGGAAGTCCGAGCCTGAGCCAAGCGCGGAATTTTCTAGTCGGAAGGGCTGACGCGTGGGCGGGAGTGGATCCACGCCTGCACATCACTGACCACGCCCGCTCATTAGAGCGAGTCCACAGAGCCTGCTGCTTAACCACACATTAAAAAAAAAAAAAAATCTGGGGAAGTGAGCTGTGAACAGATGACTTCATACAATCATGATCTGAGAGCTCACAGGGGGGTCGGTCAGGCCCTCCCTATACGGGTGTGGATGAATAAATAAATGGGTGAGTGAATGAATTTATTAGGAGAGACCCAGACAAATTTGGGGAGAGCATGTTTTTAAAAATTAGTTTTGACAAAGTCTGCTGGCATTTGTATGTCAGGGGTAACCTAAAGCTAAAATATTAGAAGCCCCCCACCCACCCATTTCCTGTAGAGTCAAGAGAAATGAAAAAAAAAGAATTTCCTTCAGACTTCTACTTTTCCAAATTTTCCACAGTGAAAGTATATATTAATTTTCTGAGTTAAAAAAAAAATTAGATGTCTACACCCAAATAAGAAATGTATAGAGAATTATGTTGAAATGCAATGATTTGTCTGCGAGAAACTGGGGTTTAAATGTAAACATTCAATTCACAAGAAACATTTTATGAAAAAGGTTTTGGTACGAGGCTTTCAAATAACACTTGAAAAGAAGGAGGAGGGTTTCCAACCAACGGACACTGGAGTCCTCATCGGGCTTGCTGGCCAAGGCCCTCCTGAGAGCCCAGGTCTGTCCCTGGTCTCTCTGCGCCCTGGGTGTCAGCGTGGCACAGTCTGCATGCACAATAAATGTTTGTTGAATGACAGAATGGTTATGAACTGAGGGCTCCTCGAATTCATTGCAGTTAACTCTTTATAGTGTGGAAACTGAAACACAGAAAGGTCAAGTGGCTTGTCCAAGGACAGTCAAACAATTGGAAGCATGACTTTTTTTTTTCTTTTTAAGACTAAAACTTGTTAAAAGTCCTGAACAGCATAATACCAATATTTGCTTATATAGGTTGACAATATAATTTATTGTCCAAATTAGGACACTTTTGTGAATAAAAGGGAGAATTAGTAATATTAATAGTTACACCGGGACAAGGATAAGCCAGGTCTGTCTCAGGCAAATGAGGACATATGGTCAGCCTGAGCTTACGGACGGAAGGAGACAAAATGAATAAGAACTAACATTTACCTTGCGCTTGTGAGATACCAGGCACTGGGCTCCAAGGCTTTCCCTACATCCTCTTGGTAATCCTCATAGCAACCCTTAGAAGTAGGTAAAATTCCTATCTCCATTTGGCAGATGAGGAAACAGAGGCACTGAGAAAGTAAACATCTTGATTACAGAGTTAATAAAAGGCAGAAGTAGGAGGGCTGGTCAGGAAGGCTGGTTCCAGAGCTGAACCCCAAACAAGTAGTCTAGGTATTTTAAACCAATAGCCCAAGGAAATTAAAAAGTATGTGAAAGAAAAGTGAGTCAGCATTTAAAATTAAAGCGTTTTCACAAAATATCTGGATTTCCAGCTTCTCTCAGAAATACCAGGAAGACTGACAACACTTAGCAGCCAGCATTCCATTCCCACAAGGCGCCAGTCATAGGAGCTGGGCTGAACTGCCATCTGAGACGGATGTGGGCTCACTAGCTTGCCACAGTCCCCACCCAGCCGTTTTGCAAACCCCCTCACGATACTGAGGAGGAATGAGAGTGTCCATACAGTATCATGTGTGCACCACTGCTTTCCTCAGAGTGGAGAGGCATTCCTCAGTGTCCTGGTCTCTATTAAGAATGATCAGGGACTTTGTCTATTTCCAAAAAAATGTTTGAAGGTGGGGTGTGAATCCTCTAAATTAGGCTCCACTCCTGTGCAGTATATGTCCCTGTGATGTGCTGTATTCTTTTCACAAGAGATGTCTGATGCACAGCAAAATAAGACCCTGGAATTATGACACATTACATAACAAACTTCTGGTCTACTCACTGGCCAGTCCCTGACCTTCTGATGTGGCAGCGTTCGAGAGTTGTTTGGTTCCTAAATGAGGAACCAAAACACTGTTTCCCAAAAGTGAAGTATGGTACTCTTTAAAGTGAACTGAAAAAAATTAAAAAATTAAAAAAATAATAAAGTGAACTAAATTTAAAATCTTTTTTTTTGTTTGGGAACCTTCCCGATTTCCTTTATACTCTACACCAAAGGTTAAATGCATGCCAATTCTGTGCAACCTTGCGCGCACCTTCTCTGAGAGACAACATGGTAGAGTAGTTAGAACCGTCATTCTGATCTGGACCTGCCCGAGTTCAAATCCCTACCTGGGCTCTTGGGCTGGCTGCCTCACTTCTGTGTGCCTCCGTTGGGGGAGGACACTAATAAGACCTGCTGGATGGGTTTCTGGGAAGATTCCACGAGAAAATGCTTGAAGACGCTCTCTACCTAGCAAGCACTCAATAATCGAAGGCCATTATTATTTCTTGATATTTAAGCAAGAGACTTTACCCTGCCTGACTGGGACCCTCACAGCAGAGCCTGGGAACCAGGCTAAGCAGATACAACAATCTGGATAAGAAGAAACGATAAGAGGAAATAAGGCCAAGAACTTGAGTGTTTAAACTGCTCTTCAGAGGAATTAAAAGAAAAATAAACCCACAATCCGGATGCGAAATCTCCCATTTCCACGGGTGCCCAGTACCTTGCCATCACCGTTTGTCCCTGGCCCCTGAAATGTCGGACCCCCTCTCGGGTGTGCTTGGAAGGGAGACATCAAGGGGGAGAAGACTGGAGGCTGTACTGGGGGAAAGGGGGGAATTTCTGGAAGGGTCACGGCAGATTGGGCCACGCGCCTCTCTCCTCCACATTCCAGTTCTGCAGAAATAAGCCCCAGGGACAGCAGAAAAGGGAAAATGAGGTCACAAACACTAAGCTGGAAGGGAGAGTGTGGAAGGAGGTGGGGCAGCGGCAGCACCGCTTGAGCTGGCGGATGCTGGGACAGGAGGAAGAAGGAAGCGTCCAGAGTCACCTCCCCAGGTCTCAGGCAGTCAAAGGAACAGGAGGAGGAGGAGGAGGAGTGGGGGCAGAACCGGGATTCAGGTTCTGACTCAGCCATTCACAATCTAAACGGCCCAGGGGACTCGGTCTGTTTTCGAACCTGTGAAATGCATTCTAAAGAACACCCGCTGCCTCCTCACAGGTTCCTGGGAAGAGCTACGGGGATGCTGCACAATATTCACTGATTCACTGAGGCACTGTCACACCCACAGTCAGTTCCTTGAGAGCAGGAGCTGTGTCTTGTCCATGGTCTCCCCAGCGCCAGGCACACAACAGGTGCTTAAAGCCGACATGAGCAGATTGAACTGAGCTTGACAAGGGGAGGGGGAAAGGCAAGTTGCCGGCGCTTGTGTGTGTCCGTGCATAGCATCCTCTGTATGATAAATTTCTTTAAAAACAGATCAACGTATCAATGAAGAGTAGAAGGGAGAAAGGGAAACATGAAAGTGCTTGTTATGCCAGGAGCCTGGGATTGTGGGTAACTTTCTTTTGTACTTTTAGAATTTTTCCAGAGTAAATTAAACCGAGGGAGGGGTATAAAAAAAAAGTTTAAAAAAGTAAAAAAATTTTAAAAAACAATAAAAAAAGGAGGGAGGGGTAATACATAGGGGTCTTAAGATCTTCAAAGGAACCAAGTCTTATTCTGTCTTTCCTGCAGAATCTGACTTGGTACCCAATGTTTGGTGGGTGTTAACGTGCTTTGTCCTTGAGAGCCACAAAGGGTCACATAACACCCCCAAAACTACCAGCAGCACTGGACCTACAATAATACACTAGACTTGACCTACAAAGGATTATCTGTGTGGGTTCCCCCAAATTACTTCTTTTTCTTCACGCTGCCAGCCCCCTTTCCTGATTCCATCTTTAAGTGTTTAGCACCATATAATAACAAAACACCACTCCCACAACCATCTCCATTCCTGCCTCCCTGATATTGATTTAAAAATTAATGGATGGGAAGTGGACTTGGCCCAGTGGATAGGGCGTCCGCCTACCACATGGGAGGTCCACAGTTCAAACCCCGGGCCTCCTTGACCCATGTGGAGCTGGCCCATGCGCAGTGCTGATGCGTGCAAGGAGTGCCCTGCCATGCAGGGGTGTCCCCACGTAGGGGAGCCCCACGCGCAAGGAGTGCACCCCGTGAGGAGAGCTGCCCAGCGCAAAAGAAAGTGCAGCCTGCCCAGGAATGGCACCACACACACAGAGAGCTGACACAGCAAGATGACGCAACAAAAAGAGACCAAATTCCCGTGCTGCTGACAACAACAGAAGTGGACAAAGAAGAATATGCAGCAAATGGACACAGGGAACAGACAACTGGGGGGGAGGGGGGAAGGGGAGAGAAATAAATAAAAAATAAATCTTAAAAAAAATTAATGGAGTTGAAGGGAAAAATTTTTTTAATTAATGGGGTGAGGTCAAGGTGGCAGAGTGAGACATTCCAGGGCTCCATCTCCCCACAGAAGCTTTGAGCAATCAGGAAGAACTGTCAAAAACAACACCCTTGTCAAAGCTCCAGAAAACAGTTAAAGGACTGCAGTAACAAGGTGAGTGCCAAATTAAAAGCAGTAGAATCTCATGGGACCCTGGCTGGCTAGTCCCCTCCTGGCTTGGCAGGGAGCCCGCCCATGCTCCCAGGGCAGGTCCCCAGTCCCGGTTCTGGAAGGAGCAGGTAGCCATCATGCATGTCCTCGGAGCGTGTATGTCTGGCCTAATCTGTCTGGTGGTGGCCTGAAGGACTGAACCCGGAGGCTCAGCATGGGCTCACCACCCCAGAACCTGCCCTGCATGTGGATGCAGCTCAGCTCCTTACAACACTGTGGGAGAGCAATCTAGTCAAGCTGCCTGGTGCAAAGAAGTGCAGGCTATGGGACACAGTGCAGTGGTGGCACTGTGAGGAGTCATCTCCTAAGGAGCAGGGGATATTTGTAGGCTGTAAATGGGCAAACTCCTAGGGCCCAAGACAAGACATATGCACAGAAAGGACCAGGGAAGACCTTTCACGTTTACCTTGAACTATGCTCCAAATTCACTGTATGGCTAGGCGCCAAAGGACAGCACTACCATGGGCCAATCTGCAAAGACTGGGAAAGGTGCTTGCTTTTTCCCTTTTTATTTATTTATTTATTTATTTTTAATTTATTTTTATTTGTTAGCTCCAGGCATTCAAGGAAAGCTCTATCATAACACTAGCTGAATACAGGTTTAAGGAACAGACACCTCAGAGTCTCAATTCCAGTGATAACACATTAAAATATCAACATGTCCAGGTTTCAACAAAAGATTACAAAATTATACAAAAAACAAAAAAAGTCAGGAAGAGATGACCCAGGCAAAGGAAAAAATTAAAGCATTAGAAACCATCAATGAAGAGGACCAGACCTGGAACATGCCAGACAAAAACTTTTTAAAAAATGATCCTATTTCGAATGTAATATTTAGAAGAAAATAAAGAAAAAATAATAATAATAACCACATTCAAAAAAAAAAAAAGATCCTAAATATGCTCAAAGAGCCTAAAGGAAAACATGGACAAAGAACTAAAGGACATTAGGAAAACAATAGATGAACACAAAGAGAATATCAATAATGAGACATAAATTATGAAAAGGAACCAAAAACAGCAAAAGACGATAGTATCAGAAATTTAAAAACTCCCTAGAGGGGTACAATAGCATATATGGGCTGGCAGAGGAAAGAATTGGTGAACTTGAAGAAAAGACAATTGAGATCATTCAGTCTGACAAGCAGAAAGAAGAAACACTGAATATAATTAAGATGCTGAATGCCAAAGATAAAGAATCCAGAAAGCTACAAGACAGAAGAATGTATCACATTCAAGGGAGCTCCGATAAGATTAAATGCCAACTTCTCATCAGAAACCATGGAGGCAAGAAGGCAATGGAATGATATATTTAAAGTACTGAAAGGGAAGTGGATGTGGCTGAGGCGACTGAATTCCTGCCTACCACAGGGGAGGTCCAGGTTCAGACTCCAGTGCCTTCTGGAGAAGACGAGCAAGACGGCGAGTTGGCATGACAGGCTGGTGCAGTGAGTTGATGCAACAAGCTGATGCAGTGAGTGACGCAACCAAGAGACACAGGAAGGAAACAATGAGAGATGCAGCAGGGCAGGGAGTGGAGGTGGCTCAGGTGATTGGGCACCTCTGTTCCACATGAAGTGGACCCAGGTTTGGTTCCTGATGCCTCCTAGAAAGAAAAGACCAGCACACACAACAAATGGACACAGAAAATGCAAACAACAGGGGTGGGGAGAAATAATTAAATTAAATAAATCTTAAAAAAAAAAAAGATAAAGTACTGAAAGCAAAAAATTGCCAACCAAGAATTTTATATTTGGCAAAACTATCTTTCAAAAATGAAGGAGAGGGGAGTGGATGCAGTTCAGTGGTTGAGTGCCTGCTTCCCTTGTATGAGGTCCCAGGGTCAATCTCTGGTACCTCCTTTAAAAAAAAAAGGGAGAAAGATTAAGTCACTAGAAAGACAAAAGCTGAGGAAGTTCGTCACCACAAGATCAACCCTACAAGAAATGCTAAAAGGAGCTTTAAAGGTTGGTAGGAAAGGACACTAAACAACTGACTGAAGTTGCATGAAGAAATAAAGATCTTCATCAAAGACAATGATGTAGGTAAATTAATACCAGTACTACTGCATTTTGGTTTGTAATTCCACTTTTTACTTTCTACAGGATCTAAAAGGTAAATGCATAAAATGCAATGAAAAATCAGTGGCTTTAAACTCATAATGTATAAATATGCAATTTGTGGCAAGAAGTACATAAAGGTGGGAGGGCAGAAGGTTATAGGAACATCATCTACGTATGCCATTAAAGTTAAATTAGGGAAGCAGATTTGGCTCAATGGATAGAGCAGCCCCCTACCACATGGGAGGTCCAGGGTTCAAACCCAGGGCCTCCTGACTCGTGTGGTGAAGCTGGCCCATGCACAGTGCTGATGCGCGCAAGGAGTGCCGTGCCACACAGGGATGTCCCCCGCATAGGGGAGCCCCATGTGCAAGGAGTGCACCCCGTAAGGAGAGCCACCCCACATGAAAAAAGTGCAGCCTGCCCAGGAAAGGCACCGCACACATGGAGAGCTGATGCAGCAAGATGGCGCAACAAAAAAAGACACAGATTCCAGGTGCTGCTGACAAGAATACAAGCGGACAGAGAAGAACACACAGCAAATGGACACAGAGAGCAGACAACTTGGGGTGGGGAAGGGGAAGGAGAGAGAAATAAAATTAAAAAAAAAATCTTAAAAAAAAAAGTTAAATTAGCATCAGAATAAACAAAATTGTTATAGATTTAGGATGCCAAATTTAAAAATCATGCTAACTACAAAGAAAATACACAAACTTGTAAAAACAGAAAGTAGAGTACAGGTTACCAGGGGTAGAGGGTAGGAAAAATGTAGAGTTCATGCATAATGGGTATAGGGTTCCAGTTCGGGGAGATGGGAAAGTTTTAGTAATATTAGGAAGGTGTTGCGGGCAGCACAACATTGTGAATGTGATTAATCCCACCGAATGGTATGCATGGCAGTAGTAGATATGGGAAGGCTTATGTTAAAAAAGAAAGAGCAATTAAAGAGACAATGACAATTAAATCCAATATACAACCCTGGAAGAATCTAAGAATGGAGGAGAAAAGGCTCAAAAGGACATTATTGGGACATATGGAAAAACTGGAATATAGAAGGTGTAAACTTTATATCAATGTTAAATTTCTTGACCTTGATAACTGCACTTAAGGTGATTATGTAAGTGAATATCCCCATTTCTAGTAAATGTACATGGAAGTATTTTATGTTCAAGGAGTATGATGCATGCAACCTGCTATCAAAGGTTCAGAAAAGAGAGAGAGAGATGGGAGATGGATAGAATTATCAGCAAATGTGACAAAATATTAAACATGGTAGATGTGGATATCAGCAATGGAAGGGATGTCTGTTTGAGTTCTCTTTATGGATTTTGTGTATTATTTTTGCAACTGTCCTATAAACGTAATATTTTAAGATAAAAAGTTTGAAGAGAAAAAAAAAGGAAGCAAAAAGAAATGAACAGAGTAGTCAACAGAGCTCAGGTGCTGGATTCAAATTTGGGTTTGAATTTCTGTTCTTGAGCAAGTCAGTCACTTGACCTCTTCATCTCTCAGTGTTAAATAGTGAAAATAATACTCATGTTTACCACACCTAATAAGTACCGAGCACTTAGCCTGTGCCAGGAGGCCGTGGATGGTTGCCAGGACCGGCCGTGCTTGTGTATGTAAAGGCCTCACCGCACTGCCTCACACAGAGTCAGTTCCTGGTGGCATCAGCCCCAGCGGGGCAGCCTTCTGGAGGAGAGAGTGTGGCAACATTTATCACAAGCCTTCAAAAGCAGTAACTCTTTAACCCTAGAATTCACTTCTAGACGTTTTACATAAGGAAATAATTAAGACTTTGCGAAAGATACAGCCACACAGCATTATTTATAATGGTAGTAATTGGAGGATGTAATAGTTTTATGTGTCACCCTGGCTAGGCTGTAGTACCTAGTTATTTAATCAAAAGCTAATCCAGGTGTTGCCGAGAAGGCACTTTTTAGGTGTGGCTAACGTCTATCATCAGCTGACTTTAGATAAAGGAGATCACCCTCAGGGGTGTGGGTGGGCCTCATCCAATCGGTTAAAATGCAGCTTAAGACTGGAGCTTTAATTTCCAGCCTGCAGGGCTGCCCTACAGAATTCCTACTTGCTAGCCGCCATAATTGCTTGAAACAAACAAATAAATATCTACTGGTTCTGTTTCTCTGGAGAATCCCAACATATAGGGGGGAACACATGTCTAGCTATATGGCATTGACTGAATAAACTAAAATACACCAACATAACAGAATACCATGCTCTTAATAAAAATGTGTAAGAGTGTTTAGGTATAGATAGAAGTTTACATTCTACTACTGACTTTTTTTTTTAAGTCAATGTACACGATCTCGTTTCTACTTTTTTAAAAGATCAAGGGAAGTCAAGAAAGACATTTCTGCATTCTTGTTCTTTAATGTGGATGTCTGCAGTTGCCTGGGAGCTTGTTTATAATGCAGGTGCCGAGGCCTTAGGGCAGGCTACTGAATTGGAATCTCTGGGGTGAGGGAATATCTGTTTTGAACAAAATTCCTGGTTAATTCTGAGGCACATCGGCGTTTCAGAACGCCTGTATATACGCAAGCATTAACAATGGTTATGACTGACTTATGGGATAGCTGGTGATATTTATTTTCTTCTCTTTGTATTTTCTATAATTAATGTAGATATTTAGTAACTAAGAAGAGATAGAGGAATATGTGTGTTGTGTTTGTCCTTTATTTCAAATATGACCCGATGTAACCTTAACCCATATGTGAAGAGTTTTACACTAAACCCAGGCCATCTGGAAGGGGCAGGAGGGGGCATAAACCAAAAGAGCTGCTCCCTCTGTGAATGTAAAAAAACGGGTGAAGCCAATGACCCAGTCCTGAGGCCAAGGAGCACAGACTCCCCTGAAACAAAGAAGCTGGCTGAGTTTGCAGGCATTTAGTGGGTGCAGGTCAAGACGTTTTCCTACCCTGAGTTAGGATCCCCATCAATCTGGAGGTCAGAATAAGGGTCCATTCTGCCAAGATGCACAGGTTGTTTGTAACAGCGAAAAACGAGAAATGACCTAAATGTTCAATAGGGGACAAGTGGCGGTACATCCATACAATGGAATCCTAGGCAGCCAACAGACGTGCTGGACATGAAGTAAGTCGATGACATGTTGACAAATGAAAGAAGGACACAAAACAATATGAAAACATCTATGCAAAATTATGTATGGGGAGGGGAAGGGAGGGGAGATCTCGAGGGATGTTCTCCAAAATGTGAAGAGTGGTTATTTCTTGGTGGTGAAATCTGGGACTTTTTTTTTTTCTTTTTTTGGTAACTTTCTCTATTTGAATTGTATATTATGAATAGCTATCAATTTTACAATCCCAAAAATCTATTCTTATCTTGAAGAAAATAAAACTGTCTTTTCACAGCCTCATTCAAGTCGCTAATGGAAGCTCCCCGCAAGATACCGTAGGCTGCTGGAGGCTTTGGGAGGGCGGAGGTTAGTCAGACAGAAAGCCTGGGGGTGCGAGAGGCGGTGCTCACAGCCCTCCAAAGCAGGGGAGGCAGCCTGATCCAAAGCATGTAAACCTTACTAAAAAGGCCAAGTGTGCGTGGGGGGCGGGGGGTGCTGAAAAGATATTTCCCAAATAAAGTTTTAAAATGAACAAACAGAAGATAAGGCAAGAAACTCATATAAACCAATGAGAAATACACAGAGAACCCAATAGTGTTAAGGCAACAGGACCTGAATAAATAAAATAAAGAATATGAACAGACAGTTCACAAAGAAAAAATACCAGAGCCTAATAAAACAATGGAAATATGTTTAAAGGCACTTGGGGCTCCAGGTAATGTTCTCATTTTCTGGATCTGAGCCATGGTTACACAGGTGTGTTCAGTTTGTGAAAAATCATTGAGCTAAACATTTACAATATTTTCACTTCTCCGTATTTATCGTATACCTCAAGAATTAAATTTTTAAAAGCAAGGAATGGACAAAACCAAAATTCAGGAGAGATTGCCCAAGTGGGCGCAGCAGGGGATTACGGGAGACACACACAGAGACAGATTTAAATATTGCAATATTCTATGTCTTGGGCTAGGTGGTGGGCTCACAAATGTTAGTTATAATTAATTTTTGTTTATAAATATATGAAAGAGGGCTTGCATGGAACCAAACAGGCCTGGACTGCATTCCCTGCTCTGCCATTCACGGAGTGATGTGGCTCAACTTTCTTATCTGTGAAGTAGAGGAATGTGCAGATAAAAAAAAATAGTGTACGTGGAGTTGCCTAATACTGACCCTGGCAGACTTTATGTGGTCAGTAAGAGTGTTTCCTTGTCTCACTTATTGCACAAACAACATTATATAGAAACGCTATGAAGTTTAAAAAGGCTATCTCCTAATATGGTATACTAGTGCCTTTCTGATTTTGCACTCCAGTCTCGCACATATGCACCATCATTTAGTGTTTATGAAATTATGGTTTCTGTTGTTTTCTAAATGGTTGTATTAAAATGTTTGAGTCCTCTATCTTTGCCTCTTCCCCTTCTGTAAAAACTCAGCTAAGCGCATAGCAAGAAGGCAGCAGCACATGCCACAACATCCGTCCCACATTAATGGACAGAGCCACAAAGCGTTTCCCAGCAGCCTCACTTGCAAACTAGCTCTTGTGTGTGTGCACCTTGTATGTGTCATTGTCACGAAAACCTCTCTGAGGCTGACCTTCTGAGACAGGCCAAATCCAGCTGACTTAAGTCCTAAACAGAGCATCTGCGCACTATGCTTTAAAACATGGAGTGGGGAAGCAGATGTGGCTCAGGCAGTTGGCTGCCCACCTACCACATGGGAGGTCCCAGGATCAGTTCCTGGTGCCACCTAAAGAGGAGACAAGCAGACACAGAAGGACATGAATGGACAAAGAGAACAGACAGCGAGTGCAAAAAAATGAGGGGCGGGGCAGAATAAATAACTAAATAAATCTTTTAAAAAATTAAGGAGATGGAAGAGATACGACATCTAGCTAAATCTTGGACCAAAATAAAAGGAGGAGAGCTATAAAGGACATTACTAGAGTAATTGGAGAAATCTGAACAAAGATAAAATTATTTCATCTATATCACTTTTCTTGGGTACGATTATATCATGGGTATGTAGGAGAATGTCTTTGATTTTTAGTTGATACATGCTGAGGTGTGAAATGTCAGGATGTCAACAATTAACTTTCAAATCTTCACCAAACACCCCATACACACTCAAAGACACATAGTGAGGTAAAGCAAATGTGGCAAAGTGTTAACAGTTGGTCACTTCAGGTGATGTTTCAGTTTGCCAAAGGGCTGCTGATGCAAAGTACCAGAAATGGGTTGGCTTTTATAAAGGGGATTATTTGGCGTAAAAGCTTACAGTTCCAAGGCCATGAAAAGTTCAAATCAAGGTACCCTAAGAGGTGCTCTCTCATCAAAGGCAGACACCACGTGTTGAGGCAAGATGGCCGCCAATCTCTTCAGAGGTTTGAGCTCAGCTGAAGGCAACCAGGCAGAGGTTTGTCTCTTCTCCCATCTCCTCTATCAGTCTGTTCGGTACCACATTCTTTCTGAGTTCAGCTGTAAGCTATTGAGCATGTGGCCTGTCTCTCCCTGGGCCTCAGCTCTTTGAGCTTCTAGGGCGCTTCTCTCCTCTTGAGCTGCTCTGTGGGCCCAGCCTCTTGGGGGCTTCCTGCTTAAACGAGCCTCTAGTCCTCTCTCAGGTGACAGGGTCAAAAATGGCAGCTTCGTTTTCCTCTGTCTGTGTGTCTCTCTCCACGCATCAGACCCAGCAAGAGGGCGGAGACTCAACATGATAGAGTCCAATAGAAAACCCAAAATCCATCTTACCAAGTAATTTAATCAAAGTTCCTTCAACCAAATTTAATGCAATCAAAAGATATCACAATACAGGAATAGATGAGTTTAAAGACATAATCTTTCTCTTTTTGGGATTCATAAAATAATCTCAAACTGCCACAAGTGAAGAGCATTTAAATTTTATTTTTTTCAACTTTTCCAATGGTTTGAAATCATATCATACCATAGTTAGTCCTCCAGAATTTTTTTTTGTTCCACTCAGTATTATGTCTCTAAGATTCACTCATGTTGTTGCATATAGCTAAGGTTCATTAATTCACTGTTACATAATATTCCATTGTGTTTCTATGCTCTATAGCAGGGGTTCTTACCTTTTTTGTTTCACTGACCCCTCTGCCAGTCAGGTGAAAACCAGAGACCCCTTACTAAGTCCACATTATACTGTGTATTATTTAATAAATATATCCCACCTGCACCAACATATCTCCACAAAAATGTTTTTTTGAATTTTAGTTCAAGTTTATGGAACCCTTGCCAAGAATTCCTGTTCTACAGCATAATTTATATATCCATATTTCTTTTTACACGCACTTTTTGTTTTGTTTTCACTATTATAAACAAGCTACCAAGCCCTTTCCAAAACCACCAGTGCTTTTGTATCTTCAGATCCTTCAGAACTGAGGGTAAGCACCTCTGGATTAAACAGATGTCAGGACTGACTTGCACAAGGGATTGCCTGAGGGATTAAGACTGAAGGAAGGCGGTGGACTTGGCCCAGTGGTTAGGGCGTCCGTCTACCTCATGGGAGGTCCGCGGTCAAACCCCGGGCCTCCTTGACCTGTGTGGAGCTGGCCCATGCGCAGTGCTGATGCGGGCAAGGAGTGCCCTTCGTAGGGGGGCCCCATGCACAAGGAGTGCGCCCCGTAAGGAGAGCCGCCCAGCGAGAAAGAAAGTTCAGCCTGCCTAGGAATGGCGCCGCCCACACGGAGAGCTGACACAAGATGATGCAATAAAAAGAAACAGATTCCTGTGCCGCGGACCAAGAAGATGCAGCAAATAGACAGAGAATAGACAACCAGGGTGGGGGGGAAGGGGACATAAATAAATAAATCTTTAAAAAAAAAAAAAAAAGACTGGCGGAAGAGGGAAGTGGACTTGGCCCAAAGGATTGGGTGTCTGCCTACCATATGGGAGGTCCAGGGTTCAAACCCCGGACCTCCTTGACCCATGTGGAGCTGGCCCACGCGCAGTGCTGATGTGTGCAAGGAGTGCCCTGCCACTCAGGGGTGTGCCCCGCGTAAGGGAGCCCCACACGCAAGGAGTGCACCCCGTAAGGAGAGCCGCCCAGCGCAAAAGAAAAGTGCAGCCTGCCCAGGAATGGCGCCGCCCACACTTCCTGTGCTGCTGACGACAACAGAAGCGGACAAAGAAACAAGACGCAACAAATAGACACAGAGAACAGACAACCAGGGGAGGGGGGGAATTAAATAAATAAATAAATCTTTAAAAAAAAAAAAAAGAAATGAATGTCAGTGATTAGGCAGGCATCTTCCCTTGTAACCAGGGTGTGCCTATCATTTTGTAAGATTATCTTGTAGTCATGAGGATGTTTTTTCTTGGACACATGTCCATGTACTGACATTAACTATATATTTGTCATTTAAGGAATTATGCAAACTCTCCATAGTGTAAAGATATCTTAGTTTGCTTAGCCATTCTCTTATTGTTGGGCATTTAGGTGGTTTCTAATTTGTTTTGCTACTACGGAAAGAATGTCTACGAGCATTTTCCCCTGTAGAGATTAATGCTTTCTAAATCCTAAAAAGTGGAGTTAGGAGGTCAAAGGGAATAGTCTTATAGTTTCTTACATATTGTCTGAAACACTGAATCCTGAACAATTTAAACCAATTTATAGTGCTCCCATCATACATATTGATTTTGTAACAGCTCTGCCAAAATTAGGTTTTTTGTTTTTAATAGTTTAAATGCATATATATATTTTTTTTTTTTTTTTCTGAAGAGTTACTGAGGTTCAAACCTGGGACCCATACATGGGAAGCAGGTGCTTAACCATTTGAGCTACATCTGCTCCCTGTAAGTAAATATTTTAAAGAAAGTTCATCTTTAATTTCTAGAGGTCTTTGTACTTTTCTATGTGACAACTTGCCATCAAGGTATAAATTGAAATTAAAATATCTAATTGCAATCCAGTTGTCTCAATTACACTTAAAAGCAGATTTCTTTTCCCATTAGTGTGTTGTTCCTGGTGTGTCTCACATTAAGGTCTTACAGCAGTTTAAACCTACTTCTAGCCTATTGGACTTTTTCTGTTTATTTTAAATGCCATATGGTTTTCAAGACTATGATGTCATCTATCTTAATCTTAAATTCTGGAAGGGTAAAGCTCTTAATTGCCTTTATATTTAAAGAAAAAAAGAAGTCTTGGGAATGCTTACCTGCTATCTTTGTTTATTTCAAAAAATATTTACTAAATGCCACTGTATCCAAAGCCCCAGGCCAGACCCCGTGTAGAGATAAAAAGGTGCTTACAGTCAGTCTGGGGAAGGAAGAAGTGGCTCCACCAAGAGGTGGCAGTTTTAAATGCTAAGAAGCTCTGGAAAGAAAGGCTCCTTCTAGGTGAGGGCGACCTCAGTGTTGAGCTCAACTTGGAGAAAGAGCTGTGGAAACCAGGTGTCCCTGGCAGAGGGAAAAGTCAAGCAGATGTTTTGCTGGGAGGAACTTGGGGCATCTGTGGTTACCAGCAAGTAGCTCCGTCTGACTTGCACAAGGGGTTAGGAATAAAGGGTAGAACCTCACTGGGGAAGGCCTTGAGTGCTATATTCAAAATGTTTTGACTTTGTTCTTGTGGTGGCTTGGAGTTATGCACCACAGACAAAGATGTTCTTAATCTTAATCCATTCTTATGGGTATGAACCCATTGTAAATAGAGACTTTTAATAAGGCTATTTAGTTAAGGTGAGGCCCACCTGAATTAGGATGGGCCTTAGTCCTGTTGCTGGGCCTTACAGGAAGGCCACAAAGAGAGAAGCCGCGTAAGTGGCAAGAAGCTGGAGGCCAAAGAACCCAGAAGAGAAGACGACATCGCCATGGGCACTACCATGTGAGAGAAAAGCCAAGGACCGAGGATCACCAGCAGCCAGCCCCAAAAAGCTACAGTCTTCAGGTAGAAAGCACTGCCTTGCTGACGCCTCGATTTCGGACTTCTCTAACCGCAAAACCATGAGCTAATAAATTCCCACTGTTTAAGCCAACACATTGTATGGGATTTGCTTTAGCAGCTGGGAAACTGGAAAAAAATTCTGTGGTGACTGAAGCTGCCCTTTAGGATCACAAATCTGGCAGCAACGTCTGCCCTGGACTGAAAGGGGCAGGGAGACCATGGATGAAAACTTTGTCACAAAGGCCTGTAGAAGAGAGAATTTTCAAAAAATTTCCCTCGGTAGGGAACCAGCTTATCACTATTATTTTTAACCATAGTACATCCTTCCCCTATCATCCTGAGTACAGCTAATAAGACCAAGGCGGTTTGGTAGTCCTGTCATGGAACAATCCCATTTTACTTGGGAATGGTGTGAAATGTTTCCACTGGGTGTGCTCTGTCAGAACCCAGGTTGTCTGTCAAAAGCATCCACGCTGCAAGGTGAGGCCTCGGGCCTCAGTGGATTTAGGCATCAGCGAAGCAGTTAAGAACTAAGCAGGCAATCCGTGACTGCGTGGACAGGACGTGGCGGCAGAGTGACCAACTGTCTCCAGTGTGCCTGGGACTGTCCAGGGTTTAGCACCGAAAATTCCAAGTCCAGGGCAAACTGGGATGGTAGCTCACCTTAAATGAAGGTTAGATGAAGGACGGTGGTAAACTGAGAAGGTTGAGGGGTTAGTACACTTGAAGATGAGGTTTGTTTGTCTTTTCCTTTAAGATTTAAATTTGGGAAGCAGTGTGGCTCAACTGATAGAGCACCCTGCCTACCATATGGAGGGTCCAGGGTTCAAACCCAGGGCCTCCTGACCTGTGTAGTGAGCTGGCCCATGCGCAGTGCTGCCACACACAAGGAGTACACCCCGCAAGGAGAGCCACCCCTTGAGAAAAAAGCGCAGCCCACCCAGGAGGGGCATCGCACACACGGAGAGCTCATGCGGCAAGATGACGCAACAAAAAAACCAACAGTTTCCCGGTCCCGCATGACAAGAATGCAAGCAGACACAGAAGAACATACAGCGAATGGACACAAATAGCAGACAATGGCGGGGAAGGGAAGAGAAATAAAAATAAATCTTTAGAAAAAAAAGATTTAAATTTATTTTCAGAAAAAGTATGACTACTTTTAGGCACTTAAAGTAGTTAGCAAAGTGTCACTGGCTTTGATAAACAAAGTGGTTGTAGTTTGGACTTTGTACATTGGTGATTGGTTTCATCATATCTGAGTCCCTTGAAATTCATGTTTTCTCTTCCTAATAATAAAAATAGCAATAATTTAATCCGATTTGCTAAGAAATGACTGTGCCCAGAACTGTACCAGGCATGTGACACACATCATCTCACGTTTATGTAATTCCTTTTATACCCCTACAAGGGAAGTGTTATTTTCTCCCTTTTACGAATGAAAACCCTCAGCCTTTGCCTGAGGTCATACAGCTGTGAGTGCCTTGAATCAGTCACACGGACCGTCCCTAGCTCCATTTCCAGAGGACAGAGTGGAGGAAGGAATGCTCCTGGCCAGCCTCAGTCTACAGGAGGAGCCGCTGGTGACCACCACCTCCTACTACCCTTCCAAATACACCGATTACGGCAGGAAAGGCTGAGGAACTCTGGCTTGTAGGTTTTCCTCATTAGGAGCTCCCAGTCCGCCACGGAAGCTTCTCCCCGTTTCCTCCTAGAGGCAACTCCTGAGAAAGATAAAAAGGGGGGCCAGCCCTCGTCCTGGGACTTATCACCATGTGCCATGTCTGGGTGCTTGCCTCCCCTCGTGTCTCTCTCAGGGACCTGGAGCCTTGAAGGAGGGGTAAGCGTAGCCAGGGAAGAAGGGGGGGGGGTGCAGTGCGCACAAAGGCCCGGAGGTGGGCAAGCCCAGAGGAGGGCCAGGGAGGAGAGCAGTGGGCGCTGAGGAGGAGAAAGCGGCCGGAGGCGTCGGGGTGGGCAGTCACACAGCCAGACGCGCCGCAGTAAAAGGAACCGAAACCGGGAAGGGGCAGGAAATGTGCAGGCAGAGAGGTGGAAAGGAGAGGAAGGCAACACGATGTTTCCGAAGGGGCTGGGGGCCGCGGATGCTGCTGGCGGCCTTCATCCGCCTTCCTGTTCGCTGACACGACCCCGAGCAGAGGCGCGAGTAGGACTCAGTGCCCAGCGTGAGTTCCAAGAGCTACGTCGTCTCTCCAGTGCCCTCCCGCCCAGGTTTACAGGAGCACGTCATGGGAGAGTGGCCCTTCCCTGTCTCACGAGGGATGAAAAGGAGGACACATCAGGTGCCAGCATTGCCCAGGCCCTCCAAGTTCAGGGACCCCCTTTCAGGGTGGGCAGGGGGAGGGGGCCGCAACAGAGAGCAGGCTACGGTAATCCCTGCTCTCAGTACTGCGTGGGCTCAGCACACACGCACTGAATGAAAGAAAGAATGAACGAATGAACAAACACAGGAATCCCTGACCTTCAGGGCGCTGAGGTGCTGGGCAGGGCGGGCTCCTCCCGGATCAGGCCCACTTATCATAGACACCCCCCTGGAGTGGGAACCTCAGAGATCCTGAAGACAGAGGGCTCTTGGTCCCTCTCTCCTGGGTCCACTTGGACCACGAGACCGACAGCCAGGCAGCTGAAGCACAACCAAGGGCTGCAACCCACTTCTTCAGGATTCCTCCGTACTGAGAGGACTTCCTGGAGGGCTGGGGGCTACGGAGGAAGACCCTACAAAGCAGAGTCCTCCAACCTTTCGTTCAGGCTCTGCAGCCACGGTGAGCCTTCCACCAGCACTTGTACCACTTTCTCCTGGTGTGGCCTCGAGCTGATTTTTGACTCCCAATGTGTGAAGTGGGTGAGAACACCCATAGGGTTGTGAGATGGGTGTGAGCACCAGGTGGGGCACACAATAGCAGCCATCAGTTATTGCTTCATCCCTGGAGGGGGTGGGAGGGCTTCGGCTTCATGCTCCCTCTAAGGGTGAATTCAAATAACTAGTCCTCTGAGAATTTCACAGCGTGGCCAGAAATCATCACCTCTGCCAAATCGCCGTACCATGTGGGCAGCAGAAAGCCAAGGCTTCCCCGGGGTACAAACGGTGTCAGAAGCTGGGCTTCCACCTCCTCTCCCTGCATTTCCACCTTGCCCAGGTGAACCCAGGGGAGAGCGGGATCCCAGTGCCAGCGCCAGCTCAGCCAGGCACCACGGGGCCCTGGCAGCTCACGGAGGGCGAGCAGGCTGGAGCAAGGAAGACCACGTCCTGTGGGGCGAAAAGTGGGAAGGCTCCTGGCGGCTGACTCACCAGGCACTCGGGCGGAGGCGTGGGCGACTGTCTAGCTGACTCCAGCAGTAGCAGCAAATACCTGATGACTTCAAGAACCCCGCCTCCTCCCCTGTGCTCCCACACTCCCCCAGGACATATCACAGGGAGATTTCCTAGGGGTGCCTCACTCACCCACCTCTAAGCCTGATCCCTGCACCCCGTTTTCCACACTGCACCTCATTTCTCTGCTCAGAAGCCTCCAGGGGTTCTGCCAGCTGGCAAGTCGCTCCCCCACCCTGGCCTCCAGGCTCCTGGCCAGTCCCTCTGACACTCGAGCTCCTCCCCACCCCTCAGCAACTTCCACCGCAGCCAGCCCGGCAAGCCTTGCGTGGTCCCACACAGCCCGGTCCACCTTCTGGTCCCACGCGCTCTGCTCCCCTCCCTGCCTCTGCGAAGCCTGGTCCCACCCAGGAACCTCAGAACGTCTTGGCGACCCTGTGCCCCCCACTCTCCCTAGCCTCCTGACAGTAAGCTGGGGCAGGGGTGTCCCAGCCTTTCACTTTCTACTTGAGTGACCTGGGGTCAGGAACTGGACCCTCTTGGCTTCCATTTCACCTGCAAAATGGGCCCAACTCTACCTACCTCCCTGGATTATCAGAATTAAATGAGAAACTGCACAGACAGCGTTCGGCCGGCTCCCGGCGCAGGCTCTGGGTCAGTGGACTTCCCGGCTCCCCGCCCTGTTCAATGTTTTGTGTTTCGTTCTCCAACAAGCTTTTATATTCCCGGAGGATGCATCTTACACTCCTCTGTACCTTCCCTCCTCCCCCAAGTACTTGGCTCGGTGCTGAGCAAACAGGGAACGCTCCAAAAATGCAGTATTACCGCAATTAATAACGAGGAGGCCCTGCAGCCCCGCGCTTTGCGGGAAGCTGCACCGAGGGCGAGAAAGGGTGGAAGACGGATTCTGCCAGCGCACACCAAGAGGGCAAGGCCGCCGCCGCCCCCCCCCCCCACGGGGCTGCAGTGCCCCCTCTTCCCGGCAGGGCGCCCCACCTGATGAGCAGGAAGCCACCCACCCAAGGCCCCCTCCCCAGAGTGGGTTTCACCCGGAGCAGTGCTGGCTGGCCAAGAGCAACGGTATCTCCCCAGGCATTTCCTGCGACAGGGTCGGTTCCAGGGACTGGGGAACTCATCCCAGGGGGGCGGCCACCTCAGGCCCCAGGGGATGAGAGCTCTGCTGGAACGAATTCGGCCTGGAGGCTCTGAAAGGCTTCCCAGAGGAGGACAAACAGAAGGTAGCAGGGTGGGGCAGGAGCATTCTGGGCAGACGGAGAGTTACTCACAGGGCTCGTGCTCACCCGCTGCTGCAGAGCAGGCACCCCTGCCCCTTCCCCCTCCCACCCCGACCTGAGCTCCTTGGGGCAGTGTCCTTTCTTCCTCGTGGGGGCTGGGGGTGGATCAGTGCAGTGCCACTGGGAAGGGGCCCTCTGAGGCCGTGGGGCCACAATTCCGGGGACAAGGACTGAGGGGGGGCAGTGCGCGCGCTTCTCGGGCGGCAGAGGGGGCACTGCAGGTATCCTCCCGGACAGGGCCTCTCACCAGGCACTTCCAAACCCCCTTGCCAAAAGCTCTAGGGGACAAAAAGCCAAGTCAGCACTCTGGCTGTGACCCTCTCCCAGGGCCTGGCTTTAAAGTGTGCTCTGGAGCATTGGAACACAGCCCCCACCCCACCCCCAGGTCCTCTAGAGCAGGAGGCAGGGAGGCAGGGGAAGGCGTGTGAGCCTGGACCTGTCGTCAAGAGGGAGTTGCGACCTGGCAGGAGGGCTCTGCTCAGTGTGACTGTGGCACCCACAGCATGGAAGGGCATAATCAGGAAGGATATGAGTCTCAGATCCCCACGTCACCCCAGCAGGCCAACCCAACAAGCAGTGGCCACAGCTGGAGGCCCCAGGGTCTCCTGAGGGCTGAGTGGTCCTTCTACAAATCCCCAAACCCTGCACCCACCACCCCCACCCCGTTTCACTCATCCCCATCCCCAGATTAAGCATAAAGCAAGCCCAGGCTGGGGTGCTTGGCCATACCAGCTTTACCCCTGACAACCTCCCAGGAAGCAGATTTTTCCCATTATTTTGGCATAGGATCTGTCTGTCCCCACACTTCACTGTCACCCCCTTTGAAAGAGAAGCAGGGAGAGGCAGTTTCTTTTCTTTTTTTTTTTTTTTGCTTTCTGTTGGTTGGGTTTTTGCATCTTTTTAGCAGCTCTCTTGCCACCCAAGATCTGTCCACTCTGAGGGGATGCCAGTTTGGACAGAACCACTGGCACGACAAGACATTATACACACACCCGGTGCCCAGCCTGTTCCTGTGTCCTGCAAAAAAGGGCTCCACAGGACTCGGATCAAGTGGCGCGGATGCGCATGCTACAAGCCATCCTTGAAGTCCAAGTGTGGAAAAGAAAATAAAAAACACCCTGAAGATGCCAGGAAGGGTGAACAAACCCTTAAGAATAATTTGAAATCAATAACAACGCCTGAGTCCTTGGGGCGAGGGGGCCGGCCTGGAGACTCCTGGAGGGCCCGGTCTCTGGTTTGCGGGACGCGCCCTGCGGGTCCCCAGGCCGAGCGCAGGGCCATCGCCGGGTGATCTGTAGGGCAGGGCGAGGGGGTCCCCCGGAGCCCGCTCGCTCGCTTCCTCCGAGGCTGCTCCAGACCCTCAGTCTCCCCTCCCCCGCCACCCGCCACATCTGGTTCCACTCAGGTCCTCCCCCACCTCCAGGCGCGCTCCTCCTCCCCTCTCCTCCCCCGCGTTCGAAAAAGCGGAGACGATTTTTAAAAACCCGGTCACACACACACACACACGCATGCACACACACACGCTTCTGTTGGGGAAAAAAAGAGGCAAGTCGAGAGAGGCCCGCTCCCCGCCGCCCGGCCCCCGAAGTTGGCCAAGTTGGCAGCGCCTTACCCGGGAGAGCTGCGGAGGCGCCGAGGTGAAGGCCCCCGAGGAGCAGGACGCAGCGCAGCAGGTGACGAGGCCGGGGTGCTGGGGCCGGCCGGCTGGGCCCCATCCCCACGGCGCGGCGCGGGGGCCAGACGCGGGCACCGAGGGCGCACGGGCGCAGCGCGCGGTGGCAGCCTCGGCGCAGGGCTGCGATGACCACCCGCCAGGGGCTCGTGTCCTCCTCTGGGTTGGGACGAAGTGATGCTTCCCGGAGAGAGGAGGGGAGGGTGGGGAGGCAGGCGGGCGGAGGGAGGGCGGAGGGAGGAGCGCAGAACCCGGGAGGAGGGTTTGAGGGGCAGAGGGGAAGAGAAGCTGGCAGCGTGAGAGGGGAAGGGGAGGAGGCGCGGGTGGGCACGGGGCCAGGAGAGAAAGAAGAGGTGGCGGGAGAGGAAGATAGCGGGGTCTAAGAGAACCCGGGGCTTGCACTCTTCCTCTGGCGTTTTCCCTTTCTCTCTCGGCCTCGCTCTCCAACTCTCTAAACCTTCCTGGCGCCCCAGACGCTGCGTCACAGCTCCCCGGCTGGCGCGGGCGGGGAAGCGACTGCAAAACTTTCCGCAAACTTCACCGCGTGGCTGGCTGTGTGCTGCGAGGCCCCACCGGTCGGGGACGCGGGCGCGCGGCTGGCCCAGGCTACCGGCTCCCCTCTTTCCCGCCACCTCCTCCCGGCTTCTTTCGCCGCCAAACCTCCGCTACCTCCACGCCTAAGAGGACCCCTCCCCCGAGCTGGTGGGGAAGGGGTGGAGCGCAGAGCTCGGCCACCCGGGCGAAGTGTGGGGGAGGGGGAGACAGGGCCCCTGCTCCTCGTAGGGAGCGCTAACAATCCTTGCACGTCTTGTTCAAACATTTGCGTGACTTCTGTGCCCACGTCCTTGGCGCAAACGGGTGTAGCACTTTTGCTGATTGGGGCCGCATCCAGAAACCTAGGGAAAATCTGTCCACTTGGATGTCCCAGAAGACCGACATCATCACGCCCCCAGCAACTGGACTGCTGGCCGCTGTCGCAAAGGACCAAATGGAAATTTCATAAAAGGGAAGTTTTATGGACGTTATTCAGTATTATGCAACAGGTCACCGCAGCGCAAAGCACTGGACTGTGAGGATGGCTGGAGCCCGGCCCTACCTCTACCACCACTCCCTGAGAGACCTGGAAAAGTCGCTTGGGCACTGTGGGCTCCCTGCCAGACTGACTTTTAAAGGCGCTAAATGCAGAGAAGATTCGGGTTCTCCCACCGCAAATAATCAAATAAAAACAATATGAAGCTATAATACGAATTTTGTTTCCTGTGTTTTTTGGGAAACAAATTCACATTTTCTTCTTTTTTATTACCCCTGTCCTTGGATAAATCTTTCTCATCCCTGTGATGAGGGTGTTGGGTCAGAGATGTTCACTGAACACCTCTGCCAGGCTGCGATTCTTGGCAAATGAGTGCAGAGGCTGCAGGGCCCCCAAGCCAGCACTCACTGAAATCCCTTAGAGTCCCCCCGCCAGGAGCTTTCATCCTTACCCACAGACCTTGGCCTTGAAGAGTGGTGAGCAGCCAGGCCCAAAGCCCCTGGCAATTCATGGCTAGCTCGGGCAGGTCTGACCAACAGGGCTGGGTCATTTGTGGCAACTGCTGCTTTTCTGCCCCTCAGGACACATCTTGGTGTGGCGTATCCTGGGAACCCAGCGCTCTGCACGCAACAGGAGGTGCTGGGGCAGCCTCCAAGATCTCCTCTTGGTGCCCCTTTCTCACAGTCCTCTTATCTACAGGGGCTTGAAGATTTGCCAGCTTCAGCTAAGCTGCTCTCCCTTTTCCCCCATCTGCACAGCCAACACATAGGACACTGTTTCTTTAAGTTGTCTTACAAGCTTCCATCTGCTCACTGTCTCTGGATGTGCTGGCCACAGTCCTCACCGAGGGGCCCCCTTTCCTCTGAAGGCACTGCATGGCCTCTGAATTCAGGCAGGGCCCTCAAGGGGCCCTCCAAGCTCTGAACCAGGGTCCCCTTCTCCCCATCAGCCTGAGTAGGCTGGGGCAGTCCTCCTGCCAGCAGGACAGAAGCCAACTACCTGACATCATCAGTGAGTGACATGGGTCCAGAAAGTCCACCTTTTGCCAGTACCCAGTACATGACTGCGTGACACAGAGGAGGTGCTCACTCATTTCTTCATTTACTCATTGAACAATCACTGATTGCTAGCCCTGTACTAGCTGCTGGGGAAACAATGGTGAGAAAGCATGGTACTAACCCTAGACATTTTTCACTTGGTGGGCAATATCGGCATATTTTTTGCCATATTCCAGGCAGAGAAAACTCGCTCCAAGGCCAAAGAGCATGAAAGTGCATCAGGCTGTTGGGGACAGATGTTTGTTCAAGTCTCTCAGGTTCTGTCCCAGTTTCCCCCCACCGTGAGACTTCCAGCTCCAGTGCCCCAGGGTTACACATCACCTTGCGCTGCTTGTCAGCCTGGGTCTGTGTCTGCATCCACCATCTTAGATCTTGAGCTCCCAGGGCAGAGAGCAGGGCCAGGTCTGGTGATTCTCCCTGTGGAGACTCAGCCCAGCCCCCGCTTCTTAAGCTCCTGTGCAGGATCAGTTGTCAGCGGGAATGTGGTTATGGTCTGCAGGAGAGTGGGGGTTTTCTGAGAGGACTTTCAGAGAAACCCCTCACCAATACCCAGAGCCTCATCTGCTTCCAGAGAAGCTGCAGTGTCCTGTGCCCACATCTGTATCCACATCCACACCACTGCTGGGCTCAACAGCCATTTCCAGAGGGCTGCGTGGGCTCGGTGCTGGGGACTTAGCGAGGGCTCTGACCCAGTCCAGGGCATTTTTGCCAAAATGGAATACCAGGAAATGGGTCTCCTCCAAATACTGGCCAACTATCAGACAGCAAGAGGCACTGCCAGTCTGCTGATTTTGTCAAAACCAGTTGAGTGGAAGGAGCACAGACCTTGGAGTTGGAAAGACCCGACTCTCCCAAGTAGTACTTAGTGACCTTGAGCCAGGTTACTTAAGCTCTGAGACTCCCAATTCTCACTTCTAAGTGGGGGAACAATTCCTACCTTGTCTTGAGAATTAAGTGCTACGTGTAAAGGGCTGGCATAGCTCCTGGTTCACAGGAGAGTTTCCTCCATTTCCCATCTTCCTCGTACATTTGGACATCAGGGTGTCTTCTGGTTTCTCACTCCTCACTCAGCCTATCTCCCACCACTGCCTGTGAGCTCTGCACAGGTCAGTTTTAGCAGGATTGCAACACTGGGCATTTTATTTTTACCTGAGAAGACAACACAACCTCCCCCTGACCCCTTTGGAGCCCATGTGGCTACCCCTTACCTACAGCACTGGGGATCTGAGAAGGAAAGGAAGAAGGTACCCTTGGGATTTAGGCAGATACAAGTTTCAAGGAGCCCCCACGTCTTCTAGGCATTGCAGCCTTGGTAAAGTCTGGTAACCTAAACCTAAAGAGCTATTTCTCCCTGACCCACCTTGCAGGGGAATTTTATGGCTGGTCTCTTCTCCTGACTGTTCTGCCCCTCTGTGACCACAAACACAACCTAAGAAATAGTCTGCCTACTTTCCCTAGGTTCTTCCCACGGATGCGTTTTTCTTTCTCTTGGAGAACATCTAGAAGAGCTCCCCCACTTCCAGGAGGGCCTCTGCACTTGTCTCCATTCACTTTGCCCAAGGTCTGGGTTAGATGACTACGCCTTTAAAGAGACCCCAAACCTTAACCCCGTTGCCCCCCACCACCCCTTTTTTATCCCAAGGGATAAAAGATATTCACAGCCTCTTCCAGGAAGCAGGAAGTGTAGACTTCCTCCTCAGGAGTCTGGGAGTTTGGATATAGGTTTGGTTCCCAGTTAGGAGAAACCACAATGCTTCCAGCTGCTAACAGGGTCCAGGAGTAAGCTTTGGACAGGAGAGCTCAGGATTGTGGCTCAGGATACTGCAGAAGACACAAAACAAAGGCCTCTAGGATACTCACTGCTTCCTGTCTCCACTTGGGAGGACTGGCAAGATGCAGTTTTCTCTAGTCTTAGTATTTGAATCTCTAAAGCAAGGCTGGCCTAGTTCTAGCCAACAGCCTTCTGTGGCTCCCACTATCCTGGCCAGGAGGCAAAAGAGGTGGCTCCTCCCTTGACCCACCCCTTCCTCCTGAGACCCCTGGTGGAACAGAGCCACTAAACAGAGCAGGAGCCAGGTGACTATGTCCAACAACCCACCATTCCCATCCCACTCCCAAAAGGCTGGCCAAACTTCCCATAGCCCCTAGTGAAGCAAGAAGTGGACTGGGGTGCCTAGGAGGCATGTCTGTGTAAAGCAAAGTTTTTCAACCATTCAGTGGTAAACAGAATTTTAAAAATGAAGTAAAACAGTGAATATCAGCACACTGCATGTGAGTTAAGTACTGTTCTGTGAAATATGTATTGGATTGAGATGTTAAGTATGTTTCTTACGGAGGGTAACCATCAAACAAACAAAAAGCACTGCTGTGGAGGACTGTGGAACCAGCCACCTAGGCTCCCCAGCTGTCCCTGCCCAGCTCTGATCTGTTCACTCCCTGACCAAAAGACTGACACACTGCCCCAACCTCCTCCACAGTCTCACATCTCGGTCCTATACCTTGGCTTGCCCAGTGCTACTTCCCCTTTCTAGGCACTATGCAGGCCACATGACTCGTCATTCCTTCAACCAGGCCCTGGGCTTACCATGGGGCCAACTCACATGGTGGTCTCAGTCCAGTGGGAGAGCCTGGCAAGTGAGCACACACTGTGACAACATGATATGGTCAGTGAAGTAAGGGAGACACACGCAAGATGCTGGGAAACCCCAGATGAGGGAAGGCTGGAGGTGCACCTAAGTGGAGTTTTCAAAGATGGCCCAATGGCCAAAACAGGTGAACAGCATTTGCAAAGGCCTGGAGGGGGAGGGGAATGGAAGGGTTGTGGAGTGACAAGCATTCTGTGCGGGAAGAGCACGGACAGCATGACGGACCTTTCGTTGCAAACACCCTCCCCTTATCCTTGTATTTAATTCTGCCTATCTTTCAAAGCCCAGTTCAATGTCATCTCCCAAATCCCCCATGGCCTCATTTCACACTTGAACACACCATCTCCTAGCTGGTATTTAGTTTCTAAACTATAACCTCTCTTAAAGCTGAAGCCTAGTCTGATAAACTTTTTAAAAAATCTCCCACAGAGCCTAGCCCAGCATATTATAAACAGATCTCCATAGGTGTGTTTTAAGAGGATAGCTTATAAATGTGGCACCTGTAGCTCAGAGCTTGAACAGTTGGCCCAAAGTCACACAGTAAGTTGTAACCTGAACCTAGCTCTCACTTGGAGCTCTACAGCTACCTACAATTCCAAAACTAGGCTCATTTTTGTCAAGGTGACATGGGGCAGGGGAAATGGCTGAGGAACAGGGTAGTGTTAAGACTATGGGTAGTGTGTTAATTTGTTAAAGGCTGCCAAGGCAAAATACCAGAAATGGACTGGCTTTTAGAATGGGAATTTATTAGATTAAAAGCTTACAGTTCTGAGGCTTTGAAAATGTCCAAACCAATGCATCATCAGAGATTCTGTCTCACCACAGCTTGGCTGCTGGTGATCCTAGACTCATGCCAAGTGGCAGGGCACAATGGTGGCTGGTATCTTCCAAAGTGTCTGCCTTTCTCTCCAGGTGTACTTCCTCTTGGAGCTCAGCTGTGGACAATCAGCCATATGACTTGTCTCTCCCCTCTTCTCTAGGCCTCATTTCTTTCAGCCTGTCAGAGACCTCTTTTCATGCCTCTGTCCTCCACTGACTCCAGCTTCTTGGTGTTTCTCTGTCTCTGCCACTTTTCTGTTTCTGCTTTTCCTTCTCCATTCACAAAGGACTCCTGCAAGAGGGCCAAGACCCACCCTGGGTCAAGCCTCACTGAACCAAGCCTATCAAAGGCCCACAATTGAATCCAGTCCAATCAAAAGGGTCCCACACCCACAGGAACAGACCAATTTTAGAACATAATTTTCAGGGCTCCACAAAAGACTCAAACCAACACAGGTAGTTGTCTGCAACTCTTAGATGCAAAGAAGCTACAGCTCCTGAAATTAATTTGTTAAGGAAAAGACCTTCCTCTTCCTGCTTCCCGGTGGGGTAGGGGGGTTCTGTTAGGGCATGGGAGCCAGGCTGAAGGACTCACGTCTTTATTACAGGCTTCCTTCTACCAACAGGCAGAGGCCCACACCAGGGGCCTTCCATGTTCTGCAAACATCTCTTTGGGGGCCACTGTAACAAGGTAGGTGGCATCTAGCAACACCCTCTGCCTTTTACTTTTTCAGTTGCTGAAAACATGTTCACATTTCTCATGCCATTTATATTAGTCAGCCAAAGGGGTGCTGATGCAAAGTACCAGAACTCTATTGGCTTTTATAAAGAGAATTTATTTGGGGTAAAAGCTTATGGTTACAAGGTCCTAAAGAGTCTAACTCAAGGTTACCAAACTCTATTGCCATGTGTTGAAAAGCAAGATGGTGGGCAACATCAGCAAAGGTTCAGCCTTCTTCCTCTTAAGGTTCCATGGTCCAGCTTCTTCCTATCTCAGCTGTAAGCTGGCATTGGGTTCGTCTCTCTTTCTGGGGCTCATTTCTTTCCAGGCTTAGCTGCTCTGGTCTTTTCATAGCTGTAAACTATCAGGCAAATGGCTCATCTCTCTTCCTGGGACCTCTGTTGTGTCTATGGAGCTGTTTCTCTTCCTGTGTATGTCTACTTCCATCTTCTTGATCGAGTGCCCCTTTATATAGCCCACCAAGGGGGAAGGGACTCAAACCTGCACACCCTAATGACATGGTGGAATCAAAGCCCTAATCTTGATTTAACCAAGAAACTGTAAAGCCTTTGAATTTAAATCAATCAAAAGGTATCATGCCCAGAGGAACAGTCCAGTTTACAAACATAATCAGAATCTCTTTTTGGAATTCATAAGTAATATCAAAATGCCACACCTTTCAAGCCTCACAGCACCCATGAGGAAGCCAGGGCAGAGAGACCCATTCCTGCTTGGCCAGTGAAGACACTGAAGTGCAGGAAGATTCCAAAGGGAAAGGCAGAGCAGGGAAGGATTTTCACTTTCTCACCTATAAAGCAAGATGACAGGACTAGATGACTTACGGAACCTGAAGCACTAATATAATGTGAAGCCATGCCCCCCTTTCCCCAACTGAGTTCAGATCCAGCCCAGGCTTGCCCAGGATTCGTGGGTCTCCCAGATTTCCAAGGGCTAGTCATGGGGGAGAGGAGGGATACAGTGAAGGGAGCCTGGGCCAGTACAGCCCCAGATTAGGGCAAGGTTCTCTAGCTGAGAGTGCCAACTGTGGCCTTGGCCCACAGGCTGTCTCTGCCCACAAACAGTGCTCAAAGCCTGCTTCACAAAAATTTCAAACCCACAGACCCCTCCTTTAATTGCTCCTGCTCCACCCACTGCCAGTCACCAACCTTTTCTGGGCCTCACTTCACTCACCCATACCTTGCCCCACCTAGGTTGCAAAGCAACACAGTTGAGAAACCCATTCTCTTGGCTGATCCTGCCCTCCATGCATCCCCCAACCCCCAAGCTGCCTTCAGAGTGAAAAGGTTCAGGATAAGGGTCTCCACAGTTGCAGGCTGCTCCCTGAGGCTACCACAGCTCTCTAGCTAGGCACTTCCCTCCACACCCAGGAGGCCTGACCTGTGGCCAGGCATAAGGTGGGGCCAAGTCAGTCAGCCAACTGCTCTCAGATACCTCTCTCCATGGGGGTCTCTTGTCCAGCGCCCCATACACACACACATATCCCTGGCTGACTCCAGCCTGTCTCAAGCCCCTGCTGAGCTCCTCCAGCACAATAAGGCTCTTGTATTCCCTGCCCCCACTAGGTCCAGACCTGCTCCCAGACCTGACTGTTTTTCCAGCCTCTGGCAGGTTCCTCCAACTCACCCGGAGAGCTCAGTAGCAGCCAGAATCCCTAACCACTCCCTCTCATAACCCTTCTCCACTTTCCACAACCTCTCTACTTCTCCCTCCCCTGACCCCTACCCCCAGGGATCTGTAGTCCAGCCCCAGGCTCTCCTTACTCTCGATTCAGACTGCCAGGTTGGTTTCTTAAGAAGGCTCAGGCCTCAGTCCGCCCTCTCCTGCAGCCCTGGGTGGGCCCCTCAGGTAAAGGGAAAACATGATAAATTAGTCTACAATAAGGTACTGTGAGTTTTTTATTTTAAGGGAAGACTAGGGGATGAGAGTGAGAAGCTTTGCTCAAAGAAATTAATAAGTCTTGAGTGCACTGTTTGGTACCAAGGCACTTGTACCCTCCTGGTACTCCCTGAAAAGGCAGCATAGGTATGACTTTGGTCCTAGGAAAGTCCAGCACACATTCCTAACATGGAAAATAAAAGAAGGGTCATCATGTCTTTCAGCTGGGTGAGTTCAGGCACTGCCTGGCAGCCATTCTCTCCTTCCCAAATGTCCACCCCCCACCCATTAGATGGGACTGATGGGAAGGTCAGGACAACTGGTAACCTTCAGCACTCATCCCATCTCAGAGGCAAAGAGCCTAAGGCAGCATGACCTGGAGGCCTTGTTAAAAAGTGACTGTTGGGCCCTACCCCAAGTTTCTGATTCAGATCCGGGGGAGAACTTGAGTTTTGGACAAGTTCCCAGGTGATGCAGCTGCTGCTGGCCTGGGAGTCTGACTTTTGAGAACAACTGACTTTGAGGCTGCTCCTCTTAGATGCAGTCAAAAGCATTCTTGGATCCAGGGTCAGAGATTGCTGAGCTCCTAAGACAGAGGTTAACAATGAATCTCAAAGCAGAGGAAAGACTCCCAAAAGGTCTCCATTTCTTGCCCAAAGCAGGACTGTCTAAGCAGCTGACAATGCCAGCTTGTGAGATATAACAGCTAATTTTAGGAAGCAGGGGCTTCCCATACCAACAAGTTTGTGCATCATGCCTTTACCCCAGCTTATCCCAGGCAGAATTTAATGACAGACAAAGATAGCTTGGGCAATCTGAGTGCTATAAGAAAGAGAAAGAGTCTAAAAAAGTAAACAATCAGCAGGGAAGGTCAGGTTAGTTGTAAGTAACCTTTGCCTTCCTAGAAGCAAGGATCTGGACCAGATCCTTGCATCTAGCTCTAGGATCTAAGAGAGGTAACTGTATTTAAAGAGAATTATTTTCTAAATTAAGAAACAAGGGGAAAAGATGTAGCTCAAGTGGTTGAGCACCTGCTTCCCATGTATACAAGGTCCCAGGTTTGATCTCTGGTACCTCCTAAAAACAAATGGAAAAACCAATGCTCACTGGGGAGTGGGTGTAGCTCAGTGGTTGAGCACCTGCTTCCTGTGTATGAGGTCCCTGGTTCAATCCCTGGTACCTCCTAAAGAAAAAAACAAAACACAACACACAAGACCTCTCTGACTGCTCATCATGTCAGTAGGAGGAAAACCTGTCCTACCTGGATTAGAAGGAAGGAGGTAGGCAAACCCTCTAAAACAGTGCGCAAACATGCCCAGGTCAGTCACAGAAGTGGGGTCTGGTTCTGACTGGTGATTTTCCAATTATAGTTGCCTATCTTGTGATGGAAACCTAAGAGCCAATTCCCTCCCCTCAGTTCCTTGCATTCCATCCACCCCTTCCTGGGACCTAAAGCCTTCACCCCTATTCTGTTCACTGCTGCAGTCCCACTAACAAGCATAATTCTTGGCACACTGGAGGGGCAAAAGTATTCCATGAATTAACGCATTCCCTCATGCCTTCAGCATCTACTGGGACTCCACCACCAGAATTCCACTATCCACACTGCAGGTAGTAGTAGGTAAGGTCCTGTTTGAAGCTGAAGAACTGGAGTAAAATCAAGAGGCTGGGAAATTCATGTCTTAAAACTTAAATTTTTAATATCTTTCTTTCCCCCTATTGGGAGAGGCCAAAACAGTCTGGTTGGGTTTAATTACAAATTAATACATATCTTTTGTCATCGTTTAAAAGAAATGAACACTGTGGCAATAAGGGATTATCCTTGGAAAAAGTGAAACCCATATTAACAAAATATGTCATGGAAGAACTTCACTTGGTGATTTCTTTCACTGGCTATTTAAAAGACAAGAAAAGGTCAAATCTCTGCATGTACCCTGGGGCTTGTCTCATGCTGAGGGGAGAGGCCTTGCCCAGACTCAAAAAGCATAGTCAGCTCTACCCATGCCCCAGGCCTGGAGCAAAGGGAGATTATACCCTTTCTTCAGCATTAGAGCAGAAAAGGTAGATCAATAAAGTCCTGCAGCTTCACTTATAAGCTCATGGGATAAAAGGGGGCAAATAGTTAGAGGGAAGGTTTAAAGATGCACAATTTTATTCAACCTTAAAAAAAAAAAGGCTGTATCAATGAGTGAGAGGGAAAACTAAAAAGGAATATTAGTTTTAGTAAGTTTATACATGGTCCCAACTTCATCCATCTCTTCATGTATGCAGACACCATCCTTTCAGCACTGCTCAACCTTGAGATCCCATGGCTGCTCTTGGCTTAGCAGCTTGACGGCAATGGTTAAGAAAAAAAGGTACTCTACACACACACACACGTTTGTGAGCACGTGCATATGTACATAAACACACGCACACACATACATTGTTGCAATAAAATAGTGTGGGAAAGTCAGGGCACCAAGGCCTCTGGGGCTGATGTCCTTCTTTTCATAGTTCCACAAGACAATTCCTACCCACGATCTTCTTTCCCGGCACACTCCATCTTCCCTTAAGATCGCCTGATACTGCAGAGAGTGGAACAAGTCCAGAGAATAAACAGAAATCCTAGAAAATGTGTAGTTAGTGGCACCGTTTACATGTAAAAAAACTACTAGAATCATGAGTTATTTGAGAGCTCTCAACCCTTCCTGACTTCCCTCCTCTGGACCAGGGAACTTGCATGCCTGAATGCTGTATCTTTAAATATTTCTGGCTGAGCCCTCTTGCCACATATGTCAGTAACATTCCAAGCTGGCTGCCACATGTTCAGACTCTGGCCTCCTTCCCTCTCTACTGTAGAGTGCTCTGCTATTTCAAGGGCACGGTGAGGCCATGTGTCTCCCATTTCAGCTCCACCTTCGTTGATCACACACCTCTGAATCAACCAAATTAAAAAAAAAAATTAGTTTCAAAAGAATGTTTATATGTGAAATACCTATTCCTCTTGAGATTATTTTTTAAATTCCACTTGATGAATCTATTAAAGTGATTTAGACAAAGTGTGTGTGCACAAGCACACACAGACACACACGCACAACCACACACCCACAAAATTTAAAGGACTGGGGAAAGGTTGATTCCTGCCAACAGATCTAACAGAGGAAAGCTTATGTGCTGATCAAGTTTTAATAACATGGTTAACAAGAAATGTACACCATTTAGCAAGCACACAAAGACTGTGGGTAGGAACTACTGATCCCTGGAGCATCTGCCTAGCTTTGGAACAGTTTCGATAGTTACTATACTCAGAGAATCCAAGAGGACTGCATGGACAGATGAACCTTTATTTAAAAAAATAGCACTTCAAATAAATTAAAAGGGACAACCGTCAAGTGTTCAAATTGTGAAGAAATAGTTGAAAACCTAGAGAGACTCCAAGCTGCAGTCTTCTAACCTCATTCTTCGTCCAATGGCAAAAACCCACACATCTTAGTACTCCCACTCAATTCTTTTTCCCTTACTGAGACAAGGGAAGCAATTGCAAACAGGAGACCAGACGGAGGAGAAAGCTGCATCTGACTGGAATGAACATTGCCACGTACTTGCTAATACGGGTTTCACTTTATGACCAAACGTATTCTTTCAAAAATAAAAAAGGGGGGAGGGAAGCTGCATGTTTTTAAAAATTGAAATTATTTAGGGATAAAACGCTAACTCTAGTGCCGTTAACAGGCAATAGCAACTTTTTTCCTCCGAAGTCAAACACCATCCCCAGCTGAGCCTTTGTGCTGCAAGCTTTTCAGGAGATGTTACCTAAACTTTATTAAAAGAAAAGAACAAGTTTAAATATAGACACTGGACTAGCCCAGTCTGTATTTTCAAGTCCACATTCTTCATCTGAAGCACTGCGTCCATCAGGGACCTCCCCTGAGGCTGCATGTTTTCAAGTTCACAGTACATGGAACCAGTTTTTCTTTTAAAAATTTTCCTCACTCAGAGCAGCCACGTACAGTGGCCGGTGACGCTGGAACCTTGGGTGGGGCCTTTTCCTACGAGGCCTGGCCAGAGCTGCCCAAGGTTTCTCCTCAATGAGAATCAATGCTGTCATGCTCTATGGATGGGAAAAAAGCAAGAAAATAAAAGCACCTGGTACAGGTTTCATGAGATCCATTCGGATTCGCTATGTCCCAAACCCGCTGCTGAATGCCATTTGTTCACTTTGTATGTGTTGAACAGTTTGTGGCCTAGGAGTCAGTCTCAATTTGAAGAACTGTTATTGGATGCCCCAGAGGTTGATGCAATAGCAGCTCCAGCAGGGCTACTTGTGGAGACTGACTTTCGGATGTGAGGCAGCAAGTACGGGTCACAGGCCAGCTGCTGGACATCGATGCGGTCCTCCTTTCGGTAGGCCAAGCATCGCCGAATAAATGCCTGCAAAGGAAAGTTTCTTAAGGAAGCCTGAAGCAGATAATCGTGAGCCCCCCTAGGGCACCCTCAGGCTCTGTATTAGGTGCCAGGGCCCAGCGCAAACATTTCCTAAGAAGGGGCTTAGCGTCTTTCCTGGAAACCACCAGGCAGACCCAGAGAAGGCAAGGGAAGGAGATGCACTGGCAGTAGGACTTCTATAACTCCTTCTTGCGGAGGTGACTGAGCCATACCTGAAAGCGGGAAAAAGGGGCATGGCCTTTCAATACCTCTGCCCCACAGATCAACCAAAAAATCTCTGCCTTGGTTGGTTTGGATGGAAACAGTTAAATTTCATGGCCCTGCCAATACAGGCCATGGCCTCACATGAACTTCCTGAGGAAGTGGGAATTCTCATGACAAACTACCACCATATGCAGGGAAAGGAGACCAACATTTACTAATACTATAATGTGTCAGAGACTGGTAAGTGCTTCCCCAAGTGTCTCATTTTCCCCTGAAAGGTAATTAAGCCAATGATCAGGCATACAACCTAAGTAGTAAAGGGAAGCCTAAATAGTACTTGTATCTCCAAAAGTACTTCAGACATAAAAACATGCTGTGAGGGGTGTACTGTGGAATCCAAATATACGACCGACATGGAGGTTTACTTTGCATTATCTATGAAAAGGCTAAGCAGTTTCAGTTTCTATGCTATAATGCTAAAGTACTTTAAATTGACTATCTGTGTTTTCTTGCTTGCCTTTTTCCCATTATTTTAACCAGTTTTGTTTAATGAAAGTCTAGTAACAATATTTTAAATAAATCAGTTTTTAAAAATCCAAAACAAATAAAAGGAAAATTAAAATAAAGCTAAAGAACTGCCCGTTGTTTTTTTAAAAATAAAACATCAAATTATTAGTTTTCCAAATTTTTCATGTTTGATTAACAAAATATAAAAGTATAACACCAAGCATGGTTTTTCAAAATCAAAGTCATTTATAGGAAGTTGCTTGGTAAAAGCATCTGGAAGACAAAAACAAACTCAGAAAAATGCACATAAATGATCCGATCCCTGGCCTTTAAAAATGAAACTTTATTTGTGAGAATTCTGGAACTGCATTTAAACTGGTTATCTTGGGTTGAATGCTAGTCAAATACACTCCTTTTACTTTGAATTTTCTCTCTATACATCTGTCAGTGATTGATTGAAACAGAAATCATCACATTGTTGCCTTGATGGAAATCTTCAACTGCTTCCCATCACATTTTACAATCTACCCCTAGTCCTCTTCTCCTACCACTCTCCCCTCTGCTCAGCCTGATCTGTGGACCTGCCAAACTCACACTCACATCTGAGCTTTACACACTTCTCTCTGCTCAGAATGCTCTTCCCTCAAATCTACGCATGGCTCCCACCTTCACATCATTCATCACTGCTCAAAAATGTCACTTCATTACTGAGGTCTTCCTGACCATGCTGTATCTACAAGAGGGTTTGTACCTTCCCATCTCCCTTACTCTGACTTATTTTTTTCATAACATTTATCACTATCTGAAATGCATCTGTTCTTTGTTTTATTGTTCATCTCACCTAGTGGAATGTAAGGTCCCTGAGAACCTTGTCTGTGCTGTTCATTGCTGTCTCTTTACAGTTCCATCTCCACTACCAAGCACAGTGCCTAGTGCTTAGCAGGCACTCAATAGATATTTGGAGTGGAGGAGAGGAGGGAGTTGGACAACTGCACATTTAGAAGGAGGAGGCTGAGGCAGACTGGAGAAAATGAGTGGAAAGATTTGGAGGTATTTCTGTATTATTCATCGCATGTCCACCTAAACAGTCTTCTGAAGTTTTAGGAACCATCTGTTCACTATTTATTGAATCAACACCATACTTTGACAAAAGAGGTATAAGAAGATAGTCTCGAAAGACCTGAGAGATGAGGCAAATTAAGCATCTGTCAGGCAACTTACCCAAATCCCTTTTTCAATGCTAGATGACAGTTTGATGTGGGTAATAAGCACAAGTGTGAAACACTACCAAGTGTTAGGCACTACAGGTCACTTAAATCATATAATAAACTTTCAGGAAGGTACCTTTGTTTTCATTTTACCAATAGAGAAAAGGAGCTCAAAGGCTGAACTTGCCCAAAACGGACAGCTACGAAATGCAGAGCTTACAACAAATTTAGTGTATCAAGCTTCAAAAGCTTGGACCCTCTCCACTAAACTGGCCTTCTCACAGGATAGCCAGGAAAAGTATACTTCCCTTAGGAATGTATTACAGGACTTCTTCCTTGCTGATTTACTTTTTAGGTTATGTAAAGCTTAAATTATTGAATCAATGGGTGCAGAGTCATTGGTTACGAGTTATAAGTACCTGCTAAGAAGTTAATTCTTGCCATGTAGTACATCAGCCAAACCATTCTGAAAAGAGGCTCTTTCCTAACTTACTTCACTTAGATGCACTGTGAGGGGACAGCAGAAACCAAAAGCTGAGAAAAGGGATTATATCTCTAACTGTTTACTTTGACTTTAAAAATGCCAACGACCACAGCATTAGATGGGGTTGGCCACCTATCCAGGTAGGGCTACTTAACATATAAAAATAAATAACATAGCAAGGAAAATCTATGGGTAGCTACTAAATGTTGGTCTGCACATGTGTAAGACTGAAGTGATTATTTATAATTTCCTTTTTCCACCTAGCATTGCATGTTTCCTTTGCCCAAATTAGTTTTTTAGTAATATCCTTACCAACTGCTACATAATTTACTGTCTTGACTACTCACTTGCCATTTAATTCTACAATGCCTGGTACTCTTGATTAATTTCTCCTGTGTGGGCCTTAGGTCCCCAACTTAATCACAACCCCTGAACTGGGACTAAGTTGAGTATCCATCATATTGCCCACAATGCCTAGGATACTTCTGCTGAAAAGCCTGCTCTCCCTTTCCATTTCTGACAATAGTCTTTGTCATGGATTAAAAAATCTACCCACCTGAAAAAAAAAATCTGCCCATCACTATTCCCATTACTGGAATTGGGGAATGGAGTAGATAGGGTGTGAACAATATTCTTCTGTTTTTCTTAGGAATATTAATTCATGCATATACTAATGCTTTTAGTGACTACTGAATTTTGTATTAAGTAATCCATCCAGTGTTACCAAAAGAAATAACGCAGAAAGCAAAACAACTGTTTCAGCTGACTAGTGAATCAAAACTTACCTTTGCTTCAGGTGTTACTACTGGCTTTGGTGGAAACTGTACTTCAGTAGCTTTAAGAATAGTATTCTCTTGTAGAATGTCTTGCTGGGACTGGTTATGACCAAAAGGCTATCAGGTAAAAACAAACAAAGAAATAAATAAAGAACACAATTCAAAACCACAGGTAAGAGAAAGGAGAAGACATCTCCCATGAGAATTGCTGGAAGGAATTTTGAAGTTCATCTCCTCTAATCCTCTTGTTTTACGGATAAAAGGGGGAAAAGCTCAGAGCTTAAGCAACCTGGTTCATGGTAAAACATCTAGGTCAAAGCAGAGCTGGAACTAGAAGCATCTCCTATATCATAATACTACTGCTAAGCTTTGCTGACAACAAAGAAATAGAAGATTCAGAAAAAGAACTAGCAACCTCTTTTGCTCTAAGTGATACCCGTGGGCTTAAGCAGTACATACATGTGTCACTGGCAGACCCATAACACAGATAAAAAGAGATGAAAAAAGGAAGTAAAATGGAAGGAGTAGAGAAAAGACAACAGAAAAATGGAGGAAAAAACAGTGTTGGGGCAACTTAGTGACTTCATCTGTGTTCCATGCTCCAAACTGCCTTTTTAAAAAAAGTAAATTCTTTAGGCTCAAGCTCTCAGTCATCTCTACAGTGTTTCTACTGAGAGATTTTTTTTTAAAGGTTTATTTTTTTATTTATTTCTCTCCCCTTTCCCGCCCTAGTTGTCTGCTCTCTGTGTCCATTCGCTGTGTGTTCTTCTACATCTGCTTTGTATTCTTGTCAGTGGCACCCAGAATCTGTGTCTCTTTTTGTTCCATCAGTTCTCCGTGTGTGCAGCGCCATCCCTGGGCAGGCTGCACTTGTTTCACACTGGGCAGTTCTCTTTACGGGGCGCACCTCTTGCGCGTGGGGCTCCCCTGCGCGGCAGGGCACTCCTTGCATGCATCAGCACTGTGTGTGGGCCAGCTCATCATACAGGTCAGGAGGCCCTGGGTTTGAACCTTGGACCTCCCATGTGGTAGGCGGATGCCCTAACTGTTGGGCCAAATCTGCTTTCCTCTACTGAGCGATCTTACACAGTTCTTTCTAGATAACCTCTACCACTATTTTTGGCAGCACTTCATTATTAGAGATTATAAACCATAAGTAAGCCTTATTAATTCTGAACAGTTTCCTCATTTTAGACAGGCAGGATAAAGAAACAAAGACCAAGGAGAAGGAGGAAGCTGAAATTGAATGACAAGCTTGGTCTGGGGATTGTAATCAAGGTATTAAGAATCCAGAGGGATTGCAGAATTACCAACAGGGTTATAACCACAGCCTAACAGGAGCACTGAAACACACTGAAAACAGAAAAATGGATGTACATACACAACTAGATCCTAATGTATACATTTATAAGATATTATGCTCACGAGAAAAACACAAATGTGAAAATCTATTAGGTATAGTTTATTACCTAGGTTATTACTTGATCAAATATGCCATTCCGATTAGAAGTTAACAGAAGAGTAATATTTTCTCATACTACCTCCCCAGTACAGAAATGTAAAGCATACTTTCATTATTAATAATCTTTAAAAAATGGGGTGATTGGTAATAAAGAACTCTGGGAATGTAAGGGTCCTAGGACTCTTAAGAATGGCTCTTGGGGGAAGCGAATTTGGCTCAATGGACAGAGTTTCTGCCTACCACATGGGAGGTCCAGGGTTCAAACCCAGGGCCTCCTGACCCTTGTGATGAGCTGGCCCACGCGCAGTGCTGACATGCGCAAGGAGTGCACCCTGCAAGGAGAGCCGCCTAGCGTGGAAAAAGTGCAGCCTGCCCAGGAGTGGTGCTGCACACACGGAGAGCTGATGCAGCAAGATGACGCAACAAAAAGAGACACGGGTTCCCGGTGCCGCTGATAAAAATACAAGCGGACACTGAAGAACACACAGCGAATGGACACAGAAATCAGACAACTGGGGAGGACAGGGGACGGGGCAGGGAAATAAAGAAAAAATAAATCTTTAAAAAAAAAAAGCCTCTTGGGAAGATGGCATACTTTAAACTATTTTATATAAATCCCTATACATACTACCAGAATAAAAAAATGTTTTGGATCTAATTGAGAATTACATTTTCAACAGTCCTACAGAATTCAATAGGTGTCCTAGGATAAAAAATTCCTGCATATATATATATGCAGGAAATATATAAAATTATTATTAAGTCTGTAGTTCAGGATTCCATTTTGTATAACCATTGATCAACTCTAAGAGAATAACCCATACAGAAATATTCCTGTATATGTGCCATTCAAGAAGGAAGTCAAGCCACTACACCTGCCGTTCTTTCTTACCTTCCTTCCATAAAGACACTGGTAGAAGATCACACCCACTGACCAGACATCAACTTTATTTGAGATCTTTGGTGGTTCTTTCCCAACCACAAAACACTCTGGTGGTAAATACCTGAGACAAAAGGGAAATCAAAGTTCTTACAAAAATGATGGTATAAATCTAAATAGTCAAAAAGGTAAAGTAGATGACCTTGTTGGAAATAAGACTATCTGAATTATAACAACTGAATTTTGTCAGACCTACCTAGAGATAGTCAAGGAAAAGACACTCTAACTTATGGAGGTGGTAATGTCCTACAAAACCTTAAAATAAAATGTATTTCTCAATGAACTAAAAAAGGCAAATATTTTCCCTAGTTCCTATTTCATCCACCACAGTCTACTTTCCCAGGCTATACCTAATACAAATACCATTCAATAAGTTTAAAAACAAAACAAAAGCACAAAAGAAGTCCGTTTTCTTTTATAATAGCTTCATCAATATTACTAGAAGTGTGTGGGCTTCCTTTCATGTTGGCTGAAGAAGGAGATGCCTCTAAAATAAATAATTACTTTAAAAGATCAAATGAATTCATGACCCAGTACAGCTAGCTCTCTGAGGAGAAAGGTTATTCTGCCTTCTTAAGATGGCCTCTTTTGACAATCCGGACTGAAAATAACTCCAATGTATAATCAATGATGGCATTAAAGTCCCAATTATCAGAGGATATTTTATATTTCTTGCTTTAAGGGTGATCAGGGGCTTACTGGAAAGAAATAGTTTAGCAAAATTCAAATTAGTTCTTAGTACAACTCCTTCCTCATCTGAATTCCTCCCTTCCCCACAACTGGCCTCAAAAGACACTAAATGAACAGTCAACCACACCAAATTGTATGGTATGGAAGGTATGTGCCTCTTGGCACTTAAGAAACCAAACAAATATGCGTCCATTCACAGCCTGGAGCCTCAGCCATGGCACAGCTGGAATGCAGAATACTGGAAAAAACGGATCAATTTCTGTAGATCTCATGCTGGCAAAATCAATTCTACAAAAAACTTTCTTTTGGACCCTGCTGTGCTTCTGGTATAAAAATCTAAACTTATAGACTGACGAGGACCACAAGAGGTGAGAGGCAGAAAATATTCCCTCTCTAATTCACTGTGTCTATCAAATTCAGTTTCAGATGAGTTTTTTTTTAAAGAGGTTAGTTTCATATTCTCATTTCCTATTTATTAGATTTAACTGACACATTTGAATGATTTGAGATCTTTAACTAGATTATTATTTCACAATGAAAGCATTTTGCCAAACAATACAGACAAATAAAAATTTAGATGGAGAACTCACTAAGAGAATAAAAGCAAAAAACTAAAATGTAGGAAAAAGGAAAGAAAAGAAGAATAGCTTTTCCCACCAAATGCCAGTAACATCTCTCTGAACCCCAGTTTTTAAGATTCTTGATGACTTAATACACATAACCTAAATATGATCTTGGATAAATCAGACTACAAAAGACATGGTCAGTCGATAGTAAAAATCTAGCAAATCACTTTTTAAGGTCTCCATTTACTAATCTGCACATGAACAAATTAAACTAGTTCTTCACCCAAATAATAGTAAAAATAATAAGTATTCTGATTTCCTATCAAGGACTTTAGAAGACAGTTCTAGTGTAGTAAATCTGTTTTGTTGTTTTTAAGTTGCACATTCCATCACAATAAAAAGTCCTTATACAAAAAAAAAAAGTGGTTCTTAAGGCTTAGTCTACAAGTCATTTACTTAATAAACAAAGTACTAATAAAAGAATACAGAATTCTGGTACAATCAAATACTGCAAATAGTCACTTAGAATTTTTGTATCCTCCTGACCTATTTGTACTCTCTGAGTCATTTTATAAAAGGATGACATATTGAGGATGGTGATCAGGTTATCATGACCCTGATTTCCTACCAATATGGGAACTCTTCAAAATTTCACAGAAATCCACAAAATTTTCTTTTTTATTATGAAAAATTTCAAATATGATCTAAAGTAGTGTGAACAGCAAAACAAAGCCCCAAGTAACTATTACCTAGCTTCAGTAATTATCAACATATGACCAATCTTTGTTCATCTACCTTCTTAGCCACCACCTTCAAACAGATTACCTTGAGGAAAATCCCAGTTATTATCCAACCACTGACTTCTTATAGCTTAGCAAATAGCATGAGGTAGCAATGAGATAACTAATTTAAATGTGAAATAACTACATCTTTTAAAAATAACAAGCTCTCCCAAGGAATTCAACATGAAAGTATCTCAGAAAAATCTTTGACAATCCCAAACTAGGTGATTTGGGTGCAATCTCCAGTTCAGGAAGGATTGTAGTGATTATAAATTGAGATTTATTAATATGCCTCTACTCTGTCGGGGGACATCTAGGGGAGAACAGATGCTTAGCCTGTAAAAACCTTTCTCATAGTGGATTACCTATGAAGTTGTTGGTGTGTTTTGGATTTAAATTTTGAAATATAAATAAAGTTTGTTTAACTTGAAAAAAAGGTAAGCTATCAAGCAAAGAGCTCATATTGACGATCCAGTGAGGTGAACTTACATAGCAGAGTTATGGACTTGTTCCCAAAGTTTCCAAAAGCAGATACTTTTGTATGATTTAAGTAGTGACAGGAACACCAACCCACAATAACCACCACCACAGTGAATAAACACACTGTAAATGTAGCTTCTATTTTAAACATAGAATTTCAAAGTTCTAATCTAGGGAATGATTTCTACTGTAGGTGCCTTCTCTCCACAAACAATAAGGCACAATGAAAAGAAGGTGTAGGGAGCTCCAGGACTCTTCCTCCAAGAACAGCTTGTAGACCCACAGACACTGTCTGAAGCAACTCTTCTGGGGCTCTGGAGGACAGGGGAACATATTTTATAAATCCGGATTTTATGGATTTCTGTGAAATTTTGAAAAGCAGAACAAAGAGACTAAGAAACTTCATTTGAAAAAACTGTGAGTCCCAAAGAAAAATTATCTAACCAACTGAGCCTAGGGTAAAAAGTGCACGTTACCACTCTATGTGCTGGCAGAGGCTTTCTCCATGTTCAGAATCACAAATTCCAATACTGGCTCTGTGTTAACATATCTCCTCCCTCAGAAATGAAACAGATACTTCCTCCCTCCCCCCATGCCTTTGTTGTTTCGTGCTCACTGTCTGCTCTCTGTGTCTGTTTATCTTTCTAGGAGGCACTATGAACCGAACCCAGGACCTCCCATGTGGGAAGGAGGTGCCCAATCACTTAAGCAACCTCTGTGCCCTGCTTGCTATGTCTCTCATTGTGTTTCCTCATTGCATCATCATGTTGCGCCAGCTAGCTGTCTTGCTTGTCTTCTTTAGGAGGCATGAGGAACTGAACCCAGGACCTCCCATGTGGTAGGCAGGCGCCTAACTGCTTGAGCCAAATCTGCTTCCCGATATACTTTTACAATCACAAAGTTAAAAACCTAAACTGCACGATTGTATGCAGAGGTAGGACAAGTCATTGAACAGGGAAGGTAGAGCTTGCTAGGGTGCTTGGTGGAAGATGAGTGACAACAGATGGAAAGAAATATGCCTCAAAACCTTTTAGAACACGGCTAACAGAGATGGATAAACTTCTTTGTAATTGTGCTCATTTTTTCCTGTATTGACTCCATGTGATACTGTGGTTATTTGACATCCTGATCTTTGCAATGCCTCACCCTCTTCCGGCAACTGTAGAAATGAATCCCTCATTTAAGAGCCCTTGAAGACAGGAGCCTGCATTTCTACCGAAAAAAACTCAGGGTCATTGTTTCTACTACACCACGTTAGCAGCCCTATTATCTTACCTACTTATAAGGCCAGACCTGCAGAGGACATATATCTCTCAAACAGCTGGCCACACACAATCTCTCATTGTTTTCAAGGAAGGAAAGAAAAATTAAAACAAATTAATGAAAAGACAAAAAGTCAAACTGGTCAAAAGACAGTAACTATTTGGGGAGGAAAGTCAGGTTTACAGCATTTTTGCCTTAGCAGACAGCATGCAGAAATTAATAATTACTAATGTTTCAGTATAGCAGATAACCACATCACAACCAGTTAACCTGGCAGACATTCTGAATACCTACCAATAAGTACCAGCACCTTGTGATGTTAGCTCCATGCCATCCACTGAATTGTAGCTATCATCATCCATGATCTTGGAAAGACCAAAATCTGTGATTTTTATCTCTCCACATGCTGTACCATTTACTAAAAGAATATTACCTAGAAAGATAAAAACCATCATGAATAAGTACAGACTGATTTAAGAGAATAACCCAAGTTAATAACAGACAAGGGGACAACTAAATTCAAACTCTTGCACACAAAAAAGAACATCTGAGTCCCTTAAATAAAGTGCTCTGGACTATGGATGCTGGGGGAGAGTCCTCAGCATCTGGCTGCAGACTTCTATTTTCCAAGAATCACCTCCTTACTGTGCCAAAACCACCAGTACGAGCACTAGGAAAAAAAAATAACCTGCCAAAGTAAAATACCACTTATAAAGTCAGTCAGAAATAGTGGGAAAATTTCATCTGAATTTTCTGTGAAGATCTCTAAACCAATGTTCAGAGCAATAGTTTCAGAAGGAAAAAAAATTTAAGGAAAACACACAAGGGAATCAAAGCTAATACCACAGTGCCACCTACTGCTACTATGGTAGGAAAGGGTGTTGGATTTAGTGATGAAAAACCCAATCTTTTAAAAAATCACTTCACTATAATACTTTAGTCACTTGAATTATATTAGTATGTTAAAGAATAGTCAACAGTGAGATTTAATATATAGCTTCCAGAAAAGGAAAGCAAAGTTACCAACTGTGCCCAAACCAGGAGGTGAACGGGAAGCATTTTCCTAACACCCAACTAAGCTGGTTAGAGATATCTACATAGAACTTACATAGGCATCAAAAAAACAGCTAAGGAAACAACAACAAAAATAGAGGTGAAAAGTCTTTGGAACATCTGCAGTAACTAATCCTTTGCTCTTTGCTGATGTCTTGAAAGTTAGATAGAAACCATACAAAAGATGAAAAAACTCAGCTCAGAACTAAATGAAATGGAAGGTATATATACAAAGTTAAGTTACCTTTGGGGCACCTATCAAAGAGACTTACTTGGAGTAGAAGAAATGCTATACAGTATGAGTAATGGGGAAAAAAACAAAACTGAACTTGCCAGAACAGTTCTTTCTTTAATTGGAACTGACATCATGAACTGCCCAGGCTCCAAAGACAAGGGCATTATGTCTCCAAATCTGACCCATCCTCCAGGACTGCGTGGCCAGGGCTCTTTCATTCCCACACCTACCTAGGAAATCTAAAGTCAGATGCTATTAGGTCTCCTTGGCTCCTACCAAATTATCTAACTTTATAAAATTAAAATCACTTATGGGACCCAAGAAAAGCCACCAACCTTATCTCCTAAAAGTTAAGACATACCTGGCTTGAGGTCATAGTGTATGATGGGAGGTTTTATTTCATTTAGGTACTTTAAAGCATTCACAATCTGCATGATAATGGATCGGGCCTCTTTCTCGGACATTAATTTGTGCTGTTTCAGGTAGAAATCCAGATCATTTCCCTCACAGTATTCTAATACTGTACAAAACCTAAAGAAATAAACCAACATGTAACCATGGGATAAGAACAAACAGATTAAGACTATCTAAGCCAGTTCTAATAAGAACTTTAGAAAATTAGCTTTTCACTCTTTTCCTCTTTCTTTCTTCACATACACTCTTCTATTCTTTATTCAATATTAGCTAACAGAGTGGATGACAGGATAAAAATGCTTGCTCTCTCAGTGAAGAGCCTCCATACCCTCCATGGTGGAATCTGTTGTGCAGAAGTTCACCCATGCCCTATCTCTTTATGAATGCAGACTAAGAATACTGACAAGGACTATAAAGAATCCTATTTTCCTGGAAGGGTCTTCTTCACACACCCATACCACACATTCATTTTTAATCAAGTATATTGTGAGCATTGGTTTGTATGATACTACAAGGATGAACACATGACACTTTGCATTTGTTAAAGCCTATAAAACTGTACTGTACAACATATAAGTCATTAATATAAACTATAGCCTTTAGTTAGGAGAAAATGCTTCAATATTGGTTCATCAATTGTTACAAATGTACTACAATTAATATCAGATGTTAACAGGGGAATCTGAGTGTATGCACGGGGCAGGGGGCCTGTTGAGGGGGTAATATGGGAATCCCCTATACTTTTTTCTTAAACTCCCCCGCCCTGAGATGGCTCCCTCGTCTGCTTGCGCATCGCATCTACTCACTGTCTACTCATCTTCTTTAGGAGGCACTGGAAACCGACTCCAGGACCTCCCGTGTAGTAGGAAGGTACCCAACCACTTGAGCCACATCTGCTCCCTGCTCATTGTGTCAGCTTGCTGTGCTAGCTTATCTTCTGTAGGAGGCACCAGGAACCAAACCTGGGACCTCCCATGTGGGAGGCAGGTGCCCAACTGCTTAAGCCACATCCACTCCCAATCCCCTATACTTCTGATGCAACTTTTTTGTAATCTAAAACTTCTCTAAAAATAAATCTTATTATTTAAAAAAACAATTCTCACTGGAAACAGCACTTTATACAACGCTGAGTGTTGGCAGTGAGAAAGAATCTAGGGTTTGCCAGATCATGAGAACTGACTGTATACTGAGTCTCCTGACAGTGTGGCATAATACTACCCTAGAGTTTCTCTTTGCCAGACACAGGATGTAAAGTTTTTAAAAATATACTACTTGTGGTCCTAACAAATGTGGTATTACACAGAAGTATTTTTGTTTTTTTCCCTTCAATTGTGTGAATATACCATGAGACTCAGATTTAAATCTACCATTCATGGTATACAATTCATATCATTCAAGGCATTAAGGGACATGTGTCTGTTTTCCAAGGCAGTTATAGACTGAAGTAAGATCTCCTGAACTGTCTGAATATCCCAGAGAGAGGAACAGCTTTTAAAGTATTCTATGTTGTAACAATGTGGGTATATCCATCAGGGACTGGCCAGAAAATAAAATACCACCTAAGTATTTAAAACAGAGAAGCTTCATTTAGGCAACTGATCACACAGATGATGGAAGAGCTTAGAAGACAAATGGGCCAGGGAGGCACTCCTGTGATCATCTAGAGTAGGAAGTCATTAGCATCCTAAGGCTAGAGAGACACAGGGAGGAGGGGATTATGCAACCAGAACCCAAGGACCAGGATCACCAGTGGAAAAGCAGAGCTACAGTAGAAAGAGGCAGAGAAATACCTTGGTTTCTCTTGCCCCTCCTCACCAATCTCTGCCTCCCACTGGCTGAACCTAGTTGGATGCCAACTGACACAGGAGCCTGTTCAACAAAGCCTACAAGGGTCAACCCATCTAAGATGCAGAGCAGGAAAAGCGTGAAGAACAGAGCTGAGCACGAAGAGACTCAGACGCTTGGCAATTTAGGGCCTCAAAAAAAACACAGATTATCAATTTGGATACACACAGTACTATGGAATCCCCAAAATGAACAACAGCTTAGGCTTCTTATTGTTGTCATGTAGGCAACATGCAGTTTATGTGACAACATCCTATGAAACATACCAAGGCATGTTAGTGTCATATTTGAGAATAAGTGTCTAAAATTTATACATTCTCTTATCTGAGACATTGAAATTGGAGGTACAGATTCTTATGCTCAGTAGAATGATTCTCTGACCCAAATGCAAGCTGAAAATAAAATCCCACTTTTCATATTGAAACAACTCCCAGAAGACTTTCTAAAATGATCTGACTTATTTTTGGTGAAAATTCACCATACACATAATAGAAAGAACAAAGTAAACAATGTAAGAATAGCACAATAACAATTTCTCAAAATACTTAAAAGTGTGTATATAATTCAAAACTGCAGATAATCTCAGTTACTACATTTATCTTTGAAATAATGTTTGTTCTTAAATTTCAGAGTGAAGGTCTACCTAATATTTAAGGAATTTACTCAGAGAAAAACAGTGAAGCCACACTGTGGCAGTCTGTCCAGGAGTTAGGAAGCCCTCTGTTTCCCCAAACTGCCCTCTGACTACATCTTTCTGAATCCCACTCCATGCTACACACACACAGTTGTGCCTGGTACAAGGACCTCCCTACAAAAAAAGGAAAATCCCCGAGTGGATGCAAGAGGGCATAGTTCATGTTTCTAAAGGGAATTTATGGTCTCCTTTTGGGGTCATTTCTAAATGTGGGGCAGTTTTCTGTGTACAATTGCTGAGAGAGCTGCTAGATGGAACAAGCCAAACTCCTAGAACCATCCTGGGACGCTAAGGGGGTATATTCTCCTAACTTAGTTCAGACTCTTACAGAGAAAACATTTGCAAATGCTGGAATAGTTCTACACTCCTAGATAAACCCAGAGCCATGGAGCTTCCCAGTACCACGTAATAACTTGCGACAATCACCAAGACGACCAAATATTTTAGACAAGTCATTTAACCTCTCTGGTCTTCAAATCTCCACCTATAAAATGAGAAAGCCAGACTCTGAGTGCCCCTCCAACTCTTAACATTCTACGTGCCTATAATCCCATATCTTAACACGCAGCACTGGGCTCTGCCCTCATGCCACATTCATTCCTTTGTTCTAGGGTAGGATAAAATCACATTGCTGGTACTTTAAGAAAGACCTGTTACAGCTGGAGGATAATACTGGGAATGTACAACAAGTTTGGAAGTAGATGAGGATTGTGGTTAATAATACAAATATAAGAATGTTCTACTACAGGATGTTAAGAATGTGGTGATACATGGGGAAAATATAACTAATATAATTTATGGACTATAGCCAGCAACAAAATTAAAATTTTTGGCTTTTTAAAAAAGTCTTTTTAGTTTGTTTCATTTTTCTTTCAAAATTGTAATGTTTTTGTAGCAAAAGCAAAGTTGGTACTATATTAATTCTAAATGTAAAAAAAAGAATATGGGGTTTGGTTTTGTGAGATAGGAATAAAATTAAGCATGCTTTTTCTCTTCATTTTTTTTCACTAATGAGGAAACCTTGACTATGTCATTTAACTAATCTGTGTTCATCTGTATATCTTTCTGAACACTAAAGGAACATCAAAGTTAGAAGTTGGAAGTAGATGAGATAAAGGTAACTGAAAAAGAACTTTTTAGGAGTAAGGTTTCCATAAGTTGTTGAGCTGCGTTTTTCTGCTCTTTATTTTTGTGAATCTGAAATAAAGTTGTTTAAAAAAAAAAAAAAGACCTGTTAGTGTTCACCAGAGTTTCCAGGGTGGGGTAGGGCCAGAGACTCCCCCTTTAAAGTCTACACTCACTGGTCAGTTCAATGCTGGCACCAATATGGTATGTATGTCCCAAAAGCTGTTTATTAAATTTTCAGGAATTTTATGAGTTGGTTATTCTGCTCTTGGTAGCTTGAAATTGGCCATTATATCATGGAAATTGGCAAATGTCTCTCTCTCCTCACCCAGGCAGTTGTTAAACATTTACCAAGACCTAAGTGCATATATCCTTTGGTTAAGAGATGGCTGGTTGGCCCAAATGTGAATTTGCATAGTCACTGGCCCATATATTAACATATTATTTGGTATCCTCAGAGGGTACTTCCTGGACTGAGATTTACTCTATTCTATGAACAGTGTACTCCATGAACAGTCAACACACTACAAGAAAAGAATACAAGTTAAATGGCATAGCACTTACGAGTCAGTGTCCAGTGAAAAGTAATCATACAGTTTAACTATTCTGGGATGATCCAGTTCTTTATGAATCCGATATTCCCTACATGCATGCCTGTAAACAAAATGGAAAATTAACAAGGTATTTTGGCCTGCCTTTTCAAACTCTTCAAGGAATACTCCTCAATATTTTCTCATTTCTCCACTGTTTCCACCTGCTTGTTCCATTCAGATTCATCTGTCCCTTTCTGATTTTTCCCCTCATTCTATTTTCTCTGTTAGTACCTACACAGTTGCTGAGAAAATAGTAGGTACTCAAATATTTGTTGAATGGATAACAACCTTTTATCCCTTTCATGTTCATTCTATGACATCACACCTCTTTAATATTTGTACCCAAATAACAGAGATGTAAAAATTACAAAGAAAGTCTTTTCTCTCCTTTAAAGCCGATATTTCATATTTGTTAATGCTTATATTCTGGTAACATAAAGGGAATCAATTTTAGCATGTAAACTCCTTGGGTAAAGAACTATCTGCTATGTAAGTCAATTAGCAGTAATTTATATTTATTTTTAAACCTTACCTCCATACAAAAAGCACTTAACGTACCACGAGCTTTTCCTTGTTCTAAGAAAATGTGAAATTGATAGAAAATTTGAAATCAAGGAAACCCCAGTTTTCTCAGGATGGAGAATTTAAATGTATGTATTAGAACTTTTTCTCCCCTCTTAGCTCTTTCCACTCTAAAATCATTTGTTAAGATTAGGAACAAAAATACATTATGGAATCTGACATTTTTACACAGTATGTTTAAAAATAATAATAGAATATTTATATGATTGCCAGTAATTTTTAAGTGTTTAAATTTAAAAACGAAGCACAGGAAACTATTACTATTACATAATCTAGCACCATTTAATTTGGGGCATGTTTTCCTAAGAGTTAGAAATCAGAAATTTTATTAGGGGCACAAAATAGCCAAAGTCATCTTGAAAAAGAAGAATGAAGTTGGAAGACTTCACTTCCCAATCTTAAAACTCAGTACAGAGCTACAGTAATCAAAACAGCATGATAATAGCACAAGAACAGGCATACACGCAACGGAATTTAACAGAGTTCAGAAATAAACTCTCGTATCTAGGGCCAACTGATTTTTTTACAACAGTACCAAATCCTCTCAAATGGGAAACATAGTCTCTTCAACAAACAGTGCTGTGAAAACTGGATATCCATAAGCAAAAGAATGAAGATGGACCCCTACTTCATACCATATACAAAAATCAACTAAAAAATAAATCAAAGACCTGAATATAAGAATCAGAACTATAAAACTCCTAGAAAAAAATACAGGGAAGCATCTTCAGGACCTTGTGTTAGGCAATGGTTTTCTTTTTATTGTTTTTTTTTTTTCATCTTTCTTTTTTTTTAAGATACATAGATCACACAAAATGTTACATTAAAAAGTATAAGATGGGAAGCAGACTTGGCCCAGCGGTTAGGGCGCCCGCCTACCACATGGGAGGCCCACGGTTCAAACCACGGGCCTCCTTGACCCGTGTGGAGCTGGCCCATGCGCAGTGCTGATGCACACAAGGAGTGCCGTGCCATACAGTGTGTCCCTGCTAGGGGAGCCCCACGCGCAAGGAGTGCACCCCATAAGGAGAGCCACCTAGCACAAAAGGAAGCTCAGCCTGCCCAGGAATGGCGCCGCACACATGGAGAGCTGACACAACAAGATGACGCAACAAAAAGAAACAAGAGATTCACGTGCCGCTGACAACAACAGAAGCGGACAAAGAAGATGACGCAGCAAACAGACACAGAGAACAGACAACTGGGGTGGGCGGAGGGGAGAGAAATAAATAAATCTTAAAAAAACCAAAAAATTTTTTAAAAAAAGGTAAAAGAGGTTCCCATATGCCCCACTCCTCACACCCTCCACTCCTCCCACATTGACAATTTTCATTAGTGTGGTACATTCATTGCATTTGATGAGTACATTTTGGAGCATTGCTACACAGCATGGATTACTGTTTACACTGTAGTTTACACTCTCTCCTAGTCCATTCAGTGGGTTATGGCAGAATATATAATGTCCTGCATCTATTCTTGCAATATCATTCAGGACAACTTCAAGTCCTAAAAAATGCCCCAATATCACACCTCTTTTTCCCTCTCCCTGCCTTCAACAACTCCTGTGGCTACTGTCTCCACATCAATGATATAATTTCTTCCATTCCTAGAGTCACAATAATTCTATAGTAGAATATCGGTAAGTCCATTCTAATCCATATTTTATTCCTCCATCCTGTGGACCCTGGGATGGTGATGTCTACTCCACCTCTCAATCAAGGGGGGCTTAGATCCCACATGGCTGATGGATGGAATTCTTCTGCTTGCAGCTGTAGACTTTCTTGGTTTCCCTGGTGTGGTGGTTGACCATCCTCACCTCCCTCTTAACTGACCTGGGTAAGTCCAATGAACCGAAGAGTAGCTGTTGCAACTCTGCTGAGGCTCAGGGCCCAGGTGGCACACAGACATTCCAGAAATTCAAGTTTCCTGGGCATACACCAACCCCAGTGCTAACCACAGTTTCAGTAAAAGTGACAGAAGAGGCATGCACAGAGAGGTCACATATCTGAATCCAACGCTGTCACACTCAGGAGCACAAATCCCAAAGTAGGGCCCACTGGCAAGGCACTGAACTCCAGAGTCATTTGTCATGACCACAGGAGCTGGGTGTCTCTGTAGCCCTCAGGAGCACCTCTACCTGAGGTTGTATTTACTTTGGCTGTCTCTGAGATCCTGATGATATGCATAAGCATGACCCCTCTGATGACCTCCCGACTAATTTTGAAATCTCTTAGCCATATAAACTCATTTGTCTTTACCATTTCCCCCTTTTATTAAAGGTCTTTTTCTAGTTGCATCACCAGCTGGTGCTTGGTAGTAATCCCTTGATGCCAGGGAGGCTCATCAGTGGGAGTCATGTTCCATGCTAGGAGAAAGCAATAGTCTCTTAGACTTTATACCCAAAGCACAAGCAACAAAAGGAAAATAGATAAATGGGATCTCATCAAAATTTAAAGCTTTTGTGCATCAAAGCTTTATCATAAAAGTAAAAAGACAACCTACAGAATGGGATAAAATAGTTGGAAACCATATATTTGGTAAGGGCTTAATATCCAGGATATATAAAGAAATCTTACAACTCTACAACAACAAAAAAAACAAGCAACTAAATTTTTGAATGGGCAAAATACTTAAATGAACATTTCTCTGAAGAAGATATACAAATGGCCAAAAAAGCACATGAACAGATACTCAACATCATTAGCCATTAAGGAAATGCAAATCATAACCATGAAATAACATTTCACATTCATTTGAATGGCTATTATTAAACACACAGACACAGAAAATTGCAAGTGTTGGGGAGGTTGTGGAGAAACAGGAAGACTCACACATTGTTGATAGAAAAGTAAAATGATGTAGCCACTGTGGAAGACAGTTCCGTGGTTCCCCCACAAAGTTAAATACAGGATTACCATATAACCTGGCAATCCCATTTCCAGGTACATATTCAAAAGAACTGAACAGGGACACGAACAGATATTTGCACACCAATGTTCACAGCAACAAAATTCACAATTGCCAAAGATGGGAGCAAACCAAGTAACAGATGAATGAATAATAAAAATGTGTTATGAACATATAATGGAATATTATTTAGCCATAAAAAATGAATGAATTTCTCATACATGATGCAACATGGATGAACCTTAAAGATATCATGTTGAGTAATGCAAAAGGACAAATATATAATCACTGATATGAAATAATTGTAATAAACTCAGAGTCAGAATCTAGAATACAGGTTACCAGGATCTAGCCTGGGGGTAGGCAATGGGTAGTTAATGCTAAAAATTGTACAGAGTTTCTATTTGTGTTGATTCTAAAGTTTTGATAATGGATGGTGGTGATGGCAGCACAACATTATTAAACTAATTAACAGCACTGAGTTATATATGTGAATATGTGTTAAAGGGGAAATTTTAGGTTGTTTAAATGTTACTAGAATAAATACTTAAAAAACAAACAATCCACAACACAATGCATAACTCAGTGAACCCTACTGCAAATAATGGATTATAGTTAATAGTACAATTATAAAATGTTCTTTCATGAATTTTAACAAATGCGCCACACTAATGCAAGGTATTAATAATGGTGTGTGTGTGTGTGTGTGTGTAATACGGGAACTCTATTTTCTGCATGATTTTTCTGTAAACTAGAACTTCTCTAACTAGAAAAAAAAAAAAAGGAAAAAGAAAAAAATTTTCCAAAGAAAATTAAGTAAAACTTAAAAAGTAATGTTTTGTGTGGGAGCAGGTGTGGATCAAGTGGTTGAGTTCCCACCTCCCACAGGAACAGATCCCGGTGCCTCCTTAAAAAAAATAAATAAGCAAACAAACAAACAAAAAAACAAAAAAGGCAAAACAAATGAAAAAAAATCAACTCAGGGAAGCCGATGTGGCTCAGTGGCTGAGCACAGACTTCCCACATACAAGGTCCTTTGTGCAATACCCAGTCCCCAGTACCTTAAAAAAAAAAAAAAAAGCAATGCTTTTTGAATTGGTATACTCTATCCAGCATGTCAAAAAGTCACAGAAAGGGGAAGTGGACTTGGTCCAATGGATAAGAGCGTCCACCTACCACATGGGAGGTCCGCGGTTCAAACCCCGGGCCTCCTTGACCCATGTGGAGGTGGCCCATGTGCGGTGCTGATGCGCACAAAGACTGCCGTGCCACGCAGGGGTGTCTCCCGTGTAGGGGAGCCCCACGTGCAAGGAGTGTGCCCCACGTGCAAGGAGTATGCCCTATAAGGAGAGCTGTCCAGTGCGAAAGAAAGTACAGCCTGCCCAAGAATGGCTCTGCACACACGGAGAGCTGACACAAGAGGACGCAACAAAAAGAAACACAGATTACCGGTGCAACTGATAAGGATAGAAGCAGTCACAGAAGAACACACAGCAAATGGACACAGAGAGCAGACAACTGCGGGGGAGGGGGGGACAGAGAAAAAAATCTTTGGAAAAAAAATCACGCCCATACTCGACTAAAGAAAAGCTGAGAAAAAAATTAAGGAAAGGGGGAGGAATAGGAATCTAAGATACATTTCCCCGCAATGTAAGAATTTAATTAACTTTAGTTTTCAAGCTGTCATTTTTGGCAGTTCGCATTCCTTCTGATGCTTCATTTTATCATCCTTGATTTTCCGATAAGGAAAGACTTGCCTCACAATGGCAGAGGTGAGGTAGCATACACACTACACTGGGAACCAAGAAACCTAGCTTAGTCGTAGCTCTGTGAACCACCTCTGTGGACCTAAGTTTGGACATCACCAAAATAAGGAACAACACTGGACTGTGTTCCTTGGAGATGGTCACCTCTGGAGCCCCTGAGAAAATGTTGAGAAAATTTAGCTTTAACCCAAGCCCCCATTCCATCAAAGATGCTCCATACTTGTCTTTATATATATATATATATATACACAGCAAGATTCTATGTAATTATTTTATTGGGTAAAATAAAGGTGCTGTTGTTTAAAAAAAAGTTTGAAAACCTATGAACTAAACACAATTAACTGTTCAAGTCATTTCTTACTCTAGCATGCTGTAAATCTATAGTTCTGTGCCTTTTGCTTCAACTTCTTGATTTTGTGCACATCAAAGTCAAGACTAATTTTTCTGTCAAGATACGGAAAACTAAACAAACTAAAAAAGGTAAAAATTAAGAATCAAAGAAGTGTCACGCAAAGTCCTTGCCCCCAAGGGAATTTGCTGAGTGCCACTGAAAGCATTCCCACAATATCAAGCTCTAAGTGTGCTTCTTGTACTCGTCAGGCAAGTCATTGGCTGTGCCATATCCCTCACATGTTCAACTTTGAACTTAGCACCCAAGGTATTAATGAATTGTAACTGGAGGTTTAAATTAGAAACTGAAGAAACTTATCCCCAATGTGCTTTTCTTTTACTCTCTTATAAGTGGATATATAGTTAGATTTTCAAAATACTTACTTTTATCTTAGAAAGTTAGAAAAGAGTATCTTATAGGAACATACTAATTTAGGAGCAATTATTTCTGTGGATAGTTTTAACTGAAATTTTTCTTACTGCAGAGATTTTATATGTTATTTCTGAGAGTTAAAGAAACCTAGCAGTATTTATTAATGCTTTCATAACCCAAACATAAAAGTTTATTTTTGTTTGTTTCTAACAGCAGGAAAAAAGAGAGAAAGAAGGGCAAAACAGATGTCAAATTTTAACAAGAACAACCACCTTTTCTTTCCTTCAAGTATTTCCTTGTTTTTTACTAAAGGTCTTGAGTTCAGATGGGGCTACAAAATCATCCCCATAAATGGCAAAAATACTGTGCAAGGTGAATAATAGCAGTATTTTCATATTTTATGATGTTACCACAACACTGAAGTGCATTAATTTTTAATTTTAATACTGAATTTTTAAAGCACTCACTTAAATCTGTTATATGCTTGATAAATGCCTCCATTAAATTCAAAGGAGTTAATGACAATTTTGCCAATTCACCGTTATCTGTAGCCTGAAATTCATCAGTATGATTTCAGATGATTTAGTAAGTAAGCAAAATACAACCATCTTACAAAGAAAAGTGGAGGTACATAAGAATGTCCCCCAAAGCATGAATGGAAGTCATGAGAATTCCTTCCCTCCCTGTCACCAGTGTCTATCAACTGCCCAGGTGGTGCAGAGAAGGTGGTCAGGTGCCACGATTCCCACTGGTGATGATCCAACAGTTAAGAAGCAACACTAGCAGCCTAGATGAAGCTCAGAAAAATGGGGCAGCCCCCTTCACCTGTTCCACGACTCCGTCTTGTAGAAAAATGTGAGAAAGACACCCGAATCTGCACTCACCAGGACCCATGAGGACCCAAATTACTTTCCAATTATCCTGAGAAGGTACCCAGCCCTGGCATCAACCCCTCTGTTTCAAAAGGGTAGGGTGAGCAGAACGCCCATCTGAAGTTACTGTAATATACAACAATAGAGTTCTCCTTAAGGTCAGTCTAAAACCTGAACACAGACAATTTATATATAAATCCTAGCAAAGGGACTGTTTTCTCAAGGTTGGCCAAAGTTGGTCCCTGGTAGAGTTTAAGAAGAGTGCCCTGTCCCAAAAACCCTTTTAGGTACTCAATACAATAGGGACATTTCTCATTTATAACTAGTCATAACAACATAGTTTCCTTCTCTGAACTGCTCTTGGCATTCAGTGCTGCATGCCAACTGTCTCTGCACATCAAGTGACTGGAATGGGCTTATAAAAGTGTCACTGCTCCACAGAAGCATCTGCACTGCACCTGCCTGTCATGTAAGGTATGCACAGAGTACACGCACAAACCACACACCATCCCTTTTCTTTCCTCTGCTTAAGTCCCATTTCTCCTTTTTTCCCCCTCCCCCTCTCCCTGCCCTGCTGTTTTTGCTGTCTGGTTCCATGTGCTGTGTGATCTTCTCTATCTATTCTCTTTTTGTCTTTTCTTCTCGTTTTTCTCCTGTAGGATTCAGAAGGATTTGATCCTGGGGACCTCTGATGTGGAAAGAGGTTCCCTGTCACTTGCGCCACCTCAGTTCCTAGTCTCTGCTGTGCTTTACCCTGGCTCTCCCCTGCTTGTCTTTCTTTTGTTGCATCATCATCTTGCTGTGTGACTCACTTGCGCAGGCAGTGGTTCACTATGTGGGCACTCAGCTCACCATGCAGGCACTCAGCTTGCTGCACAAGCAGGCCTTCCTTCTCTTTTTCTTTTTTACCAGGAGGCTCCAGAGATCAAATCTGGGTCCTCCCATATGGTAGGCAGAAGCCCTATCACTTGAGCCACATCTGCTTCCCCCCATTTCTCTTAATGCCACAAAACCTCCTCTCCAGTGCTGAATGCCACTGCCAATCTGTACAGAACAGGAAGAGTTCCTGGGTCCCTGATGAACAATAGGTATAAAGTAACAATTGCCTTGGTCAATGCCCCAATAACTGGCTAATGATATAGAAATGCTTTATTTTCTCTTTGAGATTTAGAAGACAACTAAAAGATTACTTCAAAGTTTACTGCTCTTTTCCCTCCAAAGTTTAATTTATACTTTTTTTAAAAAGTTGGATTTACAGAAAGGAGGTGAATTGTTTCTATCAAAAAGGGGCTTAGGGAATGGATGTAGCTCAAGTAGTTGAGAGCCTACTTCCCATGTACAAAGTTCCAGGTTCTATCCCCAGTACCTCCAAAAACAAACAAACAAATGGAAAAAAAAAACAACTCTCATTGGGAGCACCTGTAGCTCAGTGGCTCAGCGCCTGCTTCCCATGTATAAGATCCTGGGTTCAGTCCCCAGTACCTCCTGAAAAAAGGGGATGGGCTTGTCTCCTCTTTTTAGAGCTAGGATGTATTTAATCCACTACTTCTACCTACTCAAAAAGAAAAATTAAACCCAGTAGGGAATCTATTAGCAAATTAAGCCTACATGGCCTTGAAAGCAAATGAGCCATGAACTTCAATGTTCTGAAGCTCAAGGGGAAACAAACAAAACCTAACACTAGTGGAACAATGAAATTCATAGCTACACATGAAATGAGGATACAGGCTAAAGAAACCACCCCCTGACCCCCAACCCTGACCCAGTGCAGATGAGGCTGCTGCGGGTGGCATTCTGAAGAGAAACAAGCACTGAAGTGAAGTAGACACTAAAGATGGAATTTTTGAGACAAATAAGTTGTGACTAGATAGGAGAGCATAGCACTGAGGTGCTAACAAGTATAAGGAGTGCCACTTATTGTCTCCTTCAGTAATAATGTCAAAACAGAAAGAGCCAGAGTCACATCTCAAGGACCCTAGATAACTTAAGGATACTCTTGGGTGATTCTCTACAGACAAGCAACAGTGATTTCTGAGGCTTAACCTGTTACTGTTTTGGATCAATGAATGGAAGGGGAGGTTAAGAGCAAGGGTTGTGGATTAAGGAGAAGTCTAGGTTCAGATTCCAGCTCAGGCACTTTTAAAATTTTTTTTTAAAGGTACCAGGGTCAGGACCTTGTATGTGGGAAGATGGTGCTCAACCACTGAGGCACATTGCCTCCCTTGAGTTGTTTTTTTTGTTTGTTTGTTTGCTTGTTGTTGTTTTGTTTTTAAGAGGCATTGGGGAACGAACCCAGGACTTCCTATTGGGAAGTGGGTGATCAACCGCTTGAGCCACATCTGCTCCCCTTAGTCACTTCTTAACTGTTATCAAACTCTGGAAGTAGCAGTTTCTTCATCAGTAAGATGGAGAATACACTCATTCTCCTAAAGCTGTTTTGATACTTAAATGAAACAACAAAAATGCATGTCAAACTCCTAGTATAGTGCCCAGAGCATTCTAAACACTTACACTACAATCATTATTATTATTACTAAATTTTGAAAAACCAGACACTCCAGTATCACTTACTTGTGGTAATTCTCCTTTTTCTCATCTCTCCAGTTTTTATTTAACTGGTGAATTTTCACAGCTACGTATCTTTGCTCTGTTAGATCAAATGCCTATAAAGAAAAGGAATAAGTTATATTCTGGATAAATTCTAACTAGAATTATAGGCACTGGCTTGAAGCTTCAATTTAACAGGTCAGCATAATCTATACACTGTTAAATAAAAACGGCAGCAGACAACAGCACATGACATACTTGTTTCCATTCTACAACCATCTTCTTGAAACTTGTGAGCAGATAATTTAAAAGTCTCCAGACACACTGGCACCAAGGAGTTTAGAAAATAAAAACAAGCATACACCACGAACAGAAGGCCCACATCTTAACAGTCATTTCCAAACAATTCTCTTTCTAGACATCATGATCTACCCTCATCTGAGACCTTTTTTCATTAGGTTGTCTCTCATGCCTTGGCTGATAGGACTTTACAGAATTCAGCAGTAAGTCCCACTACTTTCATAATGTAGGGGAACACATACTGTCTGCCAGGCTATACAGTATGCCTTGAAGAAATAACCTCTCAGTAAGTATCTCTTTGGTATGACTGTTCAGAAAATAACCTTAGGGTTTATTATATTATGTTTACCAAAACAAAAACAAAAAACAGCCCTGCCTTTAGTCCCATTTCCCAACCTATGGAGTGTAAATGAAAAGCAGGTTTTATTTCAATGGTGTCTGATATTAGTTGCACAAGTCACTTCTCCAGCACTGTCCAGAGAAACATGCTCATCCCTCAGAGACCACAGCTGCTGGCAAGTCCAGCATCAGCTAGGTAGTGCTATATCATGATGTGAAAGAGGAGGTAACAAATGATTTTTGTTTTTTTTTTAAGGTACCAGGGACTGGGGATTAAACTCTGGGCCTCATATGAAGGAAGCCAGCACTCTACCAAGAGCCATATCCCACATCGGCTTCCTTGAGTTGGTGTTTTCGTTTGTTTGACTTGTTTTGTCCTTGCCTTCTCAGGAGGCATCAAGAACTGAATGCAGGACCTCCCATGTGGGAGGCGGGAGCCCAACATTCACTCCCCAGATGGCTTTTTGAGAAAGCTGGGTGTAAACCATAATTTGATAGTCTTATTGTAATATAATAGGAAATTCCTCCATACAAAAGAATTGATTGAGGAGCTCCTTTAGAATGCAAATAGTTTTTCTTAGTTTTGTAAATTCAGATGTAATTGTAGATTTTCTAGGTAGAAAAACCTTTGGCTCGACTGTCTATTACAACTAGTATAGAGTACAACAAGAAACTCTGTAGATACAGAGGCCATAGGCCTGAAGATATCTTACTACTTTAGTTCCAGTAACATTACCATACAATGCCAATTTCCACAGATGTATGAACAGTGAAGGCATTTGGCACAGGACATACAGACCATGAACACTAATGATTATTAGTCTCCATTTCTTTTAAAATGAAACCTACCTCTAAGAAAGGGCTGCAAGTAAGACAGGGCTGTTCATAAAATGGACAAACTTCTGATTAATACTAACTTTAAACCAGTATTTTTTAAAGTATAAAAACCATTTAATTCAGGTACAATATTTTATTTCACAAAAATGGAAGTTTTTTGAGCTATTTTTCTTAGAAAACCTGAGTCTACCTACAGGCATCCATACTATCATGACTTTAAAGGAGAGTAGCATTTCAAGCTGTTAAAAAAAAAAACACACATTAAAAATCACCTAATTTGTAGGCACACTAACGATATTGCAAGTATTACCTCCAAATACTACACTGTGACATTTAAGTCCAAGACAATATGGATTTTAAGACCCAACACTGACTTAAGAGGGCTTTTGGAGAATGGAGAACATCAAAAGAACTAAATTAAATGTACTCATCATTCTAAGAAGCATCTAGATTTCAGAAATGTTGAAACATTTCAAGAAGTACACTAGAAAAAATAGGATATCAGTAACCAGTACAATTGGAAGCACAAAGAACCTATTTTGATGATTTTGAAATAGAGAAACAGAACTAGTTTCTACTGTTTTTATCCTAAATGAGAACTAATTATTTACTTATTTAACTTAATTATTTAAGATTTCCCATATATAAATTCATATGAACAAAATATAAATCACATCAGTGAAGGCTGCATCTTAGAAGAGGAAATTACCACACCTGCACACTGAAGACCATTTAATGAATCAATTCTCCATTTGTCAGGCTTACCCCCAGGGGCTGGAAACATCAAGAGAAATTGTGGACAAGGCAGAAAGTGCTGAATCATAATAAAAATCACCTAGAAATAACTACTGTTTTTTCTTCCTTTTATCTATAATTACTTATTTCTCAAAATTGGAAACGGTAAAATATTGTATCCAGCTTAAGCAACTTGTTTATTAGAAGCAGTTCTCACAATGATATAAGTTCATAAAAGTTTTAAATTTTGACCACTAGCTATCGACCCACAGTTATTGCTATTCAAAATGTTCCCAAGCTGGTAATAACCAATAATTTAACCCTTAGTCTTTGCATAATGATCCAGTTTATCATACTTACCTTGTAAACTTCACTGAAACCTCCTCTACCCAAAAGATGTAACAACAAATATCTGTCATTTAGCGTTGGGTGATCTTTAAATCTGTGGAAACAGGCAATATGCAATGTCCTGAGGTCAAGGATTACAGTCCTCCATAACTGCAAAACCCCCAGAATACCTAACACATTATACATGATTACTCAATGTTATTACAGATATTTTGATAATCAATGCCAATATAGCAATTATAAGCATAAATTAAGTTATATAGTTCAAAGAGGCAGCATAATTACACTAAACAGTATTCACTGTGGAGCCATTGAGACAAAGGAGCTGGTCTCAGGATAGCCATGATTAGCCTTGTGCCCTTTCCTGACTCCCCTTCCTTTTTACCCTGCTATAAAGTAAGGAGAGTAGACTAAGTTAGATCAGTAATTTTCAAACTGTGCTGTTTGGCTTCTCTAAACCATTCAAGGGCTACAAGCTCCCACCATTCCAAAACTACAACATAGGGAAATTCCAAGGTATTTTACATTGCCTTAAAAATGGATTTGGTCCTTCTCAGAGTGGATGTACATCACTATTGCAGGTGATGGGAATGTGGAGAAGCATGAGAAAAATACAATTGGTATGACCTATAGACTGTGGCTAACAACAATACTGTAATATTCTTGCATCAATGCCAGAGATTTACTGTGTTGATAATGGGGGAATATGGAAAGTGTGCCTAATGTATGCTATGGACCATGGTTGGTGGTACTTGTCTGATATTATCTCAAAATCTGTAAAAAAATGTTTCACCATGGTGTGGTGTGTTGGTGAAGGAGCGTCGTATGGAAATTCTACACATGTGCATGATTTTTTAAGTTCATAACTTCTTTAATAAAAATATATTAAAAACAATAGGGTTGGGGAAAAAATACACCAAATGTAAGTTGTGGACTACAGTTAGTAGATATAATATTTTGATGATATCTTTCATAATTTATAAAAAATGTTTCACAAAACATAAGATATTGGTGGTGGGGTGATTATGGGACCCCTGTATGATGTTATGCATGCTTATTTTGTAAGTTCACAATTTTTACTATACACATTGTTTCTGTATGTTCATGTATAAATGATATATTTCAGTAAAATTTAAAAATAAATAATTTTTTAAAAGTAATTTGGTTATAAAGTGAGTCACATGTTCTACATGCATTCTGATTTCCCTCTCTAAAAAAAGTCTGATATGACTGTTTTCCTCATATGGAATTCTACCTTGTGTCCTGACAATTTGGCAAGAAATAAAAGATTCTGGCAAAAACAATTTAAAGTATTTCTATTTATTTTCTGATTTTAATGAAGCCCACAATTCATGATGAAATTATATTTTGATTTTAAGAAAGTGTGGTACATGTGGAGAGATGACACTACCACATGCATGGCTGGCTCAGGAGTTACAGATCTAAGTTTGGCTCTTTGGTTGGTCACACTAGTTAAGGGTCCCAGTCAGATTAATTTCTCTAAACCTGTTTTCAGATCCATGTATTGAAGATGACCTACCCCACTAGATTATCATGAGGATTATATCAGAGAACATAAGCACACACAGCACTGTGCCTGACACATAGAGGGTGGTAAGTAAACTGTCACTGATCGGGCCTACTACTTTATAGACAAGTTCATGGCTACTCTGGGCAAGCAAAAATATATAAAACAAAAAAAAAACCACAAACCATGTTTCAGAGCCAGAAAAAAGATCACTAATAGAAATGATTTACCACTGCAATCTACTTTCCCATTTCAATCTCTTAAATGATTCATGAACAATGGCTGGTATTTATGGTATTTATCTACAATTAATATGCTGAACTTAAGAGTCTTGCTTAAAATTTCAATACAGGAATGGCCCTTAAAGGTCATTCAGAAACCAGGTATCCTCTCAACACAATCCTCTTTCCACATCACCACACTGCCACCTATGCTTCAATTTATTAAAGCTCTGTAAGTAAATCTGAATATATAGTGTATCCCAACCATTAAGAGCTGCAAAACTATATTGTTTTAGTCACCCATGTACTATAGTGCATGTACATACAAATATAAATAAATTTAATACATTTATTAAAACTAAAACAAATCAAAAAAGTAAAAAAACATTACAAAAAACACAAAAGAAAAACAATAAAAACAAAAAAATAAAAGCTAGAGCAAATCATAATTGTGTTCATAAAATTGTATTATACTCTACAAGATAGCTAACTACACTGTGGAATCATTTCACAAATTAATATTAAAGAAAAACATCATTCAAGACCATTTAATTCATGTCAGACAGTATTCAACAATTTCCATCCCAACATACCCCCAAGTTGCTTACTGTGAATTATCTTCATTATGTATCCTTTTCAGTTCCCTGATATGTAGATTTCTAACCCTTTCTAACCTTTCCAGCTCTGCCTGGATCTCTGCTTCCTCCTAAAGCCAAAAAGAAAGGAAAAGACAGCTCAGAACACAGTGAACGTTACCTTTTCAGAGTCTTATTTCAAAAACAACAGCAAACATTTTACTTATAAAAAGCTAAAGGAGAAACTGTGCAAGGACAACAGGATTTTTTTAAAAGAGCTAGCATTTTAATCATAAAAATCAACCTCTTCTCAAATAATAAATAAAATTCAAACCAAACCAGAGTGCCCTGCTCTCTATACCCACTCACTCCCCAGACATTAACCACTGCTAAATTTCTTGTATAAGTTTTTAGAGATGTTTTGTGGATATACACACATGTCCACAAACATATTTTAAAATAACATAATAAACCAAATTAAAAACACAGACAAAAATGAAATCAATTTTTACAAATAACCAGCTCTCTTCCATAAGTTTGGGTTAACATTTGGTACCTTAAGTTCCCATAAAAACAATTTTTGATGATCCAGTGGGGGAGGGGGAATGAAAACCAAAATGCAAGATCAAAAAAGGAACAGCAGTTTATTAAGTGCTTACTGATTACTATTTGCACAACAGCTTTCTCCAAAAATGCTGAATTTAAGAGATGAGCTATCTACATTTAATACATCTAGGGAAGCGGATGTGGCTCAACTGATAGAGCGTTGCCTACCATACAGGAGGTCCAAAGTTCGAACTCAGGGACTCCTGGCTTGTGTGGTGAACGTTACCCACATGCAGTGCTACCGCGCACAAGGAGTGCCATGCCACGCCGGGGTGTCCCCTTCACAGGGGAGCCCCATGTGCAAGGAGTGCACCCTGCAAGGAGAGCCGCCCCACGCAAAAAAAGTGTAGCCCACCTAGGCGTGGCGCCGCACACATGGAGAGCTGACGCAGCAAGATGACACAACAAAGAGACACAGATTCCCGGTGCCGCCAAGAATGCAAGCAGATATGGAAGAACACACAGCGAATGGATACAAGAGAGAAGACAACGGAGGGAAGGCGAGAGAAATAAATAAAATAAATCTTTGGAAAAAAAAAAACATCCGGTGAGCGTCATCAATAACAAATTCTATGTAGAGGCCTCTGTGTTAGAATATGGTTAGCACTAGACCTTCTCAACTAGTTTAGCAAAGAAATAAGAGCTGCTATGTGATTTTTTTAAATTACAAGAATTTTAACATCAATTTCAGAACCATTTGATTTTGTTTTATATTTAATTTTTACTTATAAGAATAAAGCCTTACGAAATACGTTATGATGTATACAGAGTTATCTACCGATAGCTTTCAAATGGGGGAAAAGTACTCTCATTGGATGGTTGGAATTGACTCAAATGTAAAGGCATGAATTCCACCATGAGAATACAAGAAGTGACAGTGAAATGAGCTACTCAAGATTTCTGCAGCTATGTGAAATTACTCTTACATTTGCTTAAATGACCAAACAGCTTCAAAGCCAAATGTAAAAAGAATGAGGGGATGCATGCAAGGCATTTAGGGTATTCCAGGTACACGGAAAATATTCAACTTCAATAAAGGTTACAGCCAATGTAAAATTAAACAACAACAACAAAACAAATGCAAACTAAAAATTGCATTTTCCAGATGGATTTTCTTATTGTACTTACCTTTTTAAGATGACCTAATCTGAGTTTGAAAATTTCTTCTTGTTCATGGTATTCTGCTAATGTTAACCTGGAAAATAATGGTAGAAATTTCCATAAATACTTGAAATCATAGTACATCTATCTGAAGAGAAATGCCAAATCATGGTATAAGATATATTCAATCTCTTAGTTAATATGACTAAAAGATAGGTTATCTTGCAGTCCCTTCTAACAGCCAAGAGAAAACTTTGGTGATTTATCAGATGTGCCATGAAGCAAGAACTTCAAAGCCAGAAGTCTAATTTGTAAAAAATGAGAAAAAGAAATGAGCCATGTTCTTACATTATTCATGAAATGAGTTTTGAACCATACGTTACTCAAGATGAAAACCCATTAGGAGAGGTTAACTAAAAATTACATGTCTAAAAAGTTTTTAAAAGGGTTTAACGATAAGGCAAAGGATTTGGTTATTCTTCATAAACTGTAGACCCTGGTCCTACAATGACATGGAGAATAATGACATAGTACAAAGAGTCCAGGATTTGGAGTTTGAGGACAAGAGTTCAAGGCAGAACTTAGCTACTAACCACGTAACCTTGGGCAAGCAACTTTAACCGCTTCATCTGTTTCCTTAAAAATGCAGTAGTAGTACTATCTATCTGACAAAGGTATTGTGACTATTAAATAAGCAAGTGAACAAAATCTATAACATACTATTATTTAGAAACAATTCTAAAAGAGCTGACTTAATAGGTAATTACTTGCTTCATATTTTACCTACCCCAAATTTCATCCTTATATGTCAAGCACAAGCATGTAAGAAATAATCTTTATTTTAAAGATTTTTTCCCTTTCCCTCCCCTTCCCCTGTCCTGCTGTTTTTGCTGTGTACATTCGCTGTGTGATCTCCTGTGTCTATTTCTCTTTTTTGTCTTCTCTTCTCATTTTTCTCCTCTAGGATTCAGAGCGATTCAATCCTGGGGACCTCTGTGGAGAGCAGTTCCCTGTCAATTTTACCACCTCAGTTCCTGGTCCCTGCTATTCTTCACTTTGACTCTCCCTTTCATTTCTCTTTTGTTGCATCATCATTTCATTTTGCTGCATGATTCACTTGTGCAGGCAATGGCTTACCACATAGGCACTCGGCTTGTTGCTCGGGCACTGGCTCACCACGTGGGCACTCACGTGGGCACTTGGCTCACTGCATGTGCCCTCAGCTTACCACGTGGGCTCTGGTTAGCCACGTGGGCATGCTTTCCCTTCTTTTTCACCAGGAGGTCCCAGGGATCGAACCCACCTCCCACATCGTAGGCAGAGACCTTCTCACTTGAGTCACATCCACTTCCCAGAAATAATCTTACTCCTTTATCAAATATTCTCTTCACATTATAGAAGCACACATATACACTTCAAAGTTTCAGATCATACTTTTTAGATATATTCTAAATAGCAAGAGGAAGAAAAAGTTACCCTATCAACTAGGAAGGGCTACAGAATGGAGCCTTTGAGGGCTGACTCAAAAATAAAAAATAAAAATAAAAGAAGAAACATACCCACTAGGGTTGTTTCAGCTGCAGAAATACTTATACCCTTCTAATAAAGAAATTAATGACAAGAAGTACAAAAAGAAAAAGAAAAGAAAAGAAATACTTATACCCATTAGTCCATTTCATGCCAGTGAAAAAGGGAGAAATAAAATATAGCTAAAAATTCTCTCTGCCTGAAGCAAGTTCAATACGAAGACAGGATAATGTTATTTACTCCAAAACACCAGAAGCTTCTGGCCAAATGAATGAGCCAAGCCATAGATACACTAATTAAAAGCTGGACCAAAGGCCTTCTAGCTTAGATTTACACAGGCAACTGCTTACTGACGTATTACTGGCCTAGATTAAATTCTAATTATTGTTCTGTGACAAGGAAACAACCAATGCCCTCTATGACTCCTAAGCCAATGGTTTTATGCACTAGTATCTGATAATTCTCAAATAATACTGGAGAGAAGATCCCTTCACAAAATAGATACAAGAGTCATGAAAGATGACAATCATCAGATTAATGTAAACAACATTTGCCTGGGGAGCTTTTCAAATGTATGCTTCTATTTGGAATTTTTGCAAGGAAATATTTTGTATTTAGAATGCAATTTTAAAATATTTATAAGAGGGAAGCAGACTTGGCCCAATGGATAGGGCGTCTGCCTACCACATGGGAGGTCTGCGGTTCAAACCCCAGGCCTCCTTGACCCGTGTGGAGCTGGCCCACGTGCAGTGCCGATGCGCGTAAGGAGTGCCGTGCCACACAGGGGTATTCCCTGCGTAGGGGAGCCCCACATGCAAGGAGTGCACCCCATAAGTAGAGCCACCCAGCACAAAAGAAAGTGCAGGCTGCCCAAGAACGGCACCGCACACACGGAGAGCTAACACAACAAGAGAACACAACAAAAAGAAACACAGATTCCCAGTGCTGCCAATAAGGATAGAAGCAGTCACAGAAGAACACAGAGCAAATGGACAAAGAGAGCAGACAACTGGGGGAAGGGGGAATAAACCAAAAAATAAAAAAATAAAAAAATCATAACCTAAAAAATTTTTTTATAAGAATGAAGGTGTTTTCTAAGCTACTCACTATGCATACCATTATCACTCTATTTAATGTAATTAGTTTAATCTGTCAATATTTAATTAATTTAATCTGTCCTTTGTGAGCTCCAAAGGCTGGGGCTGCATCCTGTAGCTCTGTATTCCCAAGGTCTACAACTGGGTCTAGCATATAATAAGTATTTAGCATCAACTTACTAAATGAATGTTAAGCAAAAGGCTCCCAACACATTATCAGGTATGTAAGAGGTTGGAGTTAGCGTCACTCCACCTTTCTCACTAGAATGAAGGAAGATGCATTTCTGTGATGTCATGACTTCTATCAATGGTGTAATACAAGTAGTAGTATACTTGAGGTAGACTATGGGTTAATACGCTATTTTCAGCCAACATGAAAACACAAAAAAGACATATTAGACAATAAATTACACAATATATCTTCTATTTGTGGCCATCTTTGTATCAGAACTTATTTTCAATTAAGAGATCCCAAATAAGAGCTTTAGAAAATTTTTTTCCTTATAAAAATCATTTTAGCCATTATAGATATAACAATCAAAATATGAACTGTTTCAATGGAAAAATATTTTTAATTTCAAATATCTGATTCAGAAACCAACTGCAGAGTTACCATCACTTCTTTAGGGATTGCCTATACTATTATCTCTACAACTGTCTTTTCCCATTTAATTTGAAAGTCTCTTAAAGACAGTGGTGATACCTTAAATTTTTTAAGGGTTTGTATCAAAAGTATTTGAAATAGGTTAAGTGATATACAAGTTTCATTTCCCATGTCAATTTGGTGTGGCAGTGAATGCTTCACTGGCATATAGCCTATGGGCCAAATCCGCCAAAAGCTTGTTTTTGCAAATGAAGTTTTAATGGAACTCAGTTACACTCATTCATGTAGTCTGTGGCTGCTTTTGCCCTATAAAGGCAGAGTCGAATAGCTGCAACAGAAACCATATGGTCCGCAAACCCTTAAATATTTATTACCTGGTTCTTTACAGAAAGAGTTAGCTAACCCCTATCCTGGATAAAGATTCTCTGGGTGAGCAAGAGTATGATGACCAATTAGGAAAATCTGTTATGAGGTTGAATGGAAAAGGAAGATATCTGTGCCCAGGATTTTCTACCCTTTTGTACATGGTACCTATGAAATCACTGATGACTGGCATGAAAAAACGCACTTCAATTTAAGATACTGGTGTTTTCCTTAGGTCTCCAAATAGAGAAAAAACCTGGGACATCAACATTTGGCTTTGGGAAAATGTTTTTTTCCTAAAGTAACAGCTATTTTTATCTTGGTTTACTCCTATATTAAGTACCATAACTCTCCCCAATAGATAAAGGTGCTACACATTCTTCAGTATAAAACAGTAACCAGGCAATTCCCATAATATGATAGCAATGTATCATAACCTAGAAACACATATAAACAATAACACATCATTTGAATATACCACTGACCACTGATATGGCAATTATTAAAAGTCACCAAATATCCTAAAGTCAAGTTAAGTAACATTACTTCTCCCTCGTTTGTTGTTTTAAATGCCCAAATAAAAAGCTAGCCTATGAAAAGCAGTTAACGGAACCCTCTTTTACATGAATTCAATAAATCCATTAATGTGAGTAAAAAGAAAGCTTAAAGACTAGATGCCTCCAGAATTTATACATTTTTTCCAGTGGCATTCAATGGACATTTGTAGTTTATGGGAGGGTGTGGTATACTCAGTCCACATCAATAAAGAACATACGTTTCATTTTCAGCTCCATTGGTCTTGCTCTTCCTTTGTTTCTGCTCATTGGTTGCTGGAGGGGCCTGTCCCATGGCAGGAGGTTTCCGCTTTGCTAACATTTTCCGTTGTCTTTCTATCTCTTCCCTCTGTGAATTTATCCTTTCCTGTTGCCTAGAGATAAAAAAGATATTGGATAGAGGAGGAAGGTCACAAAAATGTTTCAACATAGCTAGAGAACAAACACAAACATCTTGTCATATATCTGACAGGCTTCAGAAAATAAAAGGCCCTATAAAAGTAGTAGAGATTTGATTTTAACTTTGGTTGGAAAAGCTAAATAATGGTGATAAAAAGTTGGTGACCCTGTTGTTTTTAAATAAGTGTATGGCTTCAGGTCATTAACTACAATTATTCTCCAAGGAGGAGAGTGGGTATGACGCAAAGTTAAAGAAAAGGAACATCAAATTTTTATTGTGACCTTATTTTCTGATTCAGACAATTTTCTAATTCCTTTTTGAATAGCTAAAGAAACAATTCTCTGGTATAAGCCCCTTAAAAGTAAAGCTCTCCATTTAGGTATAGAAAAAAGTACAAACAGTTCCAAGTGTCTTTTTGTTTTTCATCTCGATTAAAACTTCCTCTGATTTTATCTATAAAGACAAGTTTGCAGTACACTTATGAGAGTAAAAAGAGGGAGGTGGATGTAGCTCAACTGATGGAGCTTCTTCCTGCCAAATGGGAGGACCTGGGTTCTATCTCTCGGGCCTCTGGCAAAAAAGAAGAAGAGAAAGCATGCCTGTGCAGCAAGCCAGTGCCCAGGCCAAGAGCGCATATGGTGAGCCAGTGCCCCAAGAGTGTCCACGTGAATCTCTGCGTGGTGAGCCAGTACTCCGTACAAGTGAGTCACGCAGCAAGATATGATGTATCAAAAGAAAGACAAGGGGAGGGACAAGGTGAAGCACTGTGGAAACCAGGAACTGAGGTGGCGAAATTGACAGGGAACCTCCCTCCCAATTAGAGGACGCCAGGATTGAAACCTGTGAATCCTAGAGGAAAGAAAATGAGAAGACAACACAGACAATAAAAACATCAGGGTGGGAGGAAAGTAAGGGGGGAAAATAAAAAAATAATAAAAAAAAGAAAGTAAAAAGATTTTCTTTTTTTAGACCAATAGTTTATTCAGGTCTCTATGAGCCATTACCTATTCTCAAGTCATTCCTGCTTATTGTTATGGTAACATATAAACTATGTTTTTAAAAACAAATACATTCAGAAAAACCAAGTGAAGCTTTGTGACTGGAAAGCACTTCACAGGGACTGGTACATAAAATGAACTAGTATAAAACATTATTATATGGGGAAGCGGATGTGGCTCAGCAACTAGACTCCTGCCTACTGCATAGGAGGCCAATGGGTTCAGATGCCAGTGTCTCCTAAAGAAGACATCGAGCTGGTGCAACGGTCAGATGTGGCAAGCTGACACAACAAGAGACACGAAGAAAAAACACAATGAAAGAACAACAAAACAGGGAGCAGAGGAGAGGTTCCTGGTGCTTCCTAAAGAAGATAGCAAGCTGAAGCAACAGCCAGGTGCAACAAGCTGACAGAGCAAGAGATGTGCAGAAGAAAAAACAGAATTAGAGATACAACAAAGCAGGGAGTAGAGGTGGCTCAAGCAATTTATAGGCATCTCTCTCCCACATCAGAAGTCCCAGGTTTGGCTCTGGTGCCTCCTAAAGAAACAAGGAAGATGAACAGATCCAGCAAGTGAAAAACAACAAGTGGGTGGGGGAAAATATATATTTTTTAAATTATTAAATGAATTCTGAGATATCTAAGACAATTACCATAAGAGTTTTGCCTAAAGATGTCTAATTTTTCTATAGGAAACTAGTTTACAAATTAGGAATCAATAAGAACACCTAAAGAAAAATCATTTTCTCTCATGTATCGAACCGTTTGATAGTTAAGATTTATACAAATGATATATCAAAATATACCAAGATTTGAGAAGTCAGGCAGAAATGACCAGGAAAATAAATGTTCTAGGACACCAGGGGAAGCTGGACACTGCCCAGAAGAGAGAGAGGGACAAAGGAGAGGAATTGTGACAGCAAAGCTGTGAGTTGAAACCAACAGCTACTACTGCTGGCACCCTCCCCCATGCTAAAGACACTTCAGAATTCTCAGACCTTTGGGCTATAGAAAAAGGGGCCTCCAGGTATCCATTGCCCCAAGAAAGGGGAGAGGGACAAGACTAAGGCTGACTCAGTTTTTGACCCACAAATTCCGTCTGCTGTGTCCCACAACCCTTCCAGGCTGAGTGTGGCCATGCCATGTTTGCTTTGGAGCACAAGATTGGAGATATCAGACCCTCTCAATCTCCCTCTGTTCTAACTGGAACTGACTTTTGAGGATGCAGTGGGGAATGGAATTGTTTCCAAGGGAGGGGACTGCCAGAAGAACTGTCTCACAAAGTATGAATTACAAGTCCTCCAGTAGGAACCTCTATCACATTGATCTGGTCTGTGTTGTAGCAAACACACTCCGATGAGGCACTAAACTGAGAGCTGCCAAAGAGTGCTGTCTGCTGGCACACAAAGGAAGTGCATGCAAGAAAACTGAAAATAAGTAGGAGAGGCTTTTTCCATTCCCTATAGACTCCCTCCCCGAGACCCTAGGAAGTGACTCTAAAACCAATTACTGGGTCCGCTGCCCAGTTTTGAGCAACCAGCAGGATACTTCTAACAATCCAGGTTGAGCCAAGAATCAAAGAACTGTAGGTAAGGAACAGCCTCCTGCCACTAAATGCCTACAAAAAAGAAAGAAACTGAGCATCTGACTAAACTATATCCTAATCAGATGCCTAGATATCAACAAAAAATTATGAGCCATAATAAGAAAATAGAAGACACAGCCCAAGAAAAGGAATATATCAAAGTCCTAGAAGAGATAAATAATTTGAGAGAATTCATCACTGAGATACATAAAAATTTCCAAAATCAAATTAATGCTGAAAGACAATATGGTCAAAGAGATAAATGACATCAAGAAGACACTGAAGGCGGCGGACTTGGCCCAGTGGTTAGGGCGTCCATCTACCACATGGGAAGTCCGCAGTTCAAACACCAGGCCTCCTTGACCCGTGTGGAGCTGGCCCATGCGCAGTGCTGATGCGCACAAGGAGTGCCGTGCCATGCAGGGGTGTCCCCCGCGTAGGGGAGCCCCATGTGCAAGGAGTGCACCCCGTAAGGAGAGACGCCCAGCGTGAAAGAAAGTGCAGCCTGCCCAGGAATGGTGCCACACACACGGAGAGCTAACACAGCAAGAGGACGCAGCAAAAAGAAACACAGATTCCCGTGCTGCTGACAACAGAAGCGGACAAATAAGACGCAGCAAACAGACACAGAGAACAGACAACCGGGGTGGGAGGCGGAGGGGAGAGAAATAAATAAATAAATAAATCTTTAAAATAAAAATAAATAAATAAAGTGCTAGGGGAAGAAATTTTTTTTTAAAAAGAAGACACTGAATGAGCACAAAGAAGAATTTGACATCCTGAACAGAAAATTAACAGAGCTCATGGGAATCAAAGACAAATAGGTGAGATCAAAAACACAAAAAGGCAAAGAACAGCAGACTCAAAATGAAAGAAGAAAGAATAAGTGATACCAAAGAGCTAAAACTGAAGAGAGAAAAGGACAGACAGAGAAAAGAATGGAAAAAATTGAGTAGGGGCTCAGTGAGTTGCATGACAACAAAAACAACATACATGTCATGGGAGTTCCAGAAGGAGAAGAGAAGGGAAAAGGAGCAGAAAGGGTATATGAGGAAAGGGTAGCTGAAAATTTCCCAACTCGCACAAAAGAAATGAACTTATATGTCCAAGAAGCACAAGGTACCCCAATCAGAATAAATCTGAATAGACATACTTCAAGACACATACAACTTAGACTGTCAAATGTCAAAATTAAAGAGAAAATTCTCAGAGCAGCAAGGGAGAAGCAAACTATTATGTACAAGGGATGTCTGATAAGGCTTAGCACAGATTTCTCTTCAGAAACCATGGAGAAGAGAAGACAGTGGTATGACACAATTAGGATACTGAAAGAAAAATACTGCCAGCTGAGAATTCTTTACCTAGCGAAATTGTCATTCAAATATGAAGGTGAGTATAAAATATTCAAAAACAAACAGAAACTAAGAGAGTCTGCAAAAAAGAATCCACCTTAGCAGGAAATATTAAAGGAAGCCTTAGATGCTGAAAGAAAAAGACAGGAGTGACAGGCTTGGAGCAAAGTATAAAAGAAAGAATAGCAGAAAGGATAACAAAAAGAATAAAAAGACAAAAATAAGATGATATATGAAAAGCAAAGAATAAAATGGAGGAAGTAAGTAGTGCATTTACAGTAATATCACTGGATATGAAATGATTAAACTCCCCAATCAAAAGATACAGGCTGACAGAATGGATAAAAAAACATGAGCCATCCATATGCTTCTTACAAGAAACTCACCTTGTAAGCCAGTTGTAAATGAAACTGGCTGTAAGTGAAAGGTTGGAAAAAGGCACTCCACATGAATAGTAACTAGAAAAGAGCATGGGTAGCTATACTAGTATCAGACAAAACAAACTTTAAATGCAAAAAAGTTACCATGCTAATGAAAGAAAGAAGTTATGTGTGAAGTTATGTGGGGGGTAAAGGGAGTGGGGAGTGGGGTATATGGGACCCTCATATATTTTTTAATGTAACATTATGCGTGATTTATATATCTTTAAAAAAAAAGATAGGGAAGTAGACATGGCTCAAGCAACTGAGCTCCCATCTACCATAGAGGAGGTCCAGGGAGCTGGCCCTCGCAGAGTGCTGGCCCACACGGACAGCTGACGGCAGTAAGATGACGCAGCAAAAAGAGACACAGAGGAGAGACGATAAGAGACGCAGCAGACCAGGGAGCTGAGGTGGCACATGAGAATGATCACCTCTCCCCCACTCCAGAAGGTCCCAGGATCTGTTCCTGGAGCTGCCTAATGGAATACAAGCAGACATAGAAGAACACACAGCAAATGGACACAGAGAGCAGACAATGGAGGGAGAGAGGGAGAAATAAATTAATAAATCTTTAAAAAAAAAAAAAGATAAAAAAATGAAAAAACGTTATGAGATACAGAGGCCATTATATGTTAAGAAAAGGGACAATCCACCAGGAAGGTATAACACTCATAAATATCTATGCACCTAACTAGGGTGCCACAAAATACATGAGACAAACTCTGGGAAACTGAAGGGAGAAATAGACATCCCTACAATAATTGTTAGAGACTTCAACTCCCCATTCAAATCACTGATAAAACAACTAGAAAACAGATCAACAAGGAAACAGAGAACTTAAAACATTATGATAAACGAGTTGAACCTAACAGACATATACAGAACACTGCATCCAAACGCAGTGGGTTATACATTCTTCTCAAGTGCCCACAGATCTTTCTCCAGGATAGACCACATGGTAGGGCACAATGCAGCTCTCAATAATTATAAAAAGACTGAAATTATACAAAACTCCTCCTCAGATCATAATGGAATGTAATTGGAAATCAGTGATACACAGGGAAAAAAGTAAATTCACAAATGTGTGGAGGCTGAACAACATACTCCTAAATAATCAGTGGATCAAAGAAGAAATTACAAGTGAAATCAGTAAATATTTATATATTGAGACAAATAATAACAAGTACACAACATATCAAAACGCATGGGATACAGCGATGGCAGTCTTGAAAGGGAAATTTATAAACCTAAGTGTCTATAAATTTATAAAAAAGAAGAGGGAAGCAGATGTGGCTCAAGCAGTTGGGCTCCCATCTACCATACAGGAGGTCCAGGGTTCGATGCCCAGGGCCTCCTGGGTGAAGGCAAGCTGGCCAATGTGGTGAACTGGTCCACATGGAGTGTTCCCCTGCACAGAAGAGCTGCCCCGCACAGAAGTGTTGGTCCACATGGAGATCTGGGGCAGCAAGGTGACGCATAAAAAGAGACACAGAAGAAAGATAATAAGAGACACAGCAGACCAAGGGAACTGAGGTGGCATAAGAGAATGATCACCTCTCTCCCACTCCAGAAGGTCCCAGGATCTGTTCCCAGAGCTGCCTAATGAGAATTCAAGCAGACAAAAAACAACACACAGCAAATGGACACAGAGAGCAGACAATGGAGGGAGGGGGGAGAAATAAATAAATAAATATTTTTTTAAAAATTAAAAAGAAGAGCTAAACTCAAAGATTTAACTGAATTAGAGAAACTAGAGAAAGAACAGCAAAGCAATCCCAAAGCAACCAGAAGGTAAGAAATAATAGATTAAAGCCAAAATAAGCAAAATTGAGAACAACAACAACAAAACAGAGAAAATCAAGGAAACCAAAAGCTGGTTCTGTGAGAAGCCCAATAAAACTGACAATCTAGACTAACAAAGAAAAAAAAGAGAAAAAAATGCAAATTAATACAATCAGAAATCAAAGAGGGGAAGTTACAACTGGCCCCACAGAAATAAAAAGGATCATAAGATATTACGAGAAACTATATGCCAAGAAACTAGACAACCTAGGTACAATGGACAAATTCCTAGAAATGCACAAACCACCTACACTGATGCTATCGGAAATAGAAGAACTTAAAAAAAAAACAAAACACAAAATCAAGATTGAATCCATCAACAAAAATCTCCCAACAAAGAAAAGTCCAGGACCAGATGGCTTCACAGGTAAATTCTAACCAAGCATTTCAAAAAGAATAACATCAATCCTGTTTAAACTCTTCCAAAAAATTGACAGAGGGAAAATTCCCCAACACATTTTATGAAGCCAACATCATCTTAATACCAAAGCCAGATAAAGATACAAGAAAAGAAAATTACAGACCAATCTCTCTAATGAACGTAGATAAAAAATTCTCAACAAAATACTTGCAAATCCCATCCAACAACATATCAAAAGACTCATACATCATGACCAAGTGGGATTTACTCTTGGTATGCAAAGCTGGTTCAACATAAGAAAATCAATCAATGTAATACACCACATTAACAAACTGAAGGAAAAAAACCATATGATCATCTCAACTGATCAGAAAAGGCATCTGACAAAATAAAATCTAGCATCATTTTTTGATTAAAACATTTCAAAAGATTTGAAAAGAAGGAAAATTCCTCAGTATGATAAAAGGCATATTGAAAATTCTACAGTCAACATCATACTCAATGGGGAAAGGTTGAAAGCTTTTCTTCTAAGATTGGGAACAAGACAAGGATACCAATTGTCACCACTGTTATTCAACATTACATGGAAAGTTCTAGGTAGAGCAATTAAACAAAGAAAAAAAATTAAAGGCATCCAAATAGGAAAGGAAGAAGTAAAACTCTCACTGTTCGTGGATGACATGATCCTGTACTTAGAAAATCCTTAAGTATCCACTACAAAGCTATTTGAGCTAATCAAAGAGTTCAGCAAAGTAGCAGGATATGAGATAAACACGCAAAAATCAGAAACGTTTTTGTACACTAGCATCGAATAATCTGAGAAGGAAATTAGGGGGGAAATTCCATTGATTAACAAAATAACAATAAAAAGGCTCAAATACCTACAAATCAATTTAACCAAAGAAGTACAGGACCTATATGCAGTAAACTATAAAACAATGGTAAAAGAAATCAATGAAGACTTAAACAAATGGAAAGATAGAAATGTCGGAGGGGATATAAAGAGATAGGAATGCTTATTCACTATTGGTAGGAATGCAGAATGGTACAGCCACTGTGAAGGACTGTTCTGTATTACTGAACAAGTTGAATACAGATTTACCACGTGACCCAGAAATACCACAACTGGATATATATCCATAGAACTGAGAGCAGTGACATGAATAGACAGCTGCATACCTATGTTCACAGCAGAAATAAATGGAAAGAACACAGGTGTTCATCAATTGATTAATGAATACACAAACTGGTTTATCCACACGATGGAATATTATGAAGTTGTAAGAAGAAATAAAGTTGTAAAGCTTATGACAACCTGGATGAATTCGGAGAACATTACGTTGAGTGAAGCAAGCCAGACACAAAAGGACAAATACAGCATGACTGTGTTACTATGAACTAAATACACTGTTTAACACATATTGTATGATTTCGTTCTTATAAAATATAAATAAATATCAATTCATAAAGATGAAATTTTATTAGTGGTTATGTAGAGCTGGGGAAGGCATGGTAAGGGGTGTGGAGTTTTTCTTTTTGGAGTAATGAATTCTAGAATTTTTTATGATGATGAATGTACAACATTGTGATTGTAAGAAAAGTCATTGATTATACACTTCAAATAGATCGTATGGTATGTGAATGTATCTCAAAAAATGCTTAATAAATACATGTGCAAGAATAACCAAAAATAGCAGCTATGTACAGCAGGGGATACAGAGAGATTGAGAGGTGAGGAATTTTCTTATTTGTATGCTTTTTGTTTATTACTATTACCATTGAAATAATGAAATGCTCTAATAATGACTGAAGTGATGAATGCACAACTACGTGATTATACCAGATACCACTGATTGTACATTTTGGATGAAATATATGCTTTATTAATATGTATCAATAAAATTAGTTTAAAATTTTTTTAAAAACAACCTAAACAAATGAAAGACATTCCATGTTCATGGATTTGAAGACTAAATATCATAAGATATCGATCCTACCCAAACTGATTAATGCAATACCAATCAACATTCTAACAGCCTATTTTACTGAAATAGAAAAGGCAATAACCAGACAAAAGTATTCTAAAAAAGAAGAGCAATATGGGGAGGACTTTCACTACATGACCTTCAAACGTACTACAAAGCTGCAGTGGTCAAGACAGCACAGTATTGGCATAAAATTAGACACATGGATCAGAAGAGAATTGAGAGCCCAGAAATAAACCCTTACCTCTATAGCCAACCAGTTTTTTACAAACATACCAAGTACATGTTTGTTTGTTTTTTATTTTTTGTCCCTTCCCTCTCCCTCCCCACTGTTTTTTGCAGTCTGTTTATTCACTGTGTGATCTTCTGTATTATTTCTTTTTTTGTCTTCTCTTCTCATCTTTCTCCTCTAGGATTCACTAGGATTCGATCCTGGGGACCTCAGATGTGGAGAGAGGTTCCCTGTCAATTGCAACACCTCAATTTCTGGTCTTTGCTGTGCTTCACTCTGACTCTACTCTCCCTTTCATCTCTCTTGTTGCATCATCATCTTGCTACATGACTCACTTACATGGGCACTGGCTCAGCACATGGGCACTTGGCTTGTTGTGTGGGCACTCAGCTCGCCACGCGGGCACTGGCTCACCATGCGAGCACTCATGCGGGCACTCAGCTAGTCACATAGGCACTGGCTCAACACATGGGCACTTGGCTCACCATGCGGGTACTTGGCTCACCATGCAGGTACCCACACAGGCACTCACCACGTGGGCACTCGGCTCACCACACAGGCACTGGCTCGCCACGCAGACACGCTTTCTCCTCTTTTTCACCAGAAGACCCTAGCGATCAAACCCGGGTCCTCCTATATGGTAGGCGAAGGCCTTATCACTTGAGCCACATCTTCTTCCCCCAAGTCCGTGTTAATGGGCCAAAACAGTCTTTTCAACAAATGGTACTAGGAGATATCCAAAATAATGAAAGACCCCTATCTCACTCCCTATACAAGAATCAACTGAAAATGGATCACAAACCGAAATGTAAACGAAATATACTGGGGAAACTCACAGAGTTAATAACTAGAATATGGGTCACCAGAAAATAAAATGAGGGTAGAGGACAGAAAGCTGAGGGTTAACTTGTTCAGAATTGGTAAAAAGGTTGTGTGTTAATCTTTGCAAATGGATGGATAAGGTGAAAGCACAACATAATGTTTGTAACTAGCAGAGCTATTAAATGAGTATGACAGTGGTTGAAAAGGAAAGTCTAAAGTCATGTAAACAAAAGCTAAAAAATATAACATGGGACTGTACAGCATAGTAAAACCTCATAAGAAATACGAATACGAGTAAAACTGCAAAGAGAAAACGGTTTTTCTTTGAAACTAAACGAATGTTATATATGCCAATGCTCCATATTAATATCAGGCAGAAAAAAACCCAAAAAATAACATCATGCTAAGTGAAAGAAACCAGACACAAAGCACTACATACTGTATGATTCCATTTGGTTCCACACACATGGAAAGCTGACGCAACAAAAAGAAACACAGATTCTCGGTGCTGTTGATAAGGATAGAAGAAATCACAGAAGAACACACAGTGAATGGGCACAGAGAGCAGACAATTGGGGGGGGAGGAGAGAGAAATAAATAAAAAATGAATCTTTAAGAATATATATATATATAAATACAAATCTATTTATAAAGATGGAGTTAGTGGTTATGTAGGGTTGGGGAAGGATAGAGGGATTGAGAGGTGACTGCTAAGGAGTGTGGAGGTTTTCTTTTTGGAATAATGAAATTGTTCTAAAAATTTTTGTGGTGATGAATGTTATTATACTAAAAACCACTGGCTGTACATTTTGCATAGACTGCATGGTTTGTGTGTGTGTATCTCTTAATAAAACTGCTTTGGGGAGCGGATATGCTTCAAGTGGCTGAGTGCCTGCCTACCACATGGGAGGTCCCAGGTGCCTCCTAGAAAAAAACAAAAACAAACAAAAAAACCCAACTCAGGGGAGCAGATCTGCCTCAGTGGTTGAGCACCAGCTACCCACATACAAGGCCTGGGTTTAATCCCCAGATTCCAGGACCTCAAAAAAAATAAAAAGTGACAGTGACTGGCAAACTCACAGGGTGCATTTTATTCAGGAATTAATATCAAATCTTAAATGTAGCTGCTGCCACTTGTTAGGCACCTATCATGTCAAAAACCTATTTATGCAGTAGAGCTTAGCTTCAAAATGAATACACAAAAAGATCTGTGATAGGGAAGAGAATGCCAATGAGTAGAGGACCAACATCTGTCAGGTACCCATGTGCCGACTGCTGTGCACACATTTTCTCAGTTAACTGTATGCCAAGTCTGTGAGGTACAAATTATGACCTCCTTTGTGCAGTGAGAAAAATAACATTAAGAAAAGCTGGTGTGATTTATGTATCTTTTAAAAATAAATTTAAAATATATGAGAGAGAGGAGGGAGGAAGAGAGGGAGAGAGAGGGAGAGGGAGAAAAAAGCTGGGTAGCCTGCCTAAGGCCATCAATCACTAATTGCCTCTAAATATTTTCTCCTCATTCCAGTAAGAGTACTCTTTCTAGCTGAAATATCTATAAACGAATACATATTTTAAAGTGTCTAAACAATGTGACAATTGGGGTACATCAATGGTTTAGTAAAATAATCTGTCTCTAAAAATAGCACCAAGACATACATTGTTGGAAAGGATAGTAATCTTCCTTTATGGAGGCTTGATTCCCATTATTTTATTTCTCATCTCTAGAAAAAGTATCCAAATGTTTCTTGAAGCTGTTTATTTCTGATTAACATATATCTTAGGATAAATTAATTTTCTATAATTCCTATTAGTCATCAATAATTGTTTTCTTTGATTTCCTTTTTTTAATAATGAAATTTTTTTTTAAGATTTATTTTTTATTTATTTCCCTCCCCTTCCCCACCCCCAGTTGTCTGCTCTCTGTGTCCATTTGCTATGTATTCTTCTGTGTCTGCTTGTATTCTTGTCAGCGGCACTAGGACTCTGTCTCTTTTTGTTGCATCACCTTGCTGTGTGTGTGTGGCACCACTCTGGGCAGGCTACACTTTCTTTGCACTGGGCGGCTCTCCTTATGGGGCGCACTCCTTGCGCATGGGGCTCCCCTATGTGGGGACACCCCTGCATGGCAGGGCACTCCTTGTGTGCATCAGCTCTGCGCGTGGGCCAGCTCATCACAGGGGTCAGGAGGCCCTGGGTTTGAACCCCGGACCTCCCTGGGTTTGAACCCCAGATAGGCGGATGCTCTATCCGTTGAGCCAAATCTGCTTTCCTGATTTGCTCTTAAACTGGCTCTTCCACACTTCAAGGAATGCCCTTCAGTTACAATATTCAAAGGTTTAGCATACAGATCTATATTTTTCTTAATCTGTACCATACACTCCATTTTTGGAGAGAGAGAATGTGATAAACAAAGAACAAAGGCTTGAGAGACAAACCCAGACCCCAATTCTGGCTCTAACATTTCCTATCTTCAAGATGAAAAACAAGGCAGTTAACCTCTCTGAACCTATTTACTCGTAAGTAAAACAGGCATAATACTATCTACCCTTGAGACTTAAACAGACTAAAATATTTTAAATCAACTCTCATAGTTGACAGACAAATGTTCCTTTCTCCCTTTATCATGTTTTTCCCCCATCTCCTTTTATAGATAGAATCTTCATTTTTGTAGAATGGCGGAATCTAATTTTTTTTTTTTAACTCAACAGTGTTCTAAATAACCATTCATCTTTTTAAAATTTATTATTTATTTATTTATTTATTTTTCTCCCCTTCCCTCTCATCCCGGTTGTCTGTTCTCTGCTGCCTCTTCTTCTGTCCGCTTCTGCTGTCAGCAGCATGAGAATCTGTGTTTCTTTTGTTGTTGTTGTTGCATCATCTTGTTGTGTCAGCTCTCCATATGTGCAGTGCCATTCCTGGGCAGGCTGCACTTTCTTTCACGCTGGGCGGCTCTCCTTATGGGGCACACTCCTTGTGCGTGGGGCTCCCCTACGTGGGACACCCCTGCGTGGCACGGCACTCCTTGCGCACATCAGCACTGTGCATGGGCCAGCTCCACACGGGTCAAGGAGGCCCGAGGTTTGAACTGCGGACCTCCCATAAGGTAGACGGACGTCCTAACCACTGGCCAAGTCCGCCGCCCCATTCATCTAATGATACAATCCCTTGACTTTTTCTATACCAGATAAGCTGAGTCAATGAATTAGGTGTCTATTTAAGAGCAGAATGAAAATTTTAATTCAGTAATTTTCTGCTTGCCTGAAAAACCAGTGATTTAGAGATATGACCTCATCCCACCTCCTAAGAAACCATGCATACGCATACATATTCCTGGCTCCTAGGTTGAGACACAGAATCCTCAGGTAAAGTCACAATCCTGCTTGACTTAAATGTTATCTAAACATTAGTGTCCTAATCAGTAAAAATGGCTGAACACCTTTAGCTCAATCCTTCCCTCTGAGTAGCCACAAGTACAAGGTACTTCCTGGAAAAAAGCATGCAATATATGGTTAAAATGAGCAAACTCAAGAGGAGTTCCCTTGGGTTAGTGGACTGCCATGGCATTTTGCCTTTGAAGACTGTTTTAAGGGAGAATGCCTACATTCAATCTTTTTGGATTTACTAACAAAGAAACCCTACAGACATCATATATATATATATATAAAGTCATAAGCAAGGGTATACAAATGTCAAAACACCTTTCAGGAAATCTGAAGCTGTCTACTCTGAGAAAAACAGAGCTTGCTTAGACATAAAAACTGCTGCACCAGAGTTCAATGTTCTAAGGATTACCATATTAATTTTCCAAAGTTCTTGAAACTACATAGCTATTTATACTTAAGAACAAAAGTTATCTAAAGAGGAAAGCGGACTTGGCCCAATGAATAGGGCGTCCGCCTACCATATGGAAGGTCTATGGTTCAAACCCTGGGCCTCCGTGACCCGTGTGGAGCTGGCCCACGCGCACTGCTGATGCACGCAAGGAGTGCCCTGTCATGCAGACGTGTCCCCTGCATAGGGGAGCCCCACGTGCAAGGATTGCACCCCATAAGGAGAGCCACCCAGCATCAAAGAAAGTGCAGCCTGCCCAAGAATGGTACCGCACACACGGAGAGCTGACACAAAAAAAATAAACACAGATTCCCGGTGCCGCTGATAAGGATAGAAGCGGTCACAGGAGAATACACGGCGAATGGACACAGAGCAGACAACTGGGGGGGAGAGGGAAAGGGAGAGAAATAAAGAAAAAATAAATCTTAAAAAAAAAGTTATCTAAAGAAAAATCTACCAATGGTACTTTTTAGGTTTATTTGAGGGGGTGGCGGGGTAAGTCAGATTGATATTTATTAATTCCAAATAGATACAGATTTATAGATTATGTTTGCAAACGGGTTTGTTACTCTGGGTGTGATAACCCTTTGATTGTATTAGATTTAGCTGAGATGTTAAGATTAGGGTTTTAATTCCCAGCCCTTGTGGTGGGCGGACAAAACAGACTCTCAGGTGAAAGTAGATACATAGAAAAGATACACAGAAGATCCTGTGGTCCCGGGAAGAGAGATGAGCCTGACAGTTTACACTGACCTTGTGAAGAAAACAGAGCAGCTAAACCCAGAAAGAAATGAGCCCCTGAGGAAGAAAGACAAGCCCTATGCCAGCCTACAGCTAAGAGAGAAGAAGCTGGGACCACGGAGCCTTAAGAGGAAAGAAGGCTGAACCCTCGCAGACACTGCCCACCTTCTTGCTTCAACACATGGCAACAGACTTTGGGTGAGAAAGTACCTCTTACAGTACCTCAAGTTGGACTCTTTAGGGCTTTGTAACTTTAAACTTCTACCCCAAATAAATACCCTTTATAAAGTCAACAGATTTCTGGGACTTTGCATCAGCATGCCTTTGGTTGACTAATACAGGGTACAAAGTCCATTTTATGTCACTAAACTGTAACTCTCTTAGAAGTTAAAAGAATAATATCCTATCAACTTTTATATCCCCTAGCACATATGACATTGCTTTCATAAAGCTGGTCCTTAAATATCTGTGTTGCATCAATTTTAGAAAGTGTCATCCTCATCACCCACGGAAAGAGTATTTTTCTAATTTTACGGAAGTATTGATAACCTGATAAATCCATTTAACTCAAATCTAAATAACCCTATTTAAAAAGCCTTTGCCTACAAAAGAAAACAAGACAATCAGTCCAGAGCACCTTCAACAGTAAAACTGTTTTCCACAATCTACCCACACTATAAATAACTATTTGGAGAGGAAGTAAAAGACAAATGCACATACTTTCAGACATTAACAACAAAAATTTATCAGTTACCTAATCTATCACCTGCATATTTCTGATTATATTTTTAAAAGATCCCTAGGATTTCATAAATCCTGTTTATTGGGAACTGTGAAGATTTGTGGACTAGCTAGGGAAGAGCTGACATTTATAGAATAAACAATATAGGCGGTCTCACTGTGACTCATGTGACTAAGAATCAGAAGGTTCACAAGAAATTGCTTTTAAAAGAGATTCTATAATCCCTTACACACCAGAATAAATACCTGGACTAGCATTACAAGACTGTAAAGTTTATTTTACTCCCTCTGATAATCCACAATTTTTATTCAGGTCAAATTATCCAATTACATTAATGCTGTCCATTTCAATATAAACAAAATCTTAGGAAGAAATTTTTATTGCCTTGCCATTAACTGTTCAGGACTTATTTAAGTTTAAAAATAGTGTACCAAAACCACTTTCTCAGTACTATGAAATATGCTATTTTTTTTCTTTTTTTTAGGAGGTGACAGGGATTAAACGCAGGACATTATACAAGGGAAACAGGTGCTCAACCACTGAGCTATATCCATTCCCCAATGAGAGCTGGGTTTTTTTGTTTGTTTATTTGTGTGTGTTTTTAGGATATACTAGGGATCAAAGCTGGGGCCTCATACATGAGAAGCAGGCACTCAACCGGTTGAGCTACATCCACTCCCCAGCTACTTTTTTAAAAACAGGTTCAAAAATACTTTGTAAAGGAAAAATCACTAATCTAGCCAAAACAAAACAAAACAAAAAACATTACAAATCTGATATGATTTTCCTATTAGAAGGTAAATCTGTTTAGGGAATAAAAATCACTCTGGAGGGAAGCGGATTTGGCTCAATGGATAGAGCGTCCGCCTACCATTTTGGGAGGTCCAGGGTTCAAACCCAGTGCCTCCTGACCCATGTGATGAGCTGGCCCACACGCAGTGCTGATGTGTGCAAGGAGTGCCCTGCCACGCAGGAGTGTCCCCCATGTAGAGGAGATCCACGTGCAAGGAGTGCGTCCTGTAAGGAGTGCTACCCAGTGCGAAAAAAATGCAGCCTACCCAGGAGTGGTGTTCCACACACGGAGAGCTGATGCAACGAAAAGAGAGAGAGATTACTGGTGCTGCTGACAAGAATATAAGCGGACAAAGAACACACAGTGAATGGACACAGAGAGCAGACAACGGGGGGGGGGGGGAAGGGGAGAAGAATAAATAAAACATAAATATTAAAAGAAAAAAAAAACTCTCTGTAAATAAAGAGCCAGGGAGCAAAGTGAGAACAAAAGAGTGGCTCCTGATTATATTTGACTATCTGACTAAATTTCTAAATGTCTTCAGATTTTGTCTCTTCCCATAAAACCCAGTATTGCTGTCAGTGTCCAGCTACCTTGTCCAATAAATTACTATTTGTCATGATTTTTAATACACAAGAACTGTCATTTCTGAGAATTATATAGAACCTTTAACTAAAGAATTTTGATTTTTGCATTTAAAATTAAGAGAAAGAATACATTAAAACAAAATTTTAAGTAAAATATCTTTAATTAATAGGTATCTGCCAGAAACAGCTTCTCAAGAGAAGAAATGGATATCCTACCATCTATGTGACTTAAAACCATGAAAAAATGCTATCCAGCTAGAGGGAACAGTCCTGATTAGTCAGCTCATTCAGAGAGTCTTGATGGTTCTAGAGCAAAGTGATCATTTTGTACTGTGCAACTGTGTAAGATTTCCAGAACCTTCTGGACATCAAGCAGCTTACAGTTTAAAAAGACAAAATACTGTTAACTATTAGCAAAATCTTTAGTCACTTCTTAGATTACATCCATACTCAAATCCACCAGTTTTAAAGGATAAACTGTAAAAGGACTGCCATCGAAGAAGGAATTACCATCGGCAAAGGCTGGTAGTAGTCACTATCACATCTGGGGCTCAGTCTGAGCATTATGTGTCTTTGGCCAATAATGGGGGTGTTAATTTATCTTCTTCTAAGCCCATTCTAACGAATCCGTAAAACAGATGGTGTCATCTTCAAGGCAATTTGCATGTCTTGGTCAGAGTGTTATGGAAATAGATATCATGCCTCCCTATAGCTGTTTATATCACCTTGGTACACTGCTGCTAGGACCAACCAGCTACGTATGCTTAGAATTCAACGTGGACGATTCTCTGAACCTCTGGCACCTGGCCTAAGTCAAAAGTTTTTCTTCTAAGGTATTCTACATTTGGCTTGATAGCCTCTTCACACACCAAAATACACATATATGAAGTACATTTATGAGGCAAAAACACACCTAGACCAAGTTGGAGGGAGATGTTTTATATATGTAACTGTTAAGAGAAAAACAGCACTCACTGGGACATGGAGACTGAGGACTGCAGGCAGGAAATTTATTGAAGCTCTCCCAACAGACGGGATCTGAGGATTACACTTTCAGTTTCCATGTCCCAGTAAGTGCTGTTTTTTCTCTAACAGTAACAATAACCAGTAAAGCATAATTCAGAGGTTAGTTTTGACAAAATATTATTAATAACATCAATATCTGTGCTTTTCTTTTAGGCAGAGATTTATTATTTATTTATATGTTTCATTAACACTGAAAAGTAGCCCCACACTCTCCCATTAATATTCAATAAGCTATTTCAGCCAGGAAAAACAGGTAGGAAAGACAGTCTATGGAACTCTCTAACTCCAAAGTGATCTGCAGAGGTAAGTTTAAGAATTCATGATAAAAAGATAATAGCCTACCTTCCACCCCAAGTGTCAGATAGAAATGATCTAATTAACAAATCAAAATATCAAAATAATTAAGATATACCAAAATTACAATTTGAAGATTTTTAAGTCCTGGAGCCAAGACCAGCTATTTAAAGAGTCAGAATTCTAGGATTTTAAATGTTAATTCCCTCTTTGGAGTATTACCTAAATGTTTCAACTCAGACGTTAGGAAAAAGAGAAGATTTCAAGTTGTGGGAAGGCACAGATGGCAGGATTCATCACCAGCCTGGTCATGGATTGGGCTCTGTTTTCAAGGAAGTAACTATTTTGAACAACTACACACACTACCTCTTTAGGTTCTCCTAAAGTTCTATGTTTTTTTTTGTTTATAACTAACTCAATAAATTCTTCCTTAGGTCCTTGCCCATTGCATTTTTCTGTGGATCCAAAATAAATGATAAACAGACTCCTCATAAAAACCTACTACCATAATTAAAAAGATATCAAGTCAAGCCCTAGATTTTTTTCCTGAGTTTCAACAGTTTTATTCTTTATAGCTTTTCTATAAATCTCAATCCCTTTATTCCTTTGATTACATGGTCATTTCTGCCACAACTTCACCTCATTACCCACATTTCTTTAAACAGGTGCTAACAAAACTGAATAGAAAGATAACTACCACTACTAGGATTATTAGTGATTACAATCACAGAAAACCTAAAAAATCGAAACCATCAACTTTTCAATTCTCCACTTAATCATGAAAATTCACTTACTTGATAAGGTTCTGGAAAGCATAACCATCTGTCCATTGTTCAGTAAATGAGGCTCCATGTCTGACAGTGGTAAAGTGGCCCAATCTCAAGCGGTCTTGCATGCTCTTATCTCTACATGCCATCTTCTCTTGTTTTGACTTAGGAGAAAAGGACAAAAAAGGAAATTCAACATAATTAGTATGGAGAAAGATATTCCTTAGAAGCTCAGAAGCTCAAATTTTAAAGATTATTAAGGAAAATACTGTTGAAAAAATCATACATATCTCAGAGCAGTCAGTAATGACTCCTAAATGACCCACCATTCTGATTCAAACAGCATAATGTGACAGGTAGGATAACTGAAGAACAGAAGGATCTTCCTTGATAAAGTTTCTTCCACCTGTCTGAACCTTCCTATCTTAGACTTTGACTTCTTATATTTGGATCTCATCAATGCCTATCTCCTAAGATGGTTCCCTCCCTATTTTCTTTTCTTTTCCATTTCAGCAGTTCTAGAGAACTCCTGCCAATTTATCTTCTCACAGCATCACTTTTCATGATTCCACTTGAACACTCCAAACCTTCCAAGGCTCTTTGCTGTCAAATTTGGGTCCTGACATGAAAAAGTCCTCCATGAGCTGGAAGATTAAGTTCACTTTTCCACAAAATCATTACTCCCAGACACCTTATGTAGTCCTGATTCTTGAGCACATCATCATTCATTCAACATATACTAAACATGTTCAACATACACTAAAAACCAGTTTAGTGCCAGACATTTACAAAGTGCTAAGTACAAAATACAAAAGGTCAGGCATTTACAGTCTAGACAGAGTTATAATCATTCACTATGCTAATTCAAAAACATTAAGTACAAATTGTGATAAGGAACTTGAAGGAAAAGAACAAAGTGTTGTGAGAGATAACATAGGACATACTTTTGATGTTCTGTGTATTTTAACTGACAAGCAATTTAGACATGTAAGTCTCCTTGTCTAAGAACACATATTTCCTCTTCCTTGCAGCATTCCCCAAATGCCTACCCTCGATTTCCTTTCATGAATTTCTTAATGTTTCTTACTCACCTGAAGAGGTTTCCTTATATTTGTGAATGTAGCTTATTCCCCCATCTAGACTATTAGCACTTTGAAGGCAGGAGTGGGGTCTTATGTTTCTTATGCTCAAAGTAATAATTTTGTTGCTGGGTTTTTAAAAAAATTACTTTAATTGTGATAAAATATGCATAAAAAAATCATCTTAACCATTTTAAGTAGGCAATTCTTTGACATCAAGCACACTGATTGTCAATACTGTATATATAACTTTCACCACTATCCATTTTCACACTATTTTCATCATCCCAAACCAAACTTCATACTCACTTAACAATAGCATCCCATTCCCCTCTCCCATTGCCTCTGGTAACGACTATTCTGCTTTCTTTCTCCATGAATTTGCTTATTCAAAGTATTTCATATAAGAAAAATCCATACAATATCTGACCTTTTCATGTTTGGCTTATTTCACTCAACATGATGTCTTCAGGGTTCATCTTGTTGTATCATGTACCAGCACTTCACTTTCTTTCACAGCTGAAGCATATTCCATTGCATGGATGGACCACATTTTATCCACTTACCTGTTCATGGACACTTGGATTGCTTGTACCTTTTAACTATCATGAATAATGCTGTGATGAACACTGGTGGTACAGATACTTATCTGAATTCCTGTTATCAATTCTTGAGAGTGGAACTGCCAGAATATATGGTAATATTAAGTTTAACTTTCTTAGGAACAGCCCGTTTTGGCTACACCAATTTACATTCTCACCAAAATGTATAAAGGTTCTTTCCTGCAAACATTTACTTTCAGTTTTTATTAATAACTGCCATCCTAATGGGTATAAAGTATCTCACTGTAGTTTTATTTGCATTTCTCTAATAACCAATGATGTTGAGCATCTAATCATATACTTATTGGCTATCTGAAGATTATCTCTGGAGAAATGTCTAATCAAATCCTTGACATTTTAAAAATTGGGTTGTCTTTTTTGCTTTTGAGCTGTAGGAGTTCTTCATATATGCTGGTTTTTAAATGCTTATTAGATATATAATTGCCAAATATTTTCTCTCATTCTGTAGGTTGTCTTTTCACCACCCCTTGGTGGATGGGGACTCACAGATAAAAGGCATGGCAAAGGACAGAGTTAAGGGTTTTTGATGTTAGAGTTTGATGCTGAAGCCTTAAGCTGGAGCCCAGGAAGAGAGGAACCCTAAGCCTGGAAAGAAGCAAGCCCTGGGAAGAGAAGAACCTAGGAAGCCTGAACACTCGCAGATGTCGGTAGCCATCTTGCTCCAACACATGAAAACAGACTTTGGTGAGGGACTGGTATCTGTAAGCTCCTACCCCAAATAAATACCCTTTATAAAAACCAACCAATTTCTGATCTTTTGCATCAGCACCCCTTTGGTTGACTAATATAGTTTCAAGGTTTTAGAATTTACTAAGGTTTGATTTGCAGCATAACATATGATCTATTCTGTAAAATGTTCTATGGGCACTTCAGAAGAATACGGTTTCTGTTGTTGTTGGGTGGTGGTCAATATATATTTATTAAGTCTAGATTGTCAATAATATTATTCAAGTCTTCTATTTCCTTATTGATTTTCTGTTTGGATGTTCTTTCAATTTTTGAAAGTGGTGTACTGAAATCTCCAGCTATTATTGTAGAACTGTGTATTTCTCCTTTTAATTTGTCAATTTTCACTTCATAATATTGTGGGGCTCTGTTCTGAGAAGGATGTTTGTAACTGGTGGACTTCCTGGCTGAACTGAACCTTTTGTCAATATATAATATCCTTTTCTGTCTTTTGAAATCTTTTTTCGGCTTAAAGTCTATTTTGTTTGACAATAATATAACCACTCTGGCTCTCTTTGGTTACAGTTTGCATGGAATATCTTTTTCCATCCTTTACTTTCTTTTTTTTTATTTCTCCCCCCCGCACCCCCGGTTGTCTGGTCTTTGTGTCCATTCGCCGTGTGTTCTTCTGTGACCGCTTCTATCCTTATCAGTGGCACCGGGAATCTGTGTTTCTTTTTGTTGCATCATCTTGTTGTGTCAGCTCTCCGTGTGTGCAGCGCCACTCTTGAGCAGGCTGTAGTTTCTTTCGCACTGGGTGGCTCTCCTTGCCAGGCGCACTCCTTGCGTGTGGGGCTCCCCTATGTGGGGGATACCCCTGCGTGGCAGGGCACTCCTTGCACACATCAGCGCTGTGCATGGGCCAGCTCCACACAGGTCAAGGAGGCCTGGGGTTTGAACCGCAGACCTCCCATGTGGTAGGCGGATGCCCTATCCATTGGGCCAAGTCCGCTTCCCTCCACCCTTTACTTTCAAGTTCTTTGTGTCTTTGTACATAAAGTGAGTCTCTTGCAGACAGCATGCAGAAGGATCATGCTTTTCATACAATCTGCCAATCTCTGGTTTTCATAGAGAAGTTTAATCCACTGACATTTAAGGTATTAACTGAGGATTCATTTCACTCCCATTTAGCCATTTGTTTTCATTATGTTTTGTATGTTATCTGTTCCTTAATTACTCCATTACTATCTTTTTTAAAATTTAAGATTTTTTGTAGCATCTATTTTGAGTCCTTCACTTTTCTCATTTTTACTTTAATAGTTACCTTTATAATTACAATTAACCTCTTAAATTAATAACAACTTAGCTTGACTAGTATCAACCTAGTTTCAATAGATTATAAACTCTCTACTCCTATATATCTGTTCTCCACCCTTTATATTGTTGTCTCAGATTATACCTTTACCCACTATAAGCCCACTAACATATATTTTAAATATTTGCTTGGAAAGTCATATTGGGAGAAAAAAAAGCAGTTACAAACCAAAAGTACAATAATAAAGACTTTGTATTTACTCATGTAGTTACCTATAAGACTGTTCTTTATTTCTTTTTCTCTAGTGTCCTTTTATTTCAGCCTGAAGGATTCCCTTTAGTATTTCTTATAGGGCAGGTCTCTGCTAATGAACTCTTTCAACTTTTGTTACCTGTAAATTCCTTAATATTTCCTTCACTTTTGAAAAACAATTTTGCCAGACAGAGAATTCTTGGTTAACAGTTTTTTCCCTTTAAGGACTTTACAATGCCATTCTACTGTCTTTTGGCCTCCATGGATTCTGAAGTCTACTGTTAATCTTATCAGGGATCTCATATGTGAAAAGTTGCTTCTCACCACTTCCAAAATCTTCTATTTGCCTTTGGACTTTGACAATTTCACTATAATCTGTCTTGCTGTAGATTACCTAGAGTTTATCCTGCTTGGAGTTCACCAAACATCCTGGATGTATATATTCATGTCTTTCATCATATTTGGGAAGTTTTCAGCCATTATTTCTTCAAATACTTTCTCTGCCCATTTTTCTCTCCTGTACTCTGGACTCCAGTCATGTGTATATTGGTACACTTTATGGTGTGCCACAGGTCACTCAGGCTCTGTTCATTTTTCTTCATTATATTTTCTTTCTGCTCCTCACATTGGATAATTTCACTTGTCTTTGGCTTCAAATTCACCAATCCTTTCCTTTCTTCTGCCCATTCAAATCTGCTGTTGAAGCCACCTAGTGAGTTTTTCATTTGCAGCTCCAAAATTCATTTGATTTCTTTTCATAATTTCTCTCTCTTCATTTTGTTCAAACAATCTTTTCTTAATTACTTTAATTCTTTGTATATGGATTCCTTTAGATGACTGTAATTGATCTGAAGTCTTTGACTAATAGTTTCAATGTATGAGCTTCCTCAGGGATGTTTTAGGCAAATACTTTCTTCTGTTGTGAATGGGTCAACGTTTCTGTTTTTCTGTGTGTTTGTAACTTTCTGTTGAGAACTGGACATTCTGAGTGTTATGTTTTATTAATTCTGGAAATCTAGTTCTTCTTGCTAAGTGTTTTGTTGTTGTTGAGAGCTAGAGCTGTCAATTTGTGATTTTTCCAAACTATTTTTGTTCCCAAACAGGGAATGGAGAGGTAAAAAAAAAAAAAAAAAAAAAAAAAAAAAGGCACTGCCTCTTTCAGATTCCAACTACTGCTTTTGCCAGAGGGGGTTTCGAACAATAGCCATCCTCAGAGCTGGTCTCCCCAAAATGTGAAGTAACTGATCAAAAGCTCTGATCACAGACCAGCTGTGGCTCAAGCGGCTGAGCATCTGCTTCCCACATGGGAGGTCCCAGGTTCGATTCCTGGTGCCTCCCAAGGAAAACGGTAACAAAAAACAAGCAAAAACAATTGTAAAAACCAACTCAGGGCAAATGATGTGGCTCTGTGGTTGAACACAAGCTTCCCACAAACAAGGTCCCAGGTTCATTCCCCAGGCCCAGTACTTAAAAAAAAAAAAAAAAAGCTGTGATCAGCAATCAGACCAAACACACCTAGGTTTTGGAGGACTAGGTCCTCATAACCCACCCTGACACTAGCAAGATGCACCCGACTGCAGCCTACCATGCAGCTGGGTGACAGGAAATGGTAACCACTGCAAGGACAGTGAAATTTACCAATATTTAAGACAATTTATCAGCCTTTTCCTCCAGAACTTCCCTAGATGCTATACAGTGTTCCATTAGATTTCAGAGTTTCAAAATAGTTGATTCAGAGAATTTCTGTCAGTGCAATAGTTGTTTAGGTAGAGGGACCAGTTCCCGGGGCTTTCTACTTTGCCATCTTCTCACAATCCTCCACAATTATGTGTTTTTTTTTTAGATTCATCCATGTTGCTGCATGTATGAGTCCATTCCTTTCTGTTACTAAACAGTATTCCATTTTATGAACGTAGTACAGTTTGTTTATACATTCACCTCTTACAGACACCTGAGTTGTTTCTGGTTTTTGGCTACTGTGAATAAAACTGAATATTTCTGTATAAGTCCTTTAGTGCAGATATGATTTCATTTCCCTTGGGTAAATACCACGAGGACTGGAACTGCTGGGTGGGGGTTAGTGTATATTTACCTAAATAATAAAATGCCCAATTATTTTCCAGTCTAAGAAATCTGGCTATCGTTCACATCTGGCTGAATCTATATAGACTTCAGGAAGTCTCCTAAACCTTTAAAATAAGTTCTCAATCAATATATGTTTCACTGTTTCCCACTGTTATATAACAGAAAAAAGTAGTTTCCCATCTCTAACATTAATTAACGAGTCAAAGGATAAAGTAAAGTTATCCTTGGTTAAATAATCTGCTTCACATTTATTAGCATTCCTTGTCTAAAAATACACTTTGAGGTGTTAAAAAGAGATTTTGTGGGTGCTGGTTTAGCTCAGTGGTTGAGCGCTGGCTTTCCACATACATGGAATGGTCCCAGTACCTCAAAAAAAAAAAGAAAGAAAAAAGACATCTGGAGTAATAAAAAACAACACTCCCAAGATTCCAGCAAAAGTCTGCCTTAAACCTCATTAGGAAATACTGTCATCTTAAAACACTGGGAAAAAAAAGAAAAAAGAAAAGAGAAAAAAAACGTTTTTTAATTAAAAAAAAAAAGCTACTATTAAACTGACTTGCAATTACCCATTTATTATAAGGGACACTGGACATTTAAAGTAATCACGATCATGGAATGGACAATTTTTAAAAACACAAAACACTTATATACATAAATTACACCTAATACTATCTCTAAACAGAAACATAACTATTGCTGTTTGTAATATTAAAGAATACTCACTTCAATAGATAGGATGAAAATAAAAATTTAAGAAAGCAATATTCCAAGTAAGACAGGCAACAACAAGTTGTCCATGTTTAATCAATATCACACTAAAAGCAATGCACAACCAGAAAACATGCCATCCTCAGGTATCACTCTGGCCATTTGGTCTAGTATACTTGCAAAGAAAGATTCCTAATTGTCAGATCATAAGGAGTCTTTTCATAAGAAGACCCAAAACGACAAGCATTAAGCATCTTGGTATTCAGTTTAGATCACCATTAATCACTAACCTTTTCTATAAGGAGTTTCTTGCTCATTGTCACACATCTATTTAATCGTTCCTTGTATTTCTCTAGCATCTTTTGCTGTTCATCAATCTGCCGTCTCAAATCACAGTTGGCCTTCAACGGGAAAAAAATTAATTTAGCTCCAAGGAAGAAATGTAAACATATTCCTTTATTTCTCTTAGTAAGTTAGTATGTACTTATTGATTAAAGAGGAATTTTTTTACTACATGTAGGCATGTTTTTCTACTGATCCTATTTTGCTCCTGCCAACAGGCAGTTACTGCTAAACCTAGTATGCCACATAGACCTAAGCTGTTACAAAATAAAAGAAAAATAACCTTCAATAATGAGATGTTTAAAATGGATACAAAGGATGATAAAGCATTTGCAAAATTTAAAAAATACATAATGGGGGGGTGGGGGGTATATGGGAACCTCATATTTTTTTAACGTAATATTTTTAAAAAATAGATCATAGAACCAAAAAAACAAAACAATATAAGACTTATAAAAAACAATTAGCAAAATGAAAGAAGTAAAAAAAAAAAAACACATAATGTTCCTCATGTCCAACTGGTCTTTATTCGTCTATTTCTATAGCCAAAGAAAAAGAAACTTGACCTTACATAAATATTTCTTAACAGAAAAACCAGGCACACCCATGCCTACACAAGACAGGGCTAACAAACAAGTTGAAGAGAAGATCTCTGGCCCCTGGCTCAATATGAAATAATGTAAATACATGGTTAATTTAGCTCTGGTCAGAAGCCTGTGGGTGGAAAGGATGGAAAGAAACACCAACCCAAGGACTTGCAATTCCTGAATTTATTCCTCTTGTGTTAAAACAAAAGATTTCTACTCTTTCAGCAAATAAATGCTACTTGCTTGAAATATGAAAATAATCTGATATTTCCTAATCAAATGATAGAAGCATTTCTGAAATAATAAAAAGCAAAAATGAAAGATATTACATGAATCTCAATTTTTAAAGACTTTCTTGCTTCATTTTAAAAGTTACCCATGTGAAAGAGCTACCATCCCCAGTTTTTACTCTCCCTGTAAGCATAATTTCTTCCTATTAGTTTTCCTTCCGTGTCCTATGGATCACATTATCCGAAGCAAATTGTAACTATATTCAGGTAAATGTGCCTATCTAATTCATACTCATGAAACTCCAAAACGAAGATTAGATAATGCTGATGTGAAATCTAACCTACTTTTGGATGGTGAGCATTCCCTTGGTATCTATAATCAAATACATAAATTGAATCAACCTCTGGCAGTTTATTTAAAACTTTAAGAACTCTAAATTTTTGTGATTTCTAACACTACTGCCTTCCAGGAGTTCATGTTTAAAACAGCATGTCAGGGGAGCAGATGTAGCTCAAGTGGCTGAGTATCTGCTTCCCATACGGGTGGTTCCAGGTTCCGTTCCCAGTGCCTCGTAAAAATAAAAAAAACAGGAAAGCGGATGTGGCCCAAGCAATTGGGCTCCTGTCTACCATACAGGAGGTCCAGGGTTCGATACACAGGGCCCTACTGGTGAAGGCAAGCTGGCCCATGTGGTGAGCTGGCCCATGTGAAGTGTTGGCCCACAAGGAGTGCTGCCCTGCACAGGAGTGCTGTCTCACACAGAAGTGCTGGTCCATGCAGAGAGCTGGCACAACAAGATGACACAACAAAAAGAGACACAGAGAAGAGATAAGAGATGCAGGAGACCAGGAAGCTGAGGTGGTGCAAGAGAATTATCACCTCTCTCCCATTCCAGAAGGTCCCAAGATCAGTTCCCGGAGTTGTCTAATAAGAATACCAGCAGACACAGAAAATACAAAGTGAATGGACACAGAGAGCAGACAATGGAGGGAGGGGGCAGAAATAAATAAATCTTTAAAAAATATAAATAAATAAAAAACAAACAAGAAGCAAAACAAAAGAAAAAAACCAACTCAGGGGAACTGATGTGGCTCAGTGGTTGAGTGTTGGCTTCCCATTTACAAAGTCTGGGGTTCAATCCCCAGACCCAGTACCTAAAAATCAAAGAAACAAAAGAAACAGCACCTCAGTAGCAATTTCAAATGCAGCTTTTCCCAACATTTCACAAAAATGGAACAAGACTGAAAAACATAATGAATGAGCTAACTGCTATGCCTGCCTGGGATAGGAGTTTTTATACACACAAGTAATCCAGTTAGTTAAAATCTTAGATGGCAATCAACCAGGATCCAAGTGAATGAAAACAGAAGCAACCTCAATTACCATCTCTCTTGCAAGATAGGAACTGAGCCTTAAGTATAGTTCTTTCCTCATTCAAAGACAGAAAACAGAAACAAACAACAAATAGGACTAAGGAAAAATATTTCTGAATAAGGAAAGGGTACATCAGCTTGAAAATGATCTCCTACTGATATCAAAAGAACATTTTTGTTTAACTACTTTAATTCTCCATAAATGCAAAAGAATAAAAAATATGGTGTCTGAAATAATATTCAAAACCCATAAAGAATGTACAGAATGGGATGAAACAGGTGAATTAGATAAGGAATGGGAACAAGTAAATTAAAAATGTGAACAAAAGAATTCAAATTCACATCTAACTGCACTGCAATAAATTGAAGTGACACAGCAGAAAATATACGGGAGAAAAACTTAATCATTAATGACATTCAGAAGGAAAGGGCAACCATATTAAAATGAGATATAAAATTATAGACAGGACAGAGATAAGAGATCCAAGCTGGGAACCATGGAAGCAATCTGCATAAGAGGGGGAAAAAGCAGTAATTAGACGTAACCATATTTTTCAGAATTAAAATATACCAACTCACATAAAGCTATATCCTGTATTTTTTGGAGGAGAGATAATCACTAATACAGTAACTCATTATCATTAATATTTTATAGAACCCTATTGTATTCTAACAAAATCTTACCCAGAAGCCCAATCAGAGAAACTGATAAAAGCCCAAGCAGCTGAATCTCAAGGGCTTCATAGAGCCAGTTTTTAAAAACTACCACATTAGTACTAATAAAGATAAAAATTATACTAAATCACTAGAGAAGATAAAATGTTACCACCAATTTTATTTATAAACCAGTAATCTTTATATATATATGCATATATATGTCCTACAAAAGGTTCAAAGTAATTACTGAAGAAAAATTTACCAAATGCTTTCATATGAGTGCATTTTATTTTTCTTATTCTCTAAATTTATTATAAAGAACACGTCTTACTTTTAAAATAGGAAAACAATGAACAATTTTTAAGTATTTTAAGAACAGATCAATCATCTCAAACTGCATATTCAAAACCTATTTTTTAAATCTTTGTTTTTTTTTCAAAGATTTATTTTTTATTTATTTCTCTCTCCTTCCCCTCACCCCAATTGTCTGCTCTCTGTGTCCATTTGCTGCATGTTCTTGTTTTTGTCCGCTTCTGTTGTTGTCAACAGCACAGGAATCTGTGTCTCTCTTTGTTGCGTCATCTTGCTGCGTCAACTCTCTGTGTGTGTGGCGCCATTCCTGGGCAGGCTGAACTTTCTTTCACGCTGGGCGGCTCTCCTTACAGGGCACACTCCTTGTGTGTGCCCTACGTGGGGGGCATCCCTGTGTGGCACGGCACTCCTTGCATGCATCAGCACTGCGCATGGGCCAGCTGCACACGGGTCAAGGAGGCCCAGGGTTTGAACCGCAGACCTCCCATGTGGTAGACGGATACCCTATCCACTGGGCCTAGTCCACTTCCCTATTTTTTAAGTCTTATGGTATATTTTCTACAGGTATCTTTTTAAATTTCAGACTATTTTAAAAGTTTCTTTTGTAAGCACTAAACACTTCAGATGAATAGGTTATAAAGATGCAAAACATAAAATCAGGGATGAAAAGTCTTTGTGAAATAGTTTTTAAAAATCAGGAACCTTAAAATAACTTTTCTAGGCCCCACCTAGATCAAGAAGCCAGTGAGAAGCTTCAGGGCTCTTCTACAAAACAATGGAGGTGAACAGTCAAGTCACGCTGCCTGGGCAAAGGGACTGCTGGCTGTAGGACACAGAATGCAATGCCTAAGACCATAAGGAAACTATTTCTTGGGAAGAAGGGACTCTTGTATCCGTGTAAATGGGGGAATTCCTAGGGCCACAAGCACATGCCAAGGACAAGATGTATATGCAGAAAGGATCAGGGGCGTCTCTATACTTTGGCCTGGAGCTATTCTCTCAACTCACTGTTCCGAAAAGCTTTAAAGGAGAGTAGCTGCACAGGTAAATCTGCAAAGTCTGGACAAAGTGTTCTCTTTTTTTCTCCTTCCTTTCTTTAAGTTAGCACTGGGCATTCAAGGAAAGCTCTGTGATAACACTAGGTGGATACAAGCTTAAGGAAAAGACGCCTCAGAGTCTAAATTCTGGTAATAACATATTATAATATAAAAATGTTCAGGTACAAAAGATTATAAAACATATGAAGAAACAGGAAGCAATGGCCTAGACAAAGAGGATTAAAGAATTAAAAACTATTAATGATGGGAAGTGGATTTGGCTCACCTGATGGGAGTGTCCACCTACCATATGGGAGGTCCAGGGCTCAAACCCAGGGGCTCCTGACACGTGTGATGAGTTGGCCCATGAACAATGTTGATGCATGCAAGGAGTGCCGTGCCACGCAGGGGTGCCCCCCGCATAGGGGAGTCCCACATGCAAGGAGTGCACCCCATAAGGAGAGCCGTCCCGCGGGGAAAAAATGTGCAGCCTGCCCAGGAGTGGCACCGCACACACATGGAGAGGTGAGCAGCAAGATGACACAACAAAAAGAGATGCAGTTTCCCAGTGCCACTGGATAATGCAAGCGGACGCAGAAGAACACACAGCAAATAGACACAGAAAGCAGACAACTGGTGGGGGTGGGAGGAAGGGAGAGAAATAAATAAGTCTTTAAAAAACAAGCAAACAAACAAAAAACTATTAATGAGGAGGACCAGGCCTGGGCTATACCAAAGACTTTTAATTTATTTATTTATTTATTTTTATTTTTATTTTTTTATTTCTCCCCCCTCCCCCCACCCCACCCCGGTTGTCTGTTCTCTGTGTCTATTTGCTGCATCATCTTCTTTGTCAGCTTCTGCTGTCAGTGGCACGGGAATCTGTGTTTCTTTTTGTTGCATCATCTTGTTTTGTCAGCTCTCTGTGTGGACAGCACCATTCTTAGGCAGGCTGCACTTTCTATCGCGCTGAGCGGCTCTCCTTATGGGGCGCACTCCTTGCACTTGGGGTTCCCCTATGCAGGGGACACTCCTACATGGCACAGCACTCCTTGCGCGCATCAGCACTGCGCATGGGCCAGCTCCATACAGGTCAAGGAGGCCCGGGGTTTGAACCACGGACCTCCCATGTGGTAGACAGACGCCCTAACCACTGGGCCAAGTCCACTTCCCCCAAAGACACTTAAAAATGGTCCTAAACATGCTCAAAGAGCTAAAGGAAAACATGGACAAAGGACTAAAGGAAATTAGGAAAATAACAGAGGAACACAAAGAGAATATTAAAAAAATAGAAACTATAAAAGGGATCAAATTGAGCTAAAGAACACAGTAACAAAAATTTAAAATTCCCTAGAGGGGTTTAACAGCATATTGGAGCTGGCAAAAGAAAGAACCAGGGAAACGGACATGGCTCAACTGACAGAATATCCATCTACCATATAGAGGGTCCAGGGTTCAATACCCAGGGCCTCTTGACCTGTGTGGTAAGGTGGCCCGTGTGCAGTGCTGCCGCATGCAAGGAGTGCCGTGCAATGCAGGGGCACCCTTGCATAGGGGAGCCCCATGCACAAGGACTGTGCCCCAAAAGGAGAGCCACCCTGCATGGAAAAAAAAACCGCAGCCCGCCAGGGAGTGGTGCCGTACTCATAGAGAGCTACGCAGCAAGATGACATAACAAAAAAGAGATGCAGTTTCCTGGTGCTGCCGAGAATGCAAGTGGACGCAGAAGAACACACAGTGAATGGACACAGCAGACAACAGGGGAAGAAAGGGAGAAAAATAAATAAATCTTTAAAAAAAAAAAGAGAGAGAGAAAATCAGTGACCATGAAGATACAATATTGAAATTATTCAGTCAGAGAAGTAGAAAGAAGAAAGAAAGAAGAAAAGTGACCAGCCTGAGGAACTTGTGGTTCACTAGCAAGTGTGCCAATATAAACACGGTGGGAGTCCCAGAAGAAGAAAGAAAGGAGCAGAGAAAACATTCAAAGAAATAATAGCTGAAAACTTTTCAAATTTAAAGGAAGACATGAACGTACACATCCAAGACACTGAGCAAATGACAAACAGAAAAAACCCAAAGAGATCCACACCGCAGCATATTATTAACAAACAGCTGAATGCCAAAGATAAAGAGAGAATTCTGAAAGTCCAAAGACACAAGCAACATTTCATGCACAAAGGAGTCACAAGAGGATTAAGTGCCCATTTCTCATTGGAAATCATATAGGTAAGAGGACAATGGGATGACGTATTAAAGTGCTGAAAGCAAAATTCTGCCAACCAAGAATTCTCTATGTGCCAAAACTGTTTTTCAAAAACGAGGGAAAGATTAAGACATTCTCAGATAAACAAAAGCTGAGGGAATTAGTCACCACTAGGTGGGCCCTACAAGAGATGCTAAAGAGAGTTGTACAGGTTGAAAGGAAAGACAAAGATTCTGGTGAGGATAACAACATGCGTTAATATAAATGCCAGCACTATTTTATTTTTGGCTTATAATTCTATTTTCTTCTTACAAGATCCAAAAGGAAAATATATAATGTAATGCAAAATAAGTGGTTTTGGACTTTAAAGTATAAACATGTAATATGTGACAAGAACCACATAAGGGTGGGGAGGGGCAGAGGGGTATAGGAACATAATTTTTATATGTTACTGAAGTTAAGTTGGTTTCAAACCAAATGAGATTGTTATCAATTTTGTGTGTTACATTTAAGCCCATGGTAACTATAAAGAAAATATTGGAAAATACGCAAATTCACAGAAACAGAAATTAGAGAAAGGGTTGATAGGGGCGTGGGACAGGGGAATGTGAGTTAATGCATAATGGATGCAGGGTTTCTGTTTGGGGAGATGGGAAAGTTTTACTAATGGAAGGTGATGAAGGTACTTCAATATTGTGAATGTGATTAATTCCATTGAATTGTATGCTTAAAAGTGGTTGAGAGGGAAACGGACTTGGTACAGTGGTTAGGGTGTCCGTCTACCACATGGGAGGTCTGCGGTTCAAACCCTGGGCCTCCTTCACCCGTGTGGAGTTGGCCCATGCGCAATGCTGAAGCGCACAAGGAGTGCCCTGCCACGCAGGGGTGTCCCCCGCGTAAGGGAGCCCCACGTGCAAGGAGTGCGCCCCGTAAGGAGAGCCGCCCAGCACGAAAGAAGTGCAGCCTGCCCAGGAATGGCGCCGCCCACACTTCCCGTGCCACTGACAACAGAAGCAGACAAAGAAACAAGATGCAGCAAATAGACACAGAGAACAGACAACCAGGGGAGGGGGGGAATTAAATAAATAAATAAATCTTTAAAAAATAAAAATAAAAAATAAAATAAAATTGGTTGAGATGGGAAAGTTAATGTTGTATATATTATCCCACAAATTTAAAAAAAGAAAGCACAACTAAGAGACAATGACAAATTATACATGATCCTGGATGGGAATCTAGCAAGGGAGGAAAAAAGGCTCAAAGGTATAATATTGGGATGCATGAAAACATTGGAATATAGACTGTAAGCTTCATATCTATGTTAAATTTCTTGAATTTGATAACTGTATTTAAGGTGATTACAAAAACGAATATCCTTGTTCTAAGAAAATATACATGGCACTAGTAAATGTTCAAGGGGCATGATGTATACAACCTATACCCAAGTGTTCAGAAAATGGGTTTATAAATATTTATACAAATAGATGGATGGATGGATGGAAAGAATGATATGGCAAATGTGGCAAAATGTTAAAACAGCAGATCTGGGTATCCAGAGAAGTAGAGGTATGTTGAAGTGCTCTGTATGTAGTTTATATATTTTTTTTTAACTGTCCTTTAAGTTTGAAAGTAATTTTAGTAACTCTCTGGGATGGGTAAACATTTTATACTTATTTCCAGAGCCCATGGAAGTCCCAACACTCCATGTATCTATTCCTCTAATATTAATTTAAATAATAAAATTCTATAATATGAGATTTCCAAGTTAAAGACAGTACTTAGACTATAGATATGATCTTGGTTACTACTTACATTGTCTCAGATTAATGGAAAAATATCCAAACACAGATTATTTAATTTACTATTTGGCTTTAGTAATTATTTCTAAGTTACTGACATGATACAAATACACAAAACATCAATCAAGTTATTATAAAATGCTACCCCATTTTAATACTTACTCTTAATAAATCATCTATTCTTCCTTCCTTCTTCTCTAAATCAGAATTTTTACTGTTTTCTAGTGCAGATATTTTTTCTATTGTGAGGTCAGACTATATAGACAAAAGGCAAAACAAATTTAGGATTAGGCTCAAAAAATTACAATGTCATCACATTTTTCTCATTACCGTTCTGAAAAAAGCACTACCTTACAAAAATAGCCTGGAATCATATGACTCAAGAAATTAAATCTACTTTCCTCATATAAGGGTTAGCTGGATTCCTTATATCCTCTTCACCTGTACTTCAAAAACACGTTAACTCTGGAAATAAACACATGAATTCTCAAACTACTGTTGCAATGAACAATCCGGAAATATGCTGCGCTAGAAACTAAATTCACTTTGATTAGAAAAGGACTTTACAGGAAAAATGATATATCTTTATAGAATAAACCTGCCATCTAGTGGGAACAAAGAGCACTCAGAAGGGGAGAAACAAAGTTACCTGAATGCTCAACTATCTGAAACATTAAAATGTCCAAAGAGCTGGTGATTCAGAAAAATTAAAAGTAGCTTATCTGCTCGTGAGTCACAGAGCTTTTGAGCCTTAAGAAATATTCCTAGATTGCCAAGCATGCTATCTTGAGGTTAACATGCATAGGGCCAAAAGACATTGCAAGAAAACCCAGTGTTATGTTTGGCTCCCTCAACAGTACAAAATGAAGGTTATATTCACCATTCTTTTCAGATATAATTTTTTAATTCCACAACATTCCCTAAATTAAAGAGTCTCTGAAGACTGTTTAAGGAGAAAATTATTTGGTGTACCATATTGTAGAGAAGTTTAGCTAGTTTTGCCAAATAAGTAAGCATGTACAAGAATTAAATTAGCTACTTTCATAAAGTAGGGAGTTAACATTTTTTCAAAGTCTGCTGTAAGTATTGTCCCAATAAGCACTACATGAGATAATTAGAATCAAATTACATTTTACAGATGATCTGTACTCAGAAAAACTGAGATCCAGAAAGATAAAGTGTACACTGCAGAGCTAGAATTTGAATTCAGGTCTGCAGGCTTCCAAAGAGTGTGCTCTTTCCTTAGCACCATGCTGCAATATAAACATTTCTGCTACAGTACAACAGAAAGGTAAAGAAAAGCCTCAAAAAGTTAAAGTACTACCAAAGGACTTTAAATACTATAATGCAAGGTCTGAATATAATACACAATATGAAGTAAAGTCAGAGAAATAAAGGGAAGACAAAGAGAGGAATCACAGACTTTATATGCAGTTAATGTTTATTCCTAAGCAGATCTTCTCCACTGTCCATCATTTACTGACCTGAGTCTGTCTGTGCTGGATGGAGATCTGTTTTTGGGAGCTGCAGGAATGCTCTGTGTTGACAGATCCTGTAGAAGAGGGACTGTTTTGCTGAGCCTGTAATAAAGGTACATCACCAATCAAAACAGAAATCTGTATCTTTCTTCACAAACGTGTATGAATGCAAATGATTTACTCTACAGAATACAAACCCTTTTTGATGAAAATCACAAGTTAGGGTCATGTAACCAAGAAGAAAGTAAATCAAGTGAAACATGAGGCACAAGGGGTCAACACAGAAGAACACACAGCAAATGGACACAGAGAGCAGACAACTGGGGTGGGCGGGGGGGAGATATAAATTAAAAATAAATCTTAAAAAAAAAAAGGTACAATTGCATCTAACATGGCTTGACCCATCACAGATATAGCTAGAGAATATCAGATATTCTGAGGATTACAGGATAATAGAAATACAGTACTACTACCTCATCAGAGAATGCAGTGTTTCCAAATATGTGAATTTTTTCTGATACTTTCTACATATTCCTTTAACATCAATTTATCCTAATAATTGTTCATATCAGTTTATCCTATTAACAATGGTATAACCACTATATATTAAGCAATTACTGATTGCTAAATGCCTCACTGACACAATTACATGTAACCCTTACAACATCCTAAAAGTTGTTATTATTATTATTTCCATTTTACAGATACAATATGCAACTCAGAGACCACTCTCAATGATCATGGTAAACTGTCTCTTATTAACAGTTACAAGTACTGCTACAACCAGGCCTGAGCAAGCCAAGACCTTCATACACATGATGTCACTGAAGCCACACAACAGCCTTATAGGGTAGGCAATATTATCATCCCCATTTTATTTATTCATTCAACAACTACCTATTGAGTACTCATTATGTGGTAAGCACTGTGTTAGATGCTAGGCACAGAGTAACCAAGAAAAACAGAAAAAACCCCATAGACCCAGTCTTATTCTTACTTAATAAAGCTTACAATCCAAGGGAAGATTTGTTTTTATAAATACTTGTTTAAAAAAATTGTTGAATAAATGAACACATAATAACTGTAAAAATTATAATTAAGTGCTACATGAGCATACATAACCAAATCTGGAGAGGTAGGGGCAAATTCCTTGAGAAAGTACCAACAGAGTTAAAATTTGAAAGAAAAAAAAAAAAAGCAGATAAGGTAAAGAAGAGAAAATGAGGTTATTCCTGTTGGAAGATAGTAGTACAAGGGCTCTACCGGAGGAGAGAAGATCAGAGTGGGGGTTCAAAGATGAAGAACTAGTCTCAAAGAGGTCAGTTTGCAGAGCCCGTAAGTGGTAGAGCTGTGACTAGAAGTCAAGTCTATGATTCCAAATAAATGTTGCCTACTCTCTCCAAAATGCAGCAATTCTGCCCTTTTTTTTTTCAAAGAGACTTTTTTAAAAAGATTTATTTTATTATTTATTTATCCCCCCCACCCCCGGTTGTCTGTTCTCTGTGTCTACTTGCTGCATCTTCTTTGTCCGCTTCTGTTATCAGCGGCACGGGAATCTGTATTTCTTTCTGTTGCGTCATCTTGTTGTGTCAGCTCTCCGAGTGTGCGGCACCATTCCTGGGCAGGCTGCACTTTCTTTTGCGCTGGGCGGCTCTCCTTACAGGGTGCACTTCTTGCGCATGGGGCTCCCCTACGCGAGGGACACCCCTGCGTGGCAGGGCACTCCATGCACGCATCAGCACTGCACATGGGCCAGCTCCACACAGGTCAGGGAGGCTCGGGGTTTGAACCGCGGACCTTCCATGTGGAAGGCGGACGCCCTAACCACTGGGCCAAGTCTGCCGCCCTCTGTCCTTTTCTTAATGATTAAAGTCATCAACATGAATTTCAAGTATTATACTGCATTTTGATACAAGAGTTAGCTTCTTGTATGCTCTTACAATACTCTTTTTATTTTTGTTCCTAAACATTACTGGGAAGCAGATGTGATTCAAGTGACTGGGCTCCCACCTACCACATGGGAGGCTGCTTGTTTGGATCCTGGTGCCTCCTAAAGAAGACAGTGAGCTGGCATGACGGGCAGGTACAGCAAGCTAACTCAACAGACACAAAAAGAAAAGACCACAATGGGAGACTCAACAAAGCAGGGAACAGAGGTTCCTGGTGCCTTCTAAAGAAAACAGTGACCTGAAGTTACAGGCAAGCTGACACAGCAAGATGACACAATGAGAGACGTGGGGAGAAAAAACAGAATGAGAGACAAAGCAAGCGAGGACCAGAGGTGGCTCAAGCTACTGGACACCTCCCTCCCACATCAAAGGCCCAGGGTTCAGCTCCTGGTGCTTCCTAAAGAATCAAAGAAAATGAACAGACAGTAAGTGAAAAAAACAACAACAAGAGGGTGGGAAGAAATAAATTTTAAAAAACAAACGATGAGTGCACCAAGGGACGATCATCAGGCATTAAAGACTTGTACTGCCAAAAACTGCTAATAGGACCTCTCCTTAATTTCTTTCCCCTTATACTGAAGGGCCTGGATACTACCACTTCGGACTCCAGGATAAAATACAAAAACAGATTTTGTAAATAAATATATAATAACAAAATAAACAAACATTAAAGCAAAGAGATATTGTAACTCTACTCTCCACAAATGATATATGCAGGAAGGAAAGGAAGACAGTTCTGAAAAGAATAATATTGTTTACTCTTAAGAATAAAGCCCTCCTCACTTTGACACTTGTAGAGGAGCTGGTCTTTCTGTCTGAAGATGATCAGACACTTAAACAGAGAGATCACAATCAACCCTCCTACCAATCTCAGTGAAGGACTATTCAGGAAGCATTACTATGCCTCTGCAGAGAAAATCCATGCCAGCAACCAGTATAAATCATTATCTGCTTGTTGGTTTTTTGCTTGGTGCCTCCTAAAGAAAAAACAGGCAACAAGCAAAAAACCAACAAGCAGATAATGAGCAAAAATAATGAGCAACAATGAGCAAACAGACAAGGGAGCCATATTGGGGGGAAGGGGTGTCAAAAGGACACTGCAGGGGCGCATATATGGTTGAGCACCTGTTTTCCGTGTACAATGTCCCAGGTCCAATCCCCCCTACCTCCTTAAAAAGGGGGGAGGGCGGTGTGGGATACTACATCCATAAATATGAAAAGCAAGGAACATGAAAGGTAAACCTGACAAAATTAGAATATCAAAATAAATCTTAAAAACTGAACAGAATAGTTAACTAACAGAATGGACACAGTTGTAAAAGTCTATAAAATGGAAGACAATGTCAAGAAAAACTCCCAGAATATAAAACAAAGAGATAGAAGATCAAAGAATATAAGAACTTAGACTGACATGGAAGCTCCAAAATCTATCAAATAGGTTTTCCAAGAGAAGAGAGGGAAATAAACAATAAAAGTTCTCTGAGATAAAGATAAATCTTCAGCATGAATGGAAAAGCCTACAATGACAAGTAGTGTTAATGGGGGAAAATATAACTATGGGGTAGACTTCAAAAACAAAAAACACATGTTCATTTAATAGAGAAAAAGCATTTGACAAAACTCAGTACATTAATGATAAAAACTAGCTCACTCAACTAACCAGGAATAGCAGGGAACTTTCTCAATCTGACAAACCCATGTTGAAAAAAAAACACCTCACAGCTAACATCACAGTTAATCGTTAAAGACTGGATGCTTTCCCCGCAAAGACCAGGAAACAAGGCAAGGATGTCTGCTCTTACTACTTCCACTCAGCATTGCAATGGAGTTTTTGTCAGGGCAATTAGAGGTAAGAAAATGAAACAAAAGACAAAGGTTGGAAAGGAAGAAGTAAAATAATCTCTATTCACAAATGACTTAGAATTGATCGAAAACAAAGCAAAAACTATTAGAACTAAAAAATGAGTTCAGCAAGAATGTAGGATACAAGGCCAGTATACAAAACTCAACTCTATTTCTATACGACAGCAATGAAATCCAAAAATAAAATTAAGAAAACTTCCTTTTGTAATGGATTCAAAAATAATAAAGTACTTGGAAATAATTTTAATGAAAGTGCAAGACTTGTATATTGAAAACTTAAAAAACATTGCTGAGGGGAGCACATAGAGCTCAGTGGTTGAGTGCCTGCTTCCCATGTATGAGGTCCTTGCTTCAGTTCCTGGTACCTCCTTGAGAAAGAAAAAAACTGCTGAAAGAAATTTAAGACACAAAGAAATGGAAAGACATCCCATGCTTATCATGCTCATGGATTAGAAGATTAAAATTGTTAAGATGGCAATGCTCCCTAAATTGATCTACAGATTCAACATAATCCTTACCAAAATCCCAGCTTCTTTTTTGCAGAAATTTACAAACTGATCCTAAAATTTATATGGAAATGCAAGAGACCCAAAGTAGCCAAAAAACTCTGGACAAGGAAAAAGTATGGAAGAGTCACACTTGCAGATTTCAAAATTTACTTTGTACAAAGTTACAGTAATCAACATAGTGTGGCAATGTAAAAAGGATAAACATGTTTTTCAATAGAATAGAACTGAGAATCCAGGAAAAGAAAAGGAAAAAAAAAAAAAACTCTTATATTCCAGGTCAAGTGATTTTCAACAAGAATACCAAGACAATTCAATGAGGAAGAACAACCCTTTCAACAAACAGTGCTGGGTGGGATACCTAGATATCCAAATACAAAAGAATGAGGTTGGACCCTTCCTTATATTATTTGCAAAAATTAACTCAAAATGGATCACAGTTAGGTAAATATGAGAGAAACTTTTAGAAAAAAATATAGGAGTAAATATTTATGACCTTGAGTCAGGCAGACTTCTTACATGTAACACCAAAGCACTAGCAATGAAAGAAAAAATAGATAAGTTGGACTTCATCAAAATAAAAATTTTACATTTTCATGCTTCAAATGACACCAGAAAAAAATGAAAATACAATTTAAGAATGGGAAAAAGTATTTGTAAATCATACATCTGAGGAACTAGTATGCAGAATATATAAAGAACTCACAGCTCAACAATAAAAAAACAAATCACTCGATTTTTTAAATGGGCAAAAGATCTGAATAGACATTTCTCCAAAGATGATATGCAAATGGCCAATAAGCACAAGAAAAGATGATCAACATCATTAGTCATTTAAGAAATGCAAATCAAAACCCTTGTACACTGCTGGGAAGAATGCAAAATGGTGTAGTCATTTTGAAAAGTTTGGCATTTCCTCAAAAAGTCAAACACAGAGTTACCATAAGATCTTGCAATTCCACTCCTCAGAATGTACCCAAAAGAAATGAAAATATATTTCCCCAAAACTTACACAATGATGTTCATAGCAGCATCAAAGGAGTCAAAAAGTGGAATCAACCCAAATGTTCATCAACCAATGAAGGGATAAATAAAATGTGGCTAGCTGAGAACCCAAAAGAATGATTATGTTTACTGAAAAACATCCATGAAAATCTATGAGGATATAATGACAATCAAAGAAGAGAAAGCTATTTGTCACCCTCTGTTGTAGATACTATACTAACACACTTTAAAAGTTAATATTTAATTTAAAAAATTAAAATTGGTAATTAAAAGGAAAGAACTAAGCACTTAACCTGCCTTTCTAGTAGGAAATGTATCTCAGCATAACACAGATGAAGAAAGGAAAATCCTATTTTACAGAAGAATGGATGCAGAGGTTACATGTGATAATGTTATTTTAGCTAAATTCCTGTTAAATTTCAACATAGGTTAAGATTTCTGAAACATACTTAAAAATACTTCTGCATAATAAAAGCTAAAACACATTTTTTAAGCAAATCAAGCTTTTAAGAATACCTTAGGGAAGCAGTTGGGCACCCACCTACCACAAGGGAGGCCCCACGGTCAGTTCCCGGTACCTACTAAAAATGACAAGCAAGACAGCGAGAGACATGACAGGCCGGTGTGGCAAGATAATGCAACAAGGAGACACAATGAGAGACACAAGAAACAGGGAGTAGATGTGGCTTGGGCAATTGGGCACCTCTCTCACACATGGGAGGTCCTAGGTTCAGTTTGGTTCCCAGTGCCTCCTAAAAAGAAGACGAGCAGACACAGAGAGCACAAAATGAACTGATATAGAGAACAGACAGTGAACACAAACAAAGAGGGGGGAAATGGGAAATAAAAGAAACAAATCTTTTAAAATATTTATATAAATCTTGGATAATATTAAAAGATGCAGCTTTGAAGGAAATAATGGACGTTAAAAAAAAGAATTATCGGGAAGTGGACTTGGCCCAATGGATAGGGCATCCGCCTAACACCTGGGAGGTCCATGGTTCAAACCCTGGGCCTCCTTGACCCGTGTGGAGCTGGCCCATGCACAGTGCTGATGTGCGCAAGGGAATGCCGTGCCACGCAAGGGTGTTCCCTGCATAGGGGAGCCCCACACACAAGGCGTGCACCCTGTAAGAAGAGCCGCCCAGCGCGAAAGAAAGTGCAGCCTGCCCAAGAATAGCGCTGCACACACGGAGAGCTGATACAAGAGGACGCAACAAAAAGAAACAGATTCCCAGTGCACTGAAAAGGATAGACGCGGTCACAGAAGAACACACAGTGAACGGACAGAGAGAGCAGACAAATGGGGGGGGGGGGAAGGGAAGAGAAATAACTTAAAAAAATCTTAAAAAAAAAAAAAATTATCCAGGAGACCAGGGCAACTACAATGGTCTCAGTGAATCAAAACTGATTCAATGACTAGGAGTGTTTACTTCTCAGTGAGTCCAATAAACTCCTTTGATTTTGCAATGCCTAATAATGAAACAATTATATAATATTATAAATGCTCCTTGTTTTCAAATTTTAAAATAATTTACAAAGCAGAAAAGATGCAATTATAGTAAAATAACAGATACTACACATCACAGAATTATAATGTAACAAGTGAAAAGTTGAAAAGTAGGGAAGGAAGCTGGGTGAAAGTTATGAGTATGTTCGACTCACCTTTCTTAATGGGGAATAAACAGACTTTGTTTAAAGTTATTAAATAAGAAACATTTTTTAAAGTTACAAATGCTAATCACTCGAAAATCGAAAACAGTCAAAGGTGGAATGCCTCTGAAGAAAGAACAAAGTGCAGAGGAAAGAATTTTACTTTTCTCTACCTTTTAAGGGGACCAGTTACATATATTATTTTTACAATTTAAGAATTTTTTTAAAAGATTTATTCATTTATTTCTCTCCCCTCCACCCCGCCCCAGTTGCCTGTTCTCTGTGTCTATTTGCTACATTTTCTTTGTCTGCTTCTGTTGTTGTGAGCAGCATGGGAATCTTGTGTTTCTTTTCGTTGCGACATCTTGTTGTGTCAGCTCTCCATGTGTGCAGCGCCATTCCCGGGCAGGCTGAACTTTCTTTCGCACTAGGTGGCTCTCCTTATGGGGCGCACTCCTTGCGCGTGGGGCTACCCTATGCGGGGGACACCCCTGCATGGCAGGGCACTCCTTGCACGCATCAGTACTGCGCATGGGCCAGCTGCACACCGGTCAAGGAAGCCCGGGGTTTGAACCGCAGACCTCCCATGTGGTAGACGGACGCCCTAACCACTAGGCCAAGTCCACCGCCCTACAATTTAAAAATTTATATGCTAATGATAAAAAACCAAATGCCCTATGTTAAAACATATAAAATTAGGAAATATCTTAAACATTTAAAGGATCAAACAAAACATTTTTATATCTGTTTTTACATATCAACAGTTTTAGAGCTCTTTCATTACTAATATACACAGGTTTCTCACTTCTTTTGTCAGCTATATAGCATTCCATCATGCACATCTATTGTAATTTAGTTTACAGTCCCCTTCTGAACGAAGTTTTAGTAATGCATGCAACATATAATTACATTAAGTGCCTATTAGAGCAGACCCTGTTCTGGGCATTGGAGATACAAAAGTGAACAAAGCAAAATCCTTGACCTGCTGGGAGCTTACGCTCCAGTAGGGGGAAGTCAGACAAAGTAAACTATCGAATATCAGCTGGTGATAAGAGCTATAGAGAATATCAATGCAGGGCATAAGAGCTAGAGAATATGTGAGGTAAGCAGGGAGGAGATGTTACTTTATACAGTGTGTTCAGGGTAGGCCTCTCTAATATAATATATTTAAGCAGAGATGAGAGAGAACTGAGGGAAGCAAGGTATGCAGATATGTAGGGGAAGACTGTTAAGGCAAAAGCAATAAACAGCAAGCACAAATGCCCATAAGTGAGAGGAATGTGGTGAGCAGTATTCAAGGAAGAGCAAAGCCACCAGTGTGGATAAATTTGGTAAGAAAGGGAGATACTAAGAAATGTCAGGGTGGGGAAAACAGATCATTTAAGGCCTTGTGGGGAATTTTAAGGATTTGGGGTTTTCGTCTGAGTGAGATGGGAGCCATTGGATGGTTTTGAACAGAGGAGTGACATGATTTGACTTCTATTTCAATACAAATACTCTGCTGCGTTGAGAACAAATTAAAGGGAAACAAAGGTGAAAGGAAGGAGTCCAGTTAGGAGGCTATCTTGGTGGGAAAAAACAATGGTTTAGATTTTCATGGAAGTAGTGAAAGGAGTTAAAAGTGGTTGAATTCTGGGAAACGGACTTTGGCCCAGTGGTTAGGGCGTCCGTCTACCATATGGGAGGTCCGCGGTTCAAACCCCGGGCCTCCTTGACCCGTGTGGAGCTGGCCACGCGCAGCGCTGATGCGCGCAAGGAGTGCCGTGCCACGCAAGGGTGTCCCCCGCGTGGGGGAGCCCCACGCGCAAGGAGTGCACCCCGTAAGGAGAGCCGCCCAAGGTGAAAAGAAAGAGCAGCCTGCCCAGGAATGGCGCCGCCCACACTTCCCTTGCCGCTGACGACAACAGAAGCGGACAAAGAAACAAGACGCAGCAAATAGACACCGAGAACAGACAACCAGGGGATGGGGGGAAAGTAAATAAATAAATAAATCATTAAAAAAAAAAAAAGTGGTTGAATTCTAAGCATACTTTGAAGGTAAAATCAATAGGATTTGCTAACGGAATTTAGGATATAAGATTAAGAAGAGGGAAGCAGACTTGGCCCAGTGATTAGGGCATCCGTCTACTACGTGGGAGGTCCGCGGTTCAAATCCTGGGCCTCCTTGACCCATGTGGAGCTGGCCCATGCACAGTGCTGATGCGCGCAAGGAGTGCTGTGCCACGCAGGGGTGTCCCCGCGTAGGGGAGCCCCACGTGAAAGGAGGACGCCCTGTAAGGAGAGCTGCCCATTGCCAAGGAAGGTTCAGCCTGCCCAGAAATGGCGCCGCACACACGGAGAGCTGACACAAGATGATGCAACAAAAAAACACAGATTCCCGTGCCGCTGACAACAACAGAAGCGGACAAAGAAGAACTACACAGCAAACAGACACAGAGAACAGACAACCAGATGTGGGGGGGGGGGGGGAAATAAATAAATGTTTAAAAAAAAAAAGAGAGATTAAGAAGAGAGAAAAATGACTCCAAGCGTTTTAGCCTGAAACAATTAGGAAAGAGCAGCCAATTATTGGGATGGGAAAGGCTGTGGAAGAAATGGGTTTGGGGGAGAGAGAACATGAGATCAGTTTTGGACATATTAAATTTGATATGCTGGGAAGTAGACATGGCTCAACTGATAGAGTGTCCGTTTACCATACGGAGGGTCCAGGATTCGATCCCCAGAGCCTCCTGACCTGTGTGGTAAGCTGGCCCATGCACAGTGCTGCTGCCACGCACAAGGAGTGCCGTACCATGCAGGGGTCCCCCACGTGCAAGGAGAGCCACTCCGCGTGAAAATAGCACAGCCCGTCCAGGAGTGGCACCACAGACAGAGAGAGCTGACACAGCAAGAGATGATGAAACAAAAGAGGAGACATAGTTTCCCAGAGCCACAGGATAATGCAAGCAGCTGCAGCAGAACACACAGGGAATGGACACAGCAGACAATGAGGGGGAAGGGGAGAAGAAGAAATAAAATCTTAAAAAAAAAAATTGATATGCTTACTAGACTTAGAAAGGAGATGATTAGCAGCATCTTACTATACAGGTTTGAAATTGAGGGCAGACTTCTGGGCTAGATATATAAATTTGGGACTCCTCTGCATATAAATGATAATCAGAGCACAGAAAACAGATGAAATTACTTAGGGAATGAAGATAGATAAAGGACTCTGAAACTGAGCCCTGGGGGCACTTCAATGTTTGAAGGTATGGAAAATGAGAAAGAACCAAGAAAGTGGAAGCCAACTGAAGAGCCTGTGCTTGGAGAAGAAGGGATCAACTGTTAAATGAGGTCTGAAAACTGATTATTGGATTTAGCAATGTGGAGGTTATAGATGACCTTCTAAGTTCCTTTCAAACCCTGTTGGAGGAAAATTGCTCCCAGATTTTTACAATTATAAATAACTACAAAATAAACACCTTTATGGAGTTTCATGGTAATAAAATTTCTGGACAAAAGGATATATAAACAATAACATAACTTACCAACATATACAAATGACTGCATCAGTTTAGTCAGTATAAAACTGTAGGTGTATTTTCTTTTTCTTTTTTAATTTATTCCACCCCCCCCCCCCAGTTGTCTGCTGTGTCCATTCGCTGTGTGTTCTTCTGTGACACTTCTATCCTTATCGGCAGCACCGGGAATCTGTGTTTCTTTTTGTTGCATCATCTTGTTGTGTCAGCTCTCCATGTGTGCAGTGTCATTCTTGGGCAAGCAGCACTTTCTTTCGCGCTGGGCAGCTCTCCTTATGGGGCGCACTCCTTGTGTGTGGGGCTCTCCTACACAAGGCACACCCATGCGTGGCACAGCATTCCTTGCGCGCATCAGCACTGTGCATGGGCCAGTTCCGCACGGGTCAAGGAGGCCTGGGGTTTGAACCGTGGACCTCCCATGTAGAAGGTGGACGCCCTATCCATTGGGCCAAATCCGCTTCCCTGTAGGTGTGTTTTATGAACCATCACTACATGAGAATTACCAAACTCATTAACCTTTGCAAATTTGACAGGTCAAAAAGGTAATCTTATTTTATTATACATTCCTTTAGGGCTGAAGTTGAGCATTTTTTTCATATTATTAACGTAACATTTGTCAGTTTTCTCTGTAAAACTGCCTGTACATAGACATTGCCTAATTCCATAGGAAACTACTTATCTATTTTTTTAAAGATTTATTTATTTATTTCTCTCTCCTCCTCTCCCCAGCCCGGATGTCTGTTCTCTGTGTCTCTTTTTGCTGCATCGTCTTCTTTGTCTACTTCTGTGGTTGTTAGCGGCACAGGAATCTGTGTTTCTTTCCGTTGCATCATCTTGTTGTGCCCACTCTCCATGTGGGTGGCACCATTCCTAGGCAGGCTGCACCTTCTTCCGCGCTGGGCGGCTCTCCTTACGGGGCGCACTCCTTGTGTGTGGGGCTCCCCTACGCAGGGACATCCCCGCGTGGCACGGCACTCCCTGCGCCATCAGCACTGCGCATGGGCCAGCTCCACACAGGTCAAGGAGGCCCAGGGATTGAACCGCGGACCTCCCACGTGGTAGATGGATGCCCTAACCATTGGGCCAAGTTCGCTTCTCACTTATCTATTGATTTACAACATTTTCTGTATATTAATGTTATCCCTTTTAGTTTTTTTTCTTTCTTTAAATTACTAAGCTTATATCCTGGCTGGACTAGCAGAGAAGCAAAGAAAAACAGAACTGTATCAGAGTATTTAAGCTTTTGGTTTTGGTACTGTTTCCATGCTCCATCTTCATACATGATCTTCTCCTCCTCTCTGCTGTCTCTTTCACGTGAGCTCAATCTCACTATACCATCTGTAATTCCTCTGTCAATGTGAGTGTACAAGCTGACAGACTGGGCAGGTGGTGTCCTTTATGTATACCTACCCCAAGCCTCCAAGTGCATACCTTTATGAAAGGTTTATGTTAGGGTAGTGAGTTCCTGCTGATCAAAATCCAGTATATTTAACTATGTGCTTATCACATAGTAGGTACTCACAAATAAATAATAATTATGGAATGAACAAAAGGAACTCCCCTCAAGTTAAAAAGGTGGTAGTTTTTAAGGCAATAAAAGAACAAAAGAAAGAAAAAATAAGACAAAAAAAAAAAGAACAAAATAATAATCCCCTGATTATCCAAGGTTTTGCCTCGGAAAGTTACTTCTAACATGATGATTTAATTAAAATCAGTGAGTAACAAGCATACAATGAAATATATGCTTTAAAACAATACTACAGAGAATAATACTACATTCTCATAGAAACTATCCCATGCTGCTGTCAGGCCCCATCCACAGTACTACATCGGTCAACCCATATTATGTTCTGTTTTCTTTGCTACCCAGTGATAAAATTACACTGTCTTCATAAGAACTTTCCTTATTCCTCTGAGGATTAAAAAATCCTGTAAAGTTTTTATAAGTTGTAGCATCCTTTTCTTAAGTTACAATAATTATATGCCATATTCCAAATAATGCACGATGATTTCTCTCATCTGCCTAATTATTTTATTACTTTTAATTCCTGTCCTAAAAACACCCACCATTTTGATGGTCCTTTTGAATTCAGATACACTGTGGGCTAATGATTCATGGAATCCACATGGCAAATAAAGGGGAGACTTAGATTACAACTGAGGGAAATGAATCAGTAAGTGAGAAAAAATTTGTATCAGTAATAACTAGAGTGGTGACTAAAAATATAAGAATAGGGCAATGGGCTTTCTTGTGCTTTATACCACACTTGGCAACAAACAGGTAGAATATGGAAATAAAAAATAACAACTGCATTATAATTTGGCAAATAAAAATGGGATCAAAGTTTCATAATACTCCAATTTTTGTTCTTCAGGTAAGGAGAAAGAAGCTGAAAGGAGCAAACAGGTAGTCAGATATTCCTGGAAAAAGTAACTGTACCATAAGTCTGAAGGGGTTAGGAAGGCAAGCATGGAGGCAACCCAAGTAACACAAGGGGGAAATGATCATGCTATAGAATGTATACCTACATACTAAAATTCTGCAAACTTGAATGTTAAATAAGGGATGGCTGGAGTCAGGAGATTTTTTATCATACAATATTTTGGTTGTAATGGGATTTGATCTCTGTTTTCGTCTTTGTCAATCTAGGATTGTATTTTCCTTTCCACTGCATGCTCAGACTTTGATAAAGCAGTCTCATTCAGCAGCTTAAACCAAGGGGGATTTTGACTAAAAAAAAACAAACTGCCTTCAAAAGTAATACAGAAACAAACAATAAAAAGAATAAAGGGGAAAAAAAAGTAATACAAAATTGGAAGTGTTATCATCTCTCTAACAATACAATTAACCCAACATTATCAGGGAGCTCCAGGGCAATATCAAGGACCTACATAAACTCAGTCTCAGTACTTACTGAAACAAAAGTGAAGCAGAGGCCAGCTCCCCTTTGTGCCAGCTGCTCGGTGTCAAGTCGAGGTTTTGCTAGCATCACTGACATCAAGGTTGGCAGAGCAGATTGCTCCTCTGATGCCTCCTTTGCAGCACTGCCATCTAAACCATAAACGGGCTGCTCTACTCGTCTCTGGAAAATATAAAAAAAAAATAAAAACAAATTACATAAGATAACCTGGGTGTTGCCAAAATACACAAGATTAAAACATAGTTGTCAAATATAAAATAAATTATTTTTCTAAAACCCTCTCTGAAAAGAGTTATAAAGAACATTATGCTATCCTTAGATAATAATAGCCTATCTATAATATTTTATTCAATCGCCACAAAATTACATTTTAATAATTCCACATTTACGTAACTCTGAATTTATAAATTGCTGTGTAGAGTTCAACAAATGAACTTCACAAAACCTTCAATTCTATACAGGAAATGTTATTTCTATTCTGAAAGTAAATGAAGATTAAAACATTTATGCTATGTCTTTACAGTCAGGACTTATTTAACTCTCAATTCTATGCTTGCTACATTATACTCAGATGAAAAATCTAAAATAAATACAAGCAAAACAAGTTCCACCATGTATGAAAGGAATAATATACCGCAATCACATATGATATATTCCCGAAATATAAAGATGGTTCATTATTAGCAAATCTACTAATACACTTCATTACATTAATACTGGAGGAGGAGATCATAATTCTTTCCTACAGATGGCAAAATGGATTTGTACATTGCTGGGTAACTTTTAAGAAACTGAATATATCCACCTTTAATACAACCAAGAGTCTTTTTCAGAAACCAATTTAGTATCAAAATTAATGGTCCAACAAGAAGACCCTTTCATTAAAATTAGGAACCAGATAAGGATACCACATTAATACCACCATTATACAATATTATACAATGTGATAAAGGAAAAAGTATGAGACAAAACATGGGAAAATAGTAGAAAGTGTCATTTTTGGATGATATAACTATTCACAGAGGAAACAAAGCAAATCAACTGCAAAACTACTATAACAAATAATTAAGATATATATTAATTTAAGTTAAAAGTTAAGATGGTCAATTATAAAATAAATATACAGAAAATCAATAACTTCCCCGTATGTCAACAATTGATTATATAATTGGTTAAAACATGTAATGAAAGAAGAAAAAGGATATTAAAAATAAAAAACTATTAAAGCAGGACAACTAAGAAGATGGTGGCAGATTAAGAAGCTCCTAGAGGGAAGCAGATTTGGTTCAACTGATAGAGCATCTGCCTACCATATGGGAGGTCCAGGGTTCAAACCCAGGGCCTCCTGACCCATGTGGTGAGCTGACCCACATGCAGTGCTGATGTGCGCAAGGAGTGCCGTGCCACATAGGAGTGTCCACCGCGTAGGAGAGCCCACACACAAGGAATGCACCCCGTAAGGAGAGCCGCCCCACGTGAAAAAACGTGCAGCCTGCCCAGGAGGGCACTGCACACACACGGAGAGGTGATGCAGCAAGATGACGCAACAAAAAGAGACACAGATTCCTGGTGCCACTGACAAGAATACAAGCGGACACGACGAATGGACACAAAGAACAGACAATGGGGAGGGGGAGAAAAATAAAGAAAAAATAAATCTTTGGAAAAAAAAAAGGCGCTCCTAGAGTCAGCTCGTGCTACAGGGCATTTAGTAATCACCCAAAGCTATCTAAAGCACCTGTCTGGGGCTCCAGGATACCAGAAGAGCATCTTACAATATCCTCAGAAGAATGTAGGGGAGACTGCCCATCTGCAGGGAAGATTCCTAAGTAAAACACTCCATGCCACAGAGGCCAGGGCCCATCCTCCACTGGTGGCACAAGCCACTACAGGAGCTATTCCGCTGATGGAATTGGAAGGTCCCCTTCCCGAAAATGGGGGAGGAAGAGACAGCTGGGCACCAACTTCAGCTCCTGGTTAGTAATCTCGGCGGGTTGAAGTATAATCCTAAAAACAGCTAAAGTTTGAACCTGTCCTCTGCCCCTGGCACGAGAGGAAGCAGGGCAGACTAAAAATCAGTGCTGATGGGGACTGACTTCTTCCCATCCAGATCAGATTGCAGCTCTACCCTAAGCCCCAGCCCCACCACCAGCAGGGAGGAAGCTGGGGAGACCTGCGCCAGCCTCTCTGTGAAACTAGAGGCCACACGGCAGAGGCTGGTGATCATCCTACTCTGGTGGCGCAAGCAGCCCCAGGAGCTAGTCTGTGGCTGTAATTGGAAGCTCAAATTTCCCAAAAACAGGGGAAGAAGAAACAGTTGGCCGCCAATTTCAGCTACTGATTAGTAAATAAGGCTGGCTAAAGTATAATCCTAAGAAGAGCTAAAGTTTGAACCTGACCAAGTCGGAAAGAGGCCAGGAGCCACCATTTTGACCCCATCCCCTGCAAAAGGGGAAGCCAGGCTGACCAAAAATCACAGTGATGGCAGAAATTGGCTTCTTTCACCCAAATCAGCCTGCAGCCCTAGCCTAGGCTTCAGCCCCACCTCTTAGCAGGGAGGAAGCTGGCAGCCTGGCACTAGCCTCTCCAGGTAACTACAGGTACATTTGACTGGCATTAGCTGAATAAGTCGGAAATCTACAGGGGCAACTGCAGTCATTTTGACCTGCTCAGCAGATTGCTGCCCACATCTGCAGCTCCATCCCCGCCCTGGGCAGGGGAGAAAGGGACGTGAAGTTTCATCAGTCTCTCTGGGCAACTACAGTCTAGGCCTACACGACTTGGATTATTTTACACAGTTGTGGCCCTGTCCCTACCCCTGGCAAAGGAGAAAGTTGGGAGAAGCTTCATCAGTTCCTGGGGCAATGAGGGCAGCTTGGGCCTCCATAGCTTATAGCACCAACTACATTCTTGACTTCTACTGCACAACCAGCAAGGGAGAAAGAGTAAGAAAGCTATAAGCTAAAGAGAGAAACTACACCCAGAATAAATACTCTAGTAAGCCAGAGCCAAAATATCAACAAAAAATTAACAATCCACATCAAAAAAAGAGGAAGATATGGCCCAGTTAAAGGAACAAGATAAGCCTCCAGATAACATAAAGGAGTTGAGACAACTAATCACAGATGCTCAAATAATCTTAATAAATTCAATGAAACGGGTGAAGAGATTACGGATATTAAGAAAACATTGGATGAGCACAAAGAAGAATGTGAAAGCATACATAGAAAAACAGCAGACTTAAGGGAATGAAAGGCACAATAAATAAATTAAAAATACACTGCAATCATGTAATAGCAGATTTGAGGAGGGAGAAGAAAGGATCAGAGAGCTTGAAGAAACAGCCTCTGAAAGCGAACATACAAAAAGAACAGATGAAGAATAGAAAAAATTGAAAAAGGTCTCTGGAACTAAATGACAGCAAGAGACGTGCAAACATATGTGTCATGGGTGTCCCAGAAAGAGAAGAGGAGGGAAAAAGGGCAGAAAGGATATTTGAAAAAATGATAGAAAATTTCCCAACCCAATTGAAGGACACAGATATCCATGTCCAAGAAGCACAATATACTTCCATCTGAATAAATCCAAATAGATCAACTCCAAGACACATATTAATCAGAATATCAAATGCCAAATACAAGCTGAGAATTCTTGAGAACAGCAAGAGAAAAGCAATGCATAACATATAAGGGATACCCAATAAGATTAAATGATGATTTCTCATCAACAACATGGAGGAGTCAAGAAGACATTGGTGGTATGATACATTTAAGACACTGCAAGAGAAAAACTTCCAGCCAAGAATCTTATACCCGAGAAGACTGTTTTTCAAAAATGAGGGTGAGTTTAGAATATTCACAGATAAACAGAAACTGAGAGAGTCTGTAATCAAGAGACCGGCTTTGCAAGAAATACTAAAGGGTGTGCTAGAGCCTGAAAAGAAAAGACAGGAGAGAGAGGCCTGGAAGAAAGTCTAGAAATAAAGATTGTATCAATAAAAGTAACTAAAAGTGTCAAAAGAGTGGTGAAAATAGGACAGATAAAACCCAAATATTCAGGTATAAACTTACCAATGATATAAAGCACTTATATTCATAAAGCTACAACTTATTGTTAAAAGGAAGCAAAAAAGACCTAAATAATTGGAAATCTAAAAATCATTAAGATATCAAATCTACTCAAATTGATATACAGATGCAATGCAATCCGAATAAAAATTCCACAAGTATTTTTTAGATAAATGGAAAACACAACTATCAAATTTATTTGGAAAGGTAAGTGGTACTGAATAGCCAGAAACATCTTAAAAAGGAAAAGTGAAGCTGGAGGACTCTCATTTCCAGACTTTAAATCCTATTACCTAGCTACAGTGGTGAAAAACAGCATCATACTGGCATAAAAACAGACACATGAAACCAAACTGATGGTTCACAAACAGACCAACAGAACCAAACTGATGGTTAAGAAACAGACCCTCACATTTATGGTCAAGGGATTTTTGACTAGCCTGTCAAACTCACCCAGCTGGGCAGAACAGTCCATTCAACAAATGGTGCTGAGAGAATTGGATATCCATAGCCAAAGGAAGGAAAAGAGAATTCCTATCTCACACCTTATGGAAAAATTAACTCAAAACGGATCAAAAAATTAAATATAAAAGCAAGAATCATAAAGCTTTGGAAGAAAATGTAGGAAAATATCTTCAAGACCTGGTGGTAGGTGGTGGATTCTAAAAGGAAATAAGAGGAGGACTGAGATGGACTACGGATGTTTAATGTATGAAGACGTTTTAAGGAAGGGGATTTGGCTCAACTAATAGAGCATCTGCCTACCATATGGGAGGTCTGGGGTTCAAACCCAGGGCCTCCTGACCTGTGTGGTAAGCTGGCCCACATGCAGTGCTAATGTGTGCCAGGACTGCCATACCATGCAGGGATGTCCCCCGCATAGGGGAGCCCTATGCACAAGGAGTGCGCCCTGCAAGGAGCCGCCCCACGTGAAAAAAGCAGAGCCTGCCCAGGAGTGGTACCGCACACACAGAAAGCTGACACACCAAGATGACGCAACCAAAAAAGACATACAGATTCCCAGTGCCACTAAGAATGCAAGTGAACACAGAAGAAGAACACATAGCAAACGGATACAGAAAACAGAAAACAGGGGATGGGGGGGTGGGGGGTGTAAGGAGAAATAACTTTTTTTAAAAAAAAAGGAGTTTTAATTGGCTTTATTGTAAAAGTGTGGAAATGTAGAGTTGATGATAACACATTAGTAAAACAGCTGGTTTATAAATGGGAATGTAGCTGAAAATGGTAGTCTAGGGATATAAATGCCAAATGATAGAAAGCTACAGAATAATCTAGGAAATAAATAGCACAGTAAACTCAGAGGTGGATGAGAATTGTGGTTGATGGTACAGATGCAAGAGTGTCCTCTGTGAGCTAGAGCAGATGTACATCACTGTTGCAGGGTGGTGAGAATGTAGAGAAGCAGGGAGAAATACAACTGGAGTGACCTACAGATTGTGGTTAACAGTAATAATGTAATATTCATGCATCTATGCCAAAGATAAAGTGTTGACAACAGGGGAATACGTAAAAAGTGTGCCAAATATACGCTATGAACTTGGTAATAATCCGATGATATTATCTTACAATCTGTAACAAATGTTCTACCACAATGTGATGTGTTGATAAAGGGGTGTTGTTTGGGAATTCTGCACATGTGCATGACTCTTCTGTAAGTTTACAACTTCTGTCCTAAAAATATATTTTAAAAAAATAATAATAGGATGGAATGGAGAAAAATACACCAAATATAAGATAAGGACTATAGTTAAAGATTTTGACAATATTCTTTCAAAACTGTAACATATGCAAGGTGTGGTGGTTGGTTGATGTAGGGAACTCCTGTACGATGTTATGTGTATTTGCTTTATAAGTTCACAACTTTTATTATACACTTGTTTACGTATATTCATGTATAAATGATATAAAAATAATAATAGGGTGGGCTGGGGGAAAATACTTTGGTTAGTAGTAATGTTTTGATGATGCTCTTTCATCATTAGTTAAAAATTTTTCACAACAACGCATGGTATTGGTGGTAGGGTGAGGTATGAGAGCCTTGTATGATGTTATACTTGTTTTGTAAGTTCACAACTACTACTATACACTCATTGTTTATGTATGATTATGGATGAGTGATAGACTTCAGTTAATTTTTTTTAAAAAGAAAAAATATATTAAACACTTGGGAATAAGCTTAATAAGAAACATGTATGGTATGTTCGAAGAAAAACTATACAGTTTCACTGAAGGCAGTAAAAGATAACCTAAATTAAATAGTGATACATACCATATTCCTGTACTCTAATTGTAAAGATATCAAATTTCTCAAAAGTCCAATGCTTGGGGTTTTTAGGGCTTTTGTATTTGACTTTGTTTTTGCAAGGGGGAGTGTTGTGGTGGGAGTAGTCATACAGGATCTTTCTTACTCTCTTTTGGGTGCTTTTCTAGAATCTAACAATTTAATTCTGAGGTTTACTTAAATCAAAATTAGCTACATCATTTTTGATAAATACCAGGGCCATTTGATCAGATAACAAACATACTATAAAGCTATATTAAAACTATAATATAAGTATAGGAGGGACAGAGCGATCAATGACATAGAAAAAAGAAGACAGTAACAGAACCATATACATATGGACACATAATCTGAGATTAAGGTACATTTCATATTAGTGAGAATTTATTCCAAAGGTGGTAAGACATCTGCACAATTTAGAAAAAAAAACTAAAACGTGGACTCCTACCTTATACCATATATAAAAAGCTTAAGAAAAAAATATTAAAAACATTTTTTAAGGTACTAGGTACTGGAGATTAAACCTGGGTGGGACCTAATATGTGGGAAGCTGGCACTCAACCACCAAGCCACATCAGTGTCCCTGAGTTGTTTTGGGTTTTTTTTGGTTTTGTTTTGTTTTTTTTAAACTCCCATTACTTTATTTTTTTTTAACACTTTTGTAATTAAAGTTAATAGATCACAAAGAACATAACATTAAAAAACATAAGAGATTCCCATATAACCCACTCCCCACTCCCCCACCCCCATTATTTTTGTAAATTGTGTATTTTTTTTGAAGATATACACATCTCAAAAAATGTTACATCAGAGGTGGCGGACTTGGCCTAATGGTTAGGGCATCCATCTACCACATGGGAGGTCCATGGTTCAAACCCTGGGCTTCCTTGACCCGTGTGGAGCTGGCCCATGCGCAGTGCTGATGCGAGCAAGGAGTGCCCTGCCACGCAGGGGTGTCCCCCGCGTAGGGGAGCCCCACGCGCAAGGAGTGCACCCCATAAGGAGAGCCGCCCTACACGAAAGAAAGTGCAGCCTGCCCAGGAATGGTGCCACACACGTGGAGAGCTGACACAACAAGATGACGCAACAAAAAGAAACACAGATTCCCATGCCACTGACAAGAATAGAAGCAGACAAAGACGACACAACAGATAGACACAGAGAACAGACAACTGGGGTGAGGGGGGGAAGGGGAGGAAAACAAATCTTTAAAAAAAAAATGTTACATTAAAAAACATAAGAGCTTCCCATATACCCCCCACCCCCCAACCCACTCCTCCCACACCAACAACCTCCCCCATCACTGTGGCACACTCATTGGACTCGGTGAACATATTTTGGAGCACTGCTGCACCACGCGGATAATAGTTTACCCTGTAGTTCACACTCTTCCCCCAGTACATTCAGTGGGTTATGGCAGGATATATAAAGTCCAGCATCTGACCCTGCAGTATCATTTAGGACAACTCAAAGTCCCAAAAATGCCCCCACATCACATCTCTTCTTCCCTATCCCTGCCCTCAGCAATGAATGTGGCCACTTTCTCCACCTCAATGCTACAATTTCTTCTATTACTAGTCACAATAGTTTTATAGTAGAATATTAGTAAGTCCACTCTAATCCATATTTTATTCCTCCATTCTGTGGACCCTGGGACGGTGATGTCCACTCCACCTCTAGATCAAGAGGGGCTTAGATTCCACATGGATGACTAAATTGTTGTGGTTTTTTTTGCTTGTTTGTTTTTTCTTAGCAGGCACACAGAAACCAAACCCAGGACCTCCCATGTAAGAAGCAAGTGCTCAACCACTTGAGCCAAATCTACTCCCCTAAATGTTTTTTTTACTACTTTCCAGTGATGAAGAGCTTTTTAAACATGATATTAAAATAAAAAATGGAGCAGATATGGCTCAAGCAACTGAATGCCTGCCTCCCACAAGGGAGTTGCCAGGTTTGGTTCCCAGTGCCTCCTGAAGAAAACATACAAACAAGGAACAAACAAGGAGCAAAATCAACAAGCAGACAACAAGCAAAAACAAACAAGCACTGAGGAGCTGATGTGGCTCAAGCAGTTGAGTGCCCACCTCCCACATGGGAGATCTTGGGTTTGGTTCCAATGCCTCCTAAAGAAAAAACAAACAAACAACAAGCAAAAACAAAACGAGCAAACAGCAAGCAAAGAGACAAGGGAGACAACTCAGGGGAGCTGATATGTCTCTGTGGTTGAGTGCTGGCCTCCCACATACAAGGTCTCAGTACCTCAAAAATACAACAAAAAAACCTATGAACCGAATGTACAACTATGTAATTATACCAAATATCACTGAGTGTATACTTTGAACGAACTGTATGCTTTATTAATATGTATCAATAAAATTGATGTGTAAAAAGGAAGAAAAAGAAAAAGAAAAAACATAAACCAACATCTAAGAATAACACAAAGCCCATACATCACAAAGGAAAACATTGATAAATTAGACTTCATCAAAATTTCTGACTTCTGAATGGTAAAAATCAATATAAAGTTAAAAGAGAAAATTAAAAACAGGCAAAAATATTTATAATATAAATGACAAAGATATGACAATCTTAATAAAATTTAGTCCTTTTACCCATCAGTAAGAAAATGCTAACATTCCAATATAGAAATATGCAAAAGACCAGAAAAAAATATTAAAAGAGAAATCCAAAAGGCCATTAAATGTATGAAAAGATGTTTAATACCACTAATGAAGAAATGCAAGTTAAAACAAGATTATTTTTCTCCTAATATACTGGCAAAGATTACAATGATAAAACTTGATATTAGCTGGCACTTTCAAACTTCCTATAACATTCTAGCAATTTATGTGATAACCTTTTAAAATAACCATACCCTTAGACTCAGGAATTATACTTTGGCAATTTATCCAAAGGAAAAAAAGAACAGATTTATGCACAAGGACATTCATTATAAAATACAAAAATGTTTATAGGATATTGGCTAAATAAATTAATATAATGGAAATGGGGAAACTCAATTATATAAACACACATGTACATATCCAGAAAAAGTCTAGAAATACTTACTCACAAAATTCTTTGACAGTAGTTCTTTTGGAGGGAACTTTCTATTTTACTATTTTGAATTGTTGAACTCTCATAATCAGAATGTATCTCTTTATTAGGAAAAACTATTTAACAATTTCATTTTAGAAAATAAACCAACCAAATGATCTTGACAAAGGAATTCAGTTTGTGAATCTATAAGTAGAGTCCTCTTAAAATCAATACTCCCAACCCCTCCAAATCCAACAGTTTAAATTCAGGCTCTAGAACACCTGTGATACCCATTCATAACAATATTCGCTCTTTGTGGGAGAATATATCTCTAAAAGCTAAAACTAAACCAGAAGAATAATGCTGCAATACTAAAGTTATTCATTTTGCCATGAATTCAATAAATACTTGCCAAACGTTAGAAGATTGTCAACTATTTCTGGAAATAAGGCAGATCAGGGTATCTGTACCAAACTTCTCTTGGGGGAAAAACTATAAAGGTGGTATAAAATATTTTAAAAGACACCAAAGGCATCAAAAAGTTGGTAAGATAAATCTGTCAGTGCAAAATCTAAAAGAAATTATAAACACAAGACAGGTAAATGAAGCACAAAGTCACAGCTGCCCTAAAGGCACCTGCAGATCTTGAATTTCCATTTCCAGGGCACCACTGTGCCAAGGAGTTGAGTCAAAAGCCAAGGCCCCTCCAGGGTAGAGGGTTCAATAGGAAACCCTTCACATTTCAACCTAGGCCTTCAAAGAGCTATACCCTTAAAGAAAGGATAAAGCAGAAGAAAACTTGCCCCAACTCCCAGGGGACTAACAAGGAAGTTGCCTTGGCAGTTGAGGGGAAGGAAGGGAGATGTTCTCTTAAGAAATGTTAACGCAATACAAATGAATATTGCCTGGGTGGCTAAAACAAAATGCTATCCATTAATTAATTTAGTAATTTAAAGGAATAACGCAGTGGTGGAATCTCTAAGCATTTGGCAGAAGTAAATACAAATTCTCCCTGAAGGAAGGCACCTTCATCCTAGGCCTCAAAGAAACCTCACAAATAATATTTCAAAAAAAATGAAAAGAGAAGGAAAAAAAAAGAAAAAATAAACGGTAATATTAAAAAAAGACAATGAGCAGTACACAATAAAAAAAAATGAAACATAAAAGAAATAAAGCTCTGAGCTACTAGGAGAAACAGGAGACAGCAGAAACATACTCACAAAAACTCCAGACAGCAAAATTATCAGACAGATTATAAAACAACTATGTCTACTATGTTTAAAAAATAAATCAAAGATGAGCTTGAAAATATTTGCAGGGAACATAAACCTAAAACAGAGAAACATCAAGAAAAAAAAAACAACCAAAAAAGTGGTCCAGCTGAATTGAAAAAGAACCAAATAGAAATAAAAAAACACAATAACCAAAATTAAGAGTTCAATGGGGTTAACAACAAATTAGACACAACTAAGCAGAGAACTTGAGACTGAAAAACCAGCAAAATGAAATAATTCTGAATGGAGCATACAGAGACAGAAAGAAAATACAAAAAGAAGTTAAGAGGTATAGCAATAAGAGAAGAGATGGCTGCTCTGACATATATTTAACTGTAATTTCATAAGGGGAGAAGAAAGAGAACAGAACAGAGACAATAGTTGAAGAGACAATGACTAACTGGTAAAAGGCACCAACCCACAGATTCCAGAAGCCCAACCTATCCCAAGGAGGAAAAATAAAAAGACACATCATAGTGAACAGCAGAACATGAGAAATGAAAATTTTAAAAGTAGCCAAGGAAAAACAACAGGTAAATGAAAGGTGATTTCTCCAGCTTCAATATATTTTAAAAAAAGGCAATCCAGAAATGTACACAGCAAAACTACCTTTCAAAAATAAAAGTCTGCTGCTAAGGTTTCCACAATAGACACAGGAAAAAGAAGTCCTCATGCTTTCTGTCTGTCTGATTGTGGCAGCCAAGACTGAATGGGGGAATACAGGAAATCCCAAACATGGGAGAGGGGAAATAATCTTTGCTGCTCAGAAATGAATTTAATAACAGCACGTAGCCACAAGGAGTCTGAGGATTGGATTTACGTGAGAACTGTTGGACAACGATTTCCCTACATGCCTTCTGGTAAAGCTGCAACAATTTTGAAAGGTTAAAAAAAGGAAACAGGATTAAAAGCAAGCTGGTAGAAGGGGGGTGGGGAGTATATGGGGACATCTTATATTTTTTGAATGTAACATTAAAAATAAAAAATAAAAAGAGAAGGGGAAAAAAAAAGCAAGCCAGTGGTTCTTCCTTTGGAAAACAAAAACAAAAACAAAAACAAAAAAACCCTCAGTATTTAGTATTCAGAACTTGAAAGGCTCTAAATCTCCTGAAGATTCAACCCTCAACCTTCTGGGATCTTTGAAGATCACAGCAAATGATTTACTGACAGTAAGCTTCAACCTCCACCCATATAAAACAGTTTTTAGTTGTTAAAAAAAAAAAAGGGGCAAAATAATTTCAGCAAACAAAACCCTAGAGAGTTAACCTTCAGCAAATATACATGAAAGTAAATAAAAAGATGGTATGTTTAAATCTAAATAGCAATAATTATTCAAAATGCAAATAGATTAAATGTTGACATTAAAAGGTAGATTTTTAGAGTAGATATATAAATATTTATAAGAGATATAGTGAGACATAAAATGAGAAGTAAAAGAAGGGAAATATTTATATCATATAAATACCAAACAAAAGAAAAATGGTTTGGATATATTAAATATAAAATAAACTACATTTAAACCAAAAAACATTATAAAAGAAGAGCATCACATAATTAATAATAATAGTTTATTTCATCAGGATAATACATCAAATCTTTTTTTATATTTTTTGTTTTTGTTTTTTTATTTACTATAACAAGTTTTAATTTGTATGTACCTAATAACATAGCCTCAAGATATATTTTAATCTATATTAGTACTATACTTGATAGATGTATATCCAAGAGACTTAAATCTTTGGGCTGTCCATGTGCGAGGTGGGCCCTGAATCTTAGCAGAGTTGCAACACATATACTCCAGTTCATTGGATTCACCCAGGACAATAAGGCGATGATGATGAACAATACTCATTTCAAGGAACAGAGAGAGTCTGCAACCGCAAACAAGATAGTTCCATTCATCTGCCCCATAGGAGCTAAGCCCTCTTTCAATTAGAGGCAGAATAGGCATCAGCATCCCAAAATCCTCGAGATTGGGGAATAAACAATGGACTAAAGTAGACTTTCTACTATTCTACTACAGACTTACTGTTATTCTAGCAATGGAAGAACTTTGATCATGATGTGGAGGCAGTGGCCACCGGAGGTTCTAAGGGGAGGAAAAAATAAGCATAATGGGGGCATTTTTTTGGACACTAGAATTGTCCTGCAAGGCGCTGCAATGACAGATACAGGCCATTATATATTTTGTCATAACTCAAAATTGCGTGGGAGACAGTGTAAACTATAATGTAAACTATAATCCACGGTTAGTGGCAACGCTTCAATGTATATTCATCAATTGTAATAAATGTACCACATTAATGAAGGTTGCTGTTAATGTGGGAAAGTATGGGAGGGGGAGGGAGTGGGGTATATGGGAATCCCCTATATTTTTTTATGTAACCTAAAGTTTCCTTAAAATAAATAGTTAAAAAAACAAAGATATATAAATCTAAAGTTAACACAAATACATAAGGAAACAGACAACTCCCACAATCATAACAAGAGACTTAAATATACCTCTCATAGTAAAGGATAGAATAACCTAAAATCAAAATGTAAAGGATTTCAACATGATTAACAAAATTGCCTCAATGGCAAAACTAAACCAATTTTCTTAGGAAGATATATATGGATGGTGAAACTATAAGGAAAAGCAAATGATTATCACAAAAATTTGAATAGTGGCTACCTTTCAAATCGAGGGAAGAAAGGAGTGTAATCAGGACAGAGCATATAGGTTTCCAGGGTGCTGGAAATATTTTTTTTCTTGACCTAAGTGGTGATTACAAGGATGTTACCTTTATAATGATTTTCTGGAAACTTTTTTGTAAAGTGCCAGATATTAATTATAGGCTCTCAAGGCCACATAACAGCTCTGTCATATATTCTTTGTTTACAATCCTTTAAAAAGTTAAAAATAAAAAAGCTCATAGGCCATGGGCTGTAGTTTATCAAATCCTAAGTTTAAAAAAAGTTCATATTTTATGTACATTTTTGTATCTTGTTACATTTGACAATAAAAGTATCAAAGAATGGCTTAGGGGAAAAAGGTTGAAGTAATAATTATTCACCCATCTATTCTTCTCTTTCAACAAACAGGTGCTGTTTTATCTTCTTTATTTCAACTAACAGTTTTGAGTACCCATTGTGTGTCAAGCACTGTTTTGGGTACTAGAAACCAAAAATTGAAGATGACCTTATCTCTTCCATGTCAAGTGGGAAAAATTAGTTAAAATAATTACACCTTTATGTGGTGAGTACTGTAAAAGAAGAGCCCAGCAGGAAAGAAAAAAAAAAGTCCTGGCTCTCATGGGATTAACATTCTAATGGGAGAAGATGGACAATGAATTAATTATACAGTTTAAAATTAAATAGGGGGCTGCGGACTTGGCCCAGTGGTTAGGGCATCTGTCTACCACATGGGAGGTCCACAGTTCAAACCCCGGGCCTCCTTGACCCGTGTGCAGCTGGTCCATGCGCAGTGCTAATGCGCGCAAGGAGTGTCCTGCCACGCAGGGGTGTCCCCCGCGTAGGGGAGCCCCACGCACAAGGAGTGCGCCCCGTAAGGAGAGCCACCCAGCGCGAAAGAAAGTGCAGCCTGCCCAGGAATGGCGCAGCCCACACGGAGAAATGACACAACATGACACAGACAAAGAAGATGCAGCAAATAGACACAGAGAACAGACAACCGGGGTGGGGGGGAGGGGAGAGAAAAAAATAAATAAATAAAATCTTAAAAAAAAAAAATTAAATAGGGGAAGCAGTTGTGGCTCAAGTGATAGCGCTTCCGCCCACCACATGGGAGGACCCAGGTTTGATCCCTGGGGCCTCCTAGTGAAAAAAGAAGATAAAGCAGGCCCATGCGGAAAACACAAGTGTCTCCATGGTAAGCCAGTGCCTGCCCAAGTGAGTTATGCAGTAAGATGATGACACATCGAAAGACAGACAAGGGAGAGTCAAGGTGAAGTGCAGCAGAAACCAGGAACTGAGGTGGTACAATTGACAGGGAACCTCATTCCACATCAGGGGTCTCCAGGATCAAATCCCAGTGAATCCTACAGGGAGAAAAGGAGAAGGCAACACAGACAGCAAAAACAGCAAGGAGGGAGGAGGGGAAAGGGGGAAAATAAACAAATCAATCTTTTTTTTTTTTTAATCAAATACATTAGGAAGCAGATGTGGCTCAAGTGACTGAGCTCCCGCCTACCATATGGGAGGACCCAGGTTTGGGACCCAGTGCCTCCTGGAAAAGATGAGCAAGACAGTGAGCTCAAGCGACAGGCTGACATGGAGAGGTGATGCAACAAGATGACACAACAGACACAGAGAGGAAACTCAATAAGAGAGAAAACAAAACAGCAAGCAGAGATAGCTCAAGTGTTTGAGCACCTCTCTCCCACATGGTGCCTCCTAAAGAGAAAATGAGCAGACACAGAGAACACACAGTGAATGGACACAGAAAGCAGACAGCAAGTGCAAACAACAAAGGGCTGGGAGGGGTGGAGAATAAATAAATAAAATAAATCTTAAAAAAAAATTAAACAGATTAAATGAAAAATATACTAAAATTGTACCACACAGCAATGACAATGAGTGATTTACAACACATAATAATATGGATGAATCTTACGCAAGTAATGTTGAACAAAAGAAGCCAGACATAACAGTACATACTATATGTCTTCTTTTATGCAAAGTACAGAAATAGAAAAAACTCATCCATGCTATTAGTAGTCAGGGTACTCCTACTGCTAGTGTCGAGGAAGCTAATGACTGGAAGTGATCACAAGGGGGACTCCTCTGCAGAGCCGGTAATTTTTGTTTCTTGTGCTAGTCACCAAGGAATGTACAGTCTGTGAAAATGCATTAAGCTATAGACTTAAATGTGCAATCTTCTATATTTACAAATACGAATCAATAAAAAATTTTCAGTAGCTATAAAAATTAAATATATACTCCAGGTGGTGATAACTTAGAATTAAAATAAAGCAGAATTAGGGGAAAAGTGATAAGGAGCCAGGGACTACTATTTTAGAAAAGTTGGCCAAGAGAGACCTCTCTCATAAGGTAATTTCTGAGCAACAAACTGATGAAGAGATTGTAAGTCACACCATTATTTAGGAAAAGAATACTCTTGGAAGAAGGAAAATCAAAGACAAAAGCCTTAAAGCTAAAGGGTATTTTCCAGTGTTTTGAAGGAACTGCAAGGAGACCATTGTGGCTGGAGTGCCATGAAGGAGAGGGAAAGCAGTAGATGTCACAATCAGGACGCGGGTATGAAGAGGGAGCAGAGACCACATAGGGGCCTCTAGGCCATGTAAGGAGTTAGGTATAGAAAATCCAAGAACAATTTTGAAAAGAAGAATACCAGGACCTACCTTAGCTTTTTAACAGAAATGCTTTGGCTACTGTATATACTGTATATATATGTATACAGCGAAGAGGTGGGATAGGGCAGAAACAAGGAAATTATTTCGGAAAATTAACGCAGAAAACCAGAGGAAGAAAAAAGTAGTTGGATTCTGATACATTTTAAAGGAAAAGGAACAGGACTTACCAGTGGATTAGACTGAGGGCATGAAGTTTTGGCCTGAAAAATTAGAAGAAGGAAACTGTCATTTATCATGACAGGGAAGACTGCAAGAAGAACAGGATTTTGGTATTTGGTAGTGTGCTGGTGCTAGTGGTAGTGAAGAGGGATTAAGAATTCTTTTTTGGATATGTGGTAAAACTCAAGTTGTCTATTAGCTATATAAGTGGAAATATCAAGAAGGGGGTATATACAATTATCACAGAAATACGGTACATATTTGTAAGCATGTAAAGGGCTGGCAAATACATTCGCCCTAAAAGAAAGAGCATATGGATACTGATGCAAGTAGCATGGCAGATTTGGGGTAGGAAGGTAGAAATTTTCTTACTTTTATTCTCAGTAAACTAAAAAGCAAGGCCGTCACAGTTGAGATAGTAAAGGGCAAAAGGTGCTACAGGAGGCTTGCAGGAAAAAAGAAAGTACGAAATAATCATCTAGGAAAGATAGCTGAGGAAAGGGAGCTGACAAGCGAATACAATAGGTCTGACAGGCAGCAAGGGGTGCACGTGAAGTTAGTGGTCATGAATTAAAGTGATATCAGTCAGCATGGATGTGCGTCTGTGTGTGTATCTTCTGCTTAGAGGCAGGCAAAGGGTGGATTTAACCAGAGTTGGATTTTTTTTTCCCCAAGCAAGTATGGTAAGAGAGAATGGGGCAAGGAAACTGAGGACTAACACAAATTAGTGATTATAATAATGAACCATAGAATCTAAGATGGGTAGTGATCAAAAGCTTCTTGTTGCAATGGAAAAAGGAAAATAAGGTTTCATTCCTGTTCCAACACTTAATAAATCTGCATAGTGAAGCTGAGGCCCAGTCACCATTCATATAGCTGGCAGAAACTGATTACATCTCTTGTTCTTCAGGTAGACTCAATTTTAACTGACAAACAAGAGATGGATGGTCACTATTAAAAACCAAATGAAAAAATATTTCAGGAAGAGTGATAAACAACACTGAAAAATTCTACAGAACAGGTTTACCCTAAATAGATAATTCTGAAATCTCATTTTTTAAGCTTTAATTGGTTTAAAGCTTAATAAAAATAGACATAAGCCTCCTTGACAGTTATCTAACAAAACTGAACATAGCAAAATAGATCTAGACATTAAATATTTCTAACATTTTAAAACATGGCAAGGATGAAAAAATAATAGTAAAACTTTCCAGTCATATACATTTTCCTAAGTGCTTTAATAATTATAATCACCTTAACGAATACATGTTTTTATAAGACAAGAGAAGCGGAGGAAGTATATTTTAAAGTACTTTTGAAATACAGAAGTCTAAATCACTTAAGAAGAGTATTATCCAACACTGCTGAAGCAGAGAAAAACAACTTTCCAACCAGAAACCTCACTGCAGTTCCTTCAGAACACTGCAGAATACCCTTTTGCTCTGATCAGTTCAACTTGATCTCAGAAACTCTCAGACCCTAGAGATCCCACAGAAATACCTGAGGCATTAGTGGGTTTCAAAGAGGTCTTATATAGTATCAACAAATTTTCCAAAGACACTTGGCAAAATAACACAAAGTTCACATTGGTTAACTCAGGGGTTTCTCAACCTCAGCACTATTGACATTGTTACCAGATCATTCTTTGTTATGAGGGACTGTCCTTTGTACACTGTAGAATATTTAGCAGCATCCTTGCCCTGTACCCATTCACTATATGTCTATGTCACCTCCCTTCCCCTCCTCACCCCAGTTTGACAGCCAAAAATGACTCCATACATAGCCAAATGCTCCCTTAGTAGCAAAACTGCCCCAGTTGAAAACATTAAGTTAGCTATAACATTTTCAGATCTTCAGATCTCACATATAGGACACAAACCTATTTAATATTTGTAAAGTATTAACTCTCCTACTGCTATATCACGAAGTATGTCTTGGAGATAATTCAAATGCCACAAGCTGACCAAACTAAAAATAAAATAAAATTTTAAAAAATTAAGTTACAGGAACATGTAAGCTTGACAAGAGTTAAAAAAACAACAAACCCTAATGTTTGGATTGCAAATCATTTACTGATGTAGATTTGAATCTGAATGAGGAATTCACAATTAATGCTAAGAACTATTTTCCCTAAGGCCTTGTTCCCAAAGGGTAATTAATTGAAGAGAAACTTTGCTTGAGTGTTCCTGGACTTCTTGTTTCCTACAACAGGCGTCAAATTTCTCCAGGTGAATGCTTACCGGTAAGGGATTGGATAAGGAATGTTGCGGTGAGGATCGTGCAACTGGTGGAACACTTCTGCCAGGGCTGGTTCCTGGCCCGCTTCCCCCAGCAAACTGGCCAACAGGGAAAAATGGATATGAATAATTCAAAACAGTACTATGCTTCAGATAAGGAGAGTAAAAGGTTAATACACAAACAGGTTTTAATTACATATGACCCCTTACGTCAATACATCTTATTCTAGAGAGAAAATGCCATGTAAGTTAAATGTTGCTATCTTTTCAACAAGACTTAAGAAGGAGCTCCAGCAGAAATGTACCAAGAAATAAAGAAAACATGGCTAGAAAGCTGAAGGTACACATGGTTTTGAAAGGACATGAGAGAATGTTTTCCGTTCCTGTCTCAAAATACACAAAGCAGCAGAAGTTAGTGTCTTCTTTAGAAACCACTAATGATGGGTCAAGCAAGCTCACTACATGTTCCACTGGAGTAAAGGGAAAAGGACAAAAGAAGAATCCAAGTCATTCCACCTCAATCTTTCTAAGACACGAAACCCAGTATGACCAAGAGAAAAATCACCTCATTTGTGAATTCTTATATCATCACAGACAAGACACATAATAAATTTAAATTTAGGAAATCAGCAGCAGTTTCCTCTTATTGAGAAATGGGGCAGAATTATATTGACGAAGATGGGAAGGAAAGTGAAGAGAGCACAGTAAAGGCAAGATATTTCTTTCTAATGCCTTAAGCGAAGACCTCAAGGATTTAGGTTAAAAAAAAAGGTTATAGTTTTGTGGGTTGTTGTTTTTTTTTTTCAAAAAAATTTAACTTACCTCAAAGTAATCACTAATTTTATGTCCCCTAGGATTGCCTTTTCCTGAAAATGAAACCAAAATAAGTACAATTTTTCCAATACACATGTAAATCATCATTTACTAAAATGCAGAATAAATTCAATAACTGTATATTGTTTTCAAGTCAAGTGTCAGCTTTTGTTTATAAAGAGCTGTACTCTAAGAACACAGTGTTTCCTCCATATAATAAAAGTCTGAATAAGCAGCAAATGGAATAATTTTCACAGGTTGCTTTCCTTTAATATGAAATACACTAGCAAAATTCATGCCAAAACTGTGAATCAAAATAAATCCAATCCATAATCAACTCCTCCCAATCCTTTAACATCTCAGAGAAATGAGAGTTTAACAGTTACACTAATCAGAATTTAAAAGTTTACACTATTTACCACAAAACTTATATGACCTTGTCACTTTGGGAGAACTTTTCCCCACAATCAGAAACACTTTTATTCTTTCTTTGATTATTTACAGATATTTAGCATTATAACCTTAATATTTAGGGATTCATTCTAGTGGGCTCTAAAGTTCAACTAAATAATTGCCACTGAAGAACAAGAGGAAGTGAGGACAGCAATGTAAATAAAACAACTTTTGCCTGTCCATTGTAAACAGTAACTGATTTCATGCAAGACATAGTTAAAACCCCAAAACAATAATCTCTTTTCTGTACAGTATGTTTAATCTGAAGAAAAACCTGTGGTGAGAAGACTGTTAACTTGTAACAGAGAAAGCAAGAGTCCCCAAAGAACTAACACTGTTTTGCCAGGTTATCTATCAAATGGCAAGTCTGTAATAAACAGCCTGATATTCCCTCAAAATACACAAATCTCCTTGATTAGGAATCCCAATGTACAAACTAATTATTTAGTGTGAGTGTGAAAATTCTATCTTAGAACATGAGGATTTAGTATTTATATTGGTGTGAAATTATTACTACCTTGGCTAGCTTCATATGGTTCAGCTTTTCTTTTCCGGTTTCGCTGGTCATTCTGCTTTTTCTCAGGAGTCTGTTAAATACCATATATGTCATTTTTTCAGTAGATTTTCACATTATGGAAAAGTGAACAGACACAAAATATCAACTATATAAAGGAAATATAACTGGCACAGACAAATCCTAAGTCTCCTGCTCGTAGAACAGGGAAATGGAAAGAATACAGGGTCTGGGACTGAACTATCTATGCATTTGGGCAAATTTCTTAAAGAATATCAGAGCCTCCATTTTCTCAACTGTAAGTTATGATTGCTGCACAGGCGTAAATATTTATAAAACACAAATGTAGTATGACCATCTAGCATATGCACACTCTCAAATAAAAACTATTACAATATTTCTACTATAAAAAATAAAATAGTATAAAGTCCTTATATTAGAAACTAAAAACCACTGTTGCTTATAATGTAGATTTTTTATTTTAAAATAATGTTTCTGAATATAACAGAAATGAAAATTTATCAATGGCATTGAGTATAAAGTCTACAATGTCTTCATGTCCCTGATGATTTTAGTTCCTTTTTCATTTTCAATCCTGTTCATAAAACTTATCACACTATTATCTTTTGAAGCCTTATCAACATCTACTCCCCATTCTCAATAGATGAGATCCTATACGTATGAGAAAGTATTTTTTTTAGTTTTCAACAGTCTATATACTTACATCTGGTTTGAGAGAATACCAAAAGAATGCGTTAGCTTAAACCCAATCTTTCTAAAGAAAAGGCCTACATAATAAGTAAATTGGCTCTAGTTTTATCCATGTTTTATCTATCTTCAAAGTTAGTAGAGATTTAGCTAAGTTGCTTGACTAATTTAAAAATCTTACCTTTTATTTAATCAACATCTTCAAATTCTATTATTAAAGTCAGTCAGGCTACACAGACCCCACTCTGTTGAACCACTGGCAAGTATTAAAATTCAAGGGCACCTAAACTAATTTAGCTAAAACTGCAAAACTCTGCCCTTTTTAACTCTAAGTGCACACACACAAAGACAACAGTATATATACATACATGATTATAATAAGAAACCATTAGGGCCACAATCCAGCTGCACAGCTGGAAAGAGCATACAATTCAAAGATTCACATAATCTATAACAGTGCCCCTTGGAGTTACACATTATCATCTTTTAACCCAGATTGAAAGTATAGGAATATAAAAAAAAC